>NC_092379.1:108914493-109221562 GCF_030028105.1 Mobula birostris | reverse complement strand
TATCAGCCCTTGCCCTTCCCTTGGACAGCATCGGTGGCATGGAGAGGGGAGACTTGCTGCTTGGGCAACTGCCGGTCTTCCATACAACCTTGCCCAGGCCTGTGCCCTGGAGAGACTGAAGCAAGACTTTCCAGGCGCAGATCCACGGTCTCGCGAGACTAACAAATGCTAAAAAGCCTACAAAGTACTCAGGACATCTTTAGGGAGCAGTGTCTCAGAAAGGCAGTGTCTGTTATTAAGGACCTCCATCACCCAGGGCATGCCCTTTTCTCACTGTTACCACCAGGTTGGAGATACAGAAACCTGAAGGCACACACACTGCAATTCAGGAACAGCTTCTTCCCCTCTGCCATCGATTCCTAAATGGACATTGAAGCTTTGGACTACAGTACCTCATTTTTTTTAATATACAGTATTGCTGTTTTTGCACATTTTTAAAAATCTATTCAATATACATAATTGATTTGCTTGTTTATTATTAAGTTTTATTTTATTTATTATAATTTTTTTCTCTCTCTCTGCTAGATTATGTATTGCATTGAACTGCTGCTGCTAAGTTAACAAATTTCACGTCACATGCCAGTGATAATAAACCTGATTCTGATTCTGAAATAGCTAGTCACTTCACTTTTGAAACGGGTTTTACTCTTTCAGGTGCTGGTTCCCGCATTTATTGCCTTGATTGTATGGATTTCTGACTATGAATGTTTTCTGCTTTCACCATATAACAAGCAGAACATTTGTTTTCTAAGACAACGTTGAAGTTTTAAAAACTAATTGAGTGAATCAACCTGATTTACATTGGTTTCTTTGTTTTAGGTACAGCCTGCGTGTGCAAAAATAATGTGGTGATGTTAAGTACAGTTTGTAGTTAAGCCACAATGAATGAAAAACATATTTGCATTTTTATACACTTTCACAATATCTGTACAGCAAAAAAATATTTGCAGTCAGCAAAATAGTTCTGATACCTAGATATTAATGCTATGGCATAGAAAATGTCTCTTCAAATGCAAAGAAAGAATGACCATATACTACTTACAAAACTCAGAAATATCTCGTGCAACGTGCAAGCTACATTCCATAACAAAATTAGAATCCATAGGTACTGGAGTTGTCACTCTCTGAATTCACTTTCAAAGAAAATTCCGGACCAGGCACATGCCAGTTGGAATGCTGAACGCCTGCTCTTCAGTGTTTGCTGCACCTCCAGTCAAGCTGCTCCACCACAGTTACAACACTGGCAATGTGGGAATCTGCCCAGGTTCACATAAAATCTAAACTGGCTCATTACCACCTGATTAACCCACTCTCAATCACCAGCAAAGTGACGGAAGTAGTCTCCAACTGTACAGTCGCTTACCAGCCAATAACCTAATCAGCAATGCGCAGCTTGCATTTTGCCTGGACTGCTTCATTTCAGTCCTCATCACCATTTCATCCAAGTGTGGACCAAGGGGCTTAATTCAACAGGAGAGTTGAGAGTGACTGCCTTTGACATCTAGGCTGCATTTGACTGAGTGTAGAATCAAAGTGACATGGTAGTAGAAACATCAATGAGCATCAATAGGATTATGTCTGTGTTTGTTAGAGGTCCATCATTTTAGCACCAGGGCAACACAGCAGGGATCCTCAGGGCAGTATCCAAGGTCCACCCACCTTCGATTATTTCATCAATGACCGTCCTTCTGCCGCAATGATAGAAATGTGGAAGGTCACTATGGATTGCATCATGTTGAATTCCATTTAGCAAGACAACAGTGTATGAAACAGATGACAACATATGGGGCCGATTCGTGACAGTTAATGTTCATGAAACTAAAGTGCCAGACAATTAACAGTTCCTTACCAACCACACTCAGCTCCCAGCAGTTACTGTTATTAGAATAATTAGAGCTCTCCACTTAAAGGAAAACTAATCATATGAAAATGATTAAAAAGCCATAAACAAATATTTATAAAGCTACTGTAACAGTTGCCCAAGTTTTGCATTACAAAATCCCAATATGTACAGTACTGTGGAAAAGTCTTCGGCATCTTAGCTATATACTGTATATGTGCCTAAGACTTTTGCATAGTACTTCAGGAGTTATTGTGTGAGGTTATTCACTCAATGTAATATTGCTTCACATTATACTCAATGCTTTGTGGAACGTATGCTTAATTTCTCTACTAAATGTACAAATAAATAATGGCTAACTCATTAAAGTAATATCTTTCAACAATTCTACCAGTTGTTATACTTAATCATGAACAAGATGTGTAA
Organism: Mobula birostris; assembly: GCF_030028105.1. NCBI lineage: Eukaryota > Metazoa > Chordata > Chondrichthyes > Myliobatiformes > Myliobatidae > Mobula > Mobula birostris. Next base: position 109,219,296 of record NC_092379.1, on the reverse strand, counting down.
AACAACAAGCAGTCAAAATATTACTTACCTCTTATCACTGTTAAGTTGACACTCAATCTTTTTTGTACTCCTTCTAACCTATTAACAAACCGGCACTTAACTTCACAAGTGTAAGTTCCTTGATCACTGTAGGCCAATTTTTTCAGGTTAAGTGAGACATCACCAGGACTGTGATTCATAGTGATTCTGTCCCGATTGATGGAAAGTGGAATATAATCACTATTTTCAGCTCTATGTATGAGAATGTCATTTGTATCAATGTACCAGGTGACCATCACATCAGTGCACTGAGGAGACGGTTTATAGACACAGGGGATGGTGACTGATTCTTGCAATAGCCCTTTTACCTCCTCAGGAGCAATCAGTGTAAGAGAATTAGCTGTAAAACAGATAACCAGAGAACAGTCAATGATAGAGTTTGTGTTCCACTAACAGCACAGTCTTACTTTGAGGAATAACCTGTCAGAGTGACTGCCCATCCTGCTACTAAATCATGGTCATATAGCAATAATGAAGCCAGTAAAGTGGGCAAGGAGAAAGACATCTGGCAATGTTACAGATGAGATCAACCCTTTTTAAGGGCAAAAATACAAAAATAATGAATTACATTTTGACAGGTTTATTATTCCCATGTAATTTGGTAGAACGCTTTGAGCAAAATGTTCTGTGTACGTCTTTTAAATATCATTCGCACCTAAGCCACGAACACTGTCAAAGTGGTGTAGTGATTAGCATGGCACTATTACAGCTCAGGGCATTCTGGAGTCTGAAGTTCAATTCTAGCACTGTCTACAAAGAGTTTGTATATTCTCCACATGGGCACATGGGTTTCCCTCGGGTGCTCCAGTTTCCTCCCGCAGTCCAAAGACATACTGGTTAGTAGGTTAATTGGTCATTGTAAATTGCCCTGTGATTAAGCTAGTGTTAAGTAGGTGGGTTGCTGGGCAGGGGCTTTCTCCTGTTGTATCTCTAAAAAAAATGTACAGTAAATAAATTAGAAGATAATAGGCATAAATTCTTCATACAGTTTCCACTGGCTTTAGATCTGCTAAAGTGGTAGCCTGAAATTCATAATATTCACAATGGTTTTCACTTGCTTCTTCTCGATGTTACCAACCTCTGTGTAGAATGGACATCCACCAAGATTTGACAGAGACAAAAATGCAAAGTAACTTACAAGTGTTTTTTCTGGTATTCAGAAATAATCAATTTTAATTTGTGTTCCATGTTCAATAGTATGCCTTTAAACTCATGCTACAATGCTAAACTTTTCTGTGGGGCCTTCATTTTGATTTGCTCACCCTTCATTACCCACAGTTACTCCTTTTATTCTTTTACTAGGAAGACTTCCTAGTTTTACTAGGAAGACTTAATATCCCTAATGGACTTTAAAAAAGAGCTGTGCTACATTTTCAAACTGCAGCAGTTCATTTGATGAAGCATCTCCCATGTAGATGTTGGACGGGGAGTTTTAAGACCCTGATGCACCATGATGAAGTAGGAATTATATATTTTCAAAGCAGGATAGCATACAATTTGGAGGGTGTGACCTTCACTTTGGTCCTTCCAGTAGGAAGAAGTTCTAGGTTTGGGACATGCAGCTTAAGAAGCTGAGGAGAGTTTCTGGAAGTCATTAGGTAAGTCACGCACCAAAGCATCAGTTGTTGATGATGGAGGGTATGTATGTTTAAGATGCTGAATGAAGCTACATTCATTCAGGCAAGTGGAGAGCTTTTCATGATATTCTTACCTTGTACCTTGCAGAATGTGAAATCGATTTGAGAAATTAAGAGGGCAATCCTTGCCACAATTATATAGTCACTGCATTTATACAGTTGGTCCTCCAGGATACTGTTGATGGGTTATCTAGTGATGTTGGTGTCATTCAATTGTCATAGTTAAACTACTTCTGATCGGGTATCAACATTGTCACAAATGTCACTTTCCAGTTAACACCTTGTGACTGAATGTTGTTTATATGCATGTTTAATAAAACCTGAGGAGTTGTGAAAATATTTAAACATAGACCATACACTTGATTTGGAAATATCTATCTTTCCCTGCTACTTGTGGTTGGAATAATGAATTTGCAGTAAACCAGGGTGATGAGGCTGGTTAGCCTGCTTAGTGACATCTGGCATTTGCACAGCAAAATCTGCACTAACCAAGACCCCGTGAGCTGCAACAGTTGCTGCAGTCACATTTGTTAAGGGTACACTTCACAAAGGCAATGGCTTGTTACATGTTGAACTCATTCTGCAGGTCACCCTCACTACCGCCAGCTCATTCCCACAGACTGTAAAGTTCACCACTGCCCAGAGTTTTTATGCTCTGGTTACTTCAGTTTGCCTTTAAGCAACAGTGGCAAATCACCTCAACACATAGGCATCACACTGCTGAGAATCACAGAGTCATACAACACAGAAACAAGTCCTCTTGCCCAACTGGTCCCTGTCAACTACAGTATCCTCCTTGCTAGTCCCAGTTACCCATAGTTGGTCTATAACCCTCCATGTTCCTATCCAAATGCCTCTTAAATGTTACAATTCCACCTACCCCAACTACTTCCTCAGGCAACTCATTCCAGGTACTCCTTACCCTCGGTGTAAAGAAGTTACCTCTTAGGTCTCTTTTAAATTGCTCCCCTCAGTTATAAAGATTATAAAGACATTCTTTGCTACTAATAATCCAGGAGTCACCCTGAGTATAAAGAAAAAACGTTCCAGTCTGCTGTTAAAGCTGACCGCGACACCCCATCCAATTTTCTTCCTTCCCATGCTCAGCTCTGATTGTTGGATCAACTCAGCTAAAATCTTGTTAGTTTCCATCACCCTACAATTAGAAACAGCTGCTCAGTGACATGCACATGCCCTTATCTGCCATAGTTAAAATTAATCCTCAATAAATTGGATAAAATGATCCTGGGGCATTATGACAAGTGAATTCCATCCACCTATCTTTTTTTGTAAGTTGGCCAAATAATTAACACAAATAAACCTGAAATCTTCTTATTCTGAATACCATATATCCATAGAGATCTAGATACAAGTGAAAGAAAATCATAATTTGTCACAATTTCTGTAATCAAAACTCTTTAGATCACTGACTGTTACATATTGAAATCATTCTGCAGGTCACCTTCACTACTGCCAGCTCAAAAATATGGTGCTTGGCTACAAAAATATTTATAATCTGTTGTCACGCGAGTTAAATCCAAACCAGAAGATAAGAAAATAAAATTGAGAGAGAAAAAAAAACTTGTAGGCATGGTTTCAGGAACTCTTTACCCTTTGCATTCCACTTACCTTAAATGGTTCCATTTTAGGCACTGGAATAACTATCATAGTCTCTGGACAGTTCTTTGCCTTGAGCTTTTTTTCATCATTTCTCCCATATCCATTTGGTCAAAATCAATAAAATCTACCTTTACTCTGGTAATGGAAGGTAAGATTTTAATGCCATCCCTACACAAGATGTTGTAGCCTCCCAACTGCAACTGATCATAGAATATTAAAAAGTATAGGACATAAACAGGGTTTCAGCCAACCAGATTTAAACAGACAATGATACCAATCTAATTAATCCTACCTGCCATCAAGTAGTTTTTGTCCCTTTATTCCGTCCCTAGTTAAGTATCTGTCTAAATGCTTCTGAAACTCATATCTGTTTCTGCCACCTCTCCCGGCAGTGTATTCCAAGTATCTACCATTCTGCAAATGGACTTCCCTCTCACAACTCCTTTAAACATTCTCCCTCTCACTTTAAATCTAACATTTGACCCATTGGCTCTGGAAAAAAAAACAGAATCTGACTGTTTAGCCACTCTATGGCTCTCATAATTTTATACATTTTCTCAGAAAGACTCAGTCAAATTTATGAGAATGACTTTTCCCACCCAAAGCTATGCTGACTGTCCTCTGGGAGGCAATATCACAGCCGACCACATTTATTGATGAGCCATTCACACAAGCAGTAAGTGATATTTTCAGTTAAGTTACTATTATTTTCACTTCAATGTCTTAGACAGTTACGACCATAAGATACAGGAGCAGAATTAGGGCATTTGGCCCATTGAGTCTGCTCTGCCATTTCATCATCTCTAATCCAAATTTCCTCTCAGCCCCAATCTCCTGCCTGTCCCCTCTATCCCTTCATGCCCTGATCAATCAAGAATCTATCAACCTCTGCCTTAAATATACATAAAGACTTGGCCCCCACAGCTGCCTGTAGCAAAGAGTTCCACAGATTCATGTATAACACTGAACTTCAGTTTAAACCTAGCAACTGCTAGTATGTTATACAGTTCATTGTGAATGCTATTGTTGAAAATGTGGGAATAAAAATAATATTTCAGAAGAAGAAATATTGTATGATCAAACACACACATCACCCCTTTTGGCAAATAAGCGAGATAAAATGAACATACTTACTGAGATCCCAGAACAAAAGCAAAGCCAACAGGAAACATACTTGCTTCTCCATACTGCAACTACTAGCGCTATTATGCCTGTTCCTGTTGTCTTGAAGGCTTGTACTTCCCTTTTTTCTTCTTAATTAATCCTATTACATCACTAAACTGTGTAATATGATTAAGAGGCATGAAACAACCCACCCTTGTGCCTTCCCTGTCATTTTGGGGGACTTTAACCAGGCCAGCTTGAAGGAGTCTCTAAATCAGGGGTCCCCAACCTTTTTTGCACCGCGAACCGGTTTAATATTGACAATATTCTTGCGGACCGGCCGACCGGGGTGGGTGTTCAAGCAGGGTAAAACTCACCTCAACATATCTTTTACAGTTAGGGTTGCCAACTTTCTCACTCCCAAATAAGGGACAAAAGTAGCAGTCAAATCCCGGGACACTTTACCCCGGGAAAAGACTACCATGACCATGAAGCCTGGCACGGGCACCTGTGTGCGCATGTGATGTGCACATGCGCGTACGTGCCAATTTTTTCCCCCACAAATTTGGTTCTGCCTTCATCTTCCCGACTACACTGTACATACATTATATCTACTTTATATAGGCTGTGTATTTATCATATCATTCCTGCTTTTACTATATGTTAGTGTTATTTATTTTCGGTTTTATGTGTTATTTGGTATGATTTATTTTTTTGGGTATGATTTATTTTTTTGAACACTCAAAAATTTTTCCCATATAAATTAATGGTAATTACTTCTGCGCTTTACACCACTTCGGCATGAAAGGTTTCATTGGAACGCTCCACCTTAGCGGGGGAAATACGGGACAAGGGCGGTCCCATATAGGACAAACCAACTTAGCCCAATATACGGGATGTCCCGGCAAATACGGGACAGTTGGCAACCCTATGTTCAAGTTCAACAGTGCGTGACAGGGAATGAGGAAAGGTGCAGCTGACTCATATTGTTTCCTCATGGCCCGGTAGCACATGCTCTGTGGCCCGGTACCAGTCCGCAGCCCGGTGGTTGGGGACCACTGCTCTAAAGAATTATTACCAATAAATCATTTGTAGTATCAGAGGAAGGGACACACTGGACCACTGTTACACCATCATTGAGAGCGCTTATCGTGCTATCCCATGCCCACACTTTGCAAAGTCTGATCACCCAGTTGTACTTCCATTCTCTGAGCACAGTCAGAGTCTGAAGACTACAGCACCAGTAGTGATGACCAAGAAGGTATGGGCAAGGGAGCACAGGAGAACTTACAGGACTGCTTTGAATTGTTGAACTGGAGTGTACTCAGGGATTCATCTTCGAGTCTGAATGAGTACGCCACAGCTGTCTCTGACTACTAAAACCTGTGTGGACGAGTGTGTGCCAACAAGAACTTACTGTACATACACACATCAAAAGCCATGGATGAACCAGGAGGTTTGGAGTCTGCCGAGGGCTAGATCTGTGGCATTCAAGTCTGACGACCCCAGTCTGTACAAGGAAACCAGGTACGACTTGCGGAGGGCTATTTCAAGAGCTAAGGAAGAATTCTGAGTGAGGTTGGAGGCAACATCGGATGCACATCACTCAGGCAGGGCTTGCAGGGCATTTCTTCCTACAAAGCAAAACCCAACACAATGAATGGCAATGATGCTTCACTTGCAGATGAGCTCTATGCCTTTTATATTCCCTTTGAAAGGGAGAATAAAACTACATCATGAGGATCCCTGCATCACCCGGTGACCCCTGTGATCTCTGTCTGGAAGGCCGACACCAGTTTGTCTTTCAGGAGGCAGGGAGGCAGGCTCTGCCAAGGTTCTGAAAACCTGTGCCAAGCATCTGGCAGAGGTGCATTGGTGCTGCTTCCTGCACCCATGCAGATCTCATCGGCTTCATCAACTTTGCCTCCAACTTCCACCCTGCCCTCAAATTTACCTGGTCTATTTCCAATACTCCCTCTCCTTTCTTGATCTCTCTTTCCCTGTCTCTGGAGACAGCTTATCCACCAAAGTCTATTATAAACCCACAGACTCTCACAGCTACCTGGACTATACCTCGTCCCACCCTGTTACTTGTGAAAATACCACCCCCTTCTTTCAATTCTTCCGTCTCCACTGTATCTGCTCTCAGGATGAGGCTGTTCATTCCGGAACTAAGGAGATATCTTCCTTCTTCAGAAAAAAGAGGCTTTCCTTCCTCCACCATCAACGCTGCCCTCACTTGCATCTCTTCCATTTCACACACATGTGTCTGCCCTTACCCCATTCTCCCATCACACCACCAGAGTTCCTCTTGTCCTCAGCTACCACCCCACCAGCCTCCACATCTAGTACATAATTTTCTGCTTTAAGCAAAGATCAATCCCTACGCGATTCCCTTGTTCATTTGTCCCTCCCCACTGATCTCCCTCCTGGCACACCTTTGCAAGCAGAACAAGTGCTACACCTGCCCCTACACCTCCTCCCTCACTACCATTCACGGCCCCTAACAGTCCTTCCAGGTGAGGCGACACTTCACCTGTGAGTCTATTGGGGTCATCTACTGTATCCGGTGCTCCTGGTGTGGCCTCCTGTATATCGGCGAGACTCAACGCAGATTGGGAGACTACATCACCAAGTATCTACGCCCCATCCGCCAGAAAAAGTGGGATCTCCCAGTGGCCACCCATTTTAAATCTACTTCCCATTCCCATTCTGACATGTCATCCATGGCCTCTTCTACTACCACAATGAGGCCACACTCAGATTGGAGGAGAAACACCTTATATTCCATCTAGGTAGCCTCCAATCCGATGGCAAGGACATCAATTTCTCAAGCTTCCGCTAATTGCCCCACCCGTCACCATTCCCATTCCTCTCTCTCACCTTATCTCCTTATCTACCCATCACCTTTCTCTGCTGCTCCTCCCCCTTCCCTTTCTTCCATAGCCTTCTGTCCTCTCCTATCAGATTCCCCCCTCTCCAGCCCTTTCCCTCTTTCACCAATCGATTTCCCAGCTCTTTACTTCATTCCTCTCCCTCTCCCAGTTTCACCTATCATCTACTATCTTGTATTTCTTCCCCCTCTTCTCCCACGTTCTTACTCTAACTTGTCATCCTTTTTCTCCAGTCCTGATAAAGGGTCTTGGCCCAAAATATTGACTATTTATGCTTTAATTTGATGCTGCCTGGCCTGCCGAGCTCCTCCAGCATTTTGTGTGTGTTGCTTGGATTTCCAGCATCTGCCGATTTTCTCTTTGTAACTGGTGGGGGTGTTCAAAGACATTTTCAGTCTCTCAGTGCTACAGTCAGAAGTTCCCACCGGCTTCAAAAAGGCAACCATTACGCCAGTGCCCAAGAAGAGCAGTGTGAGCTGCCTTAATAACTATTGTCCAGTAGCATTCACATCTACAGTACTGAAATGCTCTGAGAGGTTGGTCATGGCTAGAATTAACTCCTGTCTCAGCAGAAACGTGGATCCACTGCAAGTTGCCTATCGCCACAATAAGTCTACAGCAGACGCAACCTCATTAGCTCTCCACAAGGCCCTGGATCACTGGGACAATACAGGTACCTATGTCAGGATGCTGTTTATTGACTACAGTTCAGAATTTAACACTATCATTTCTACAGTCTTGATCAAAAAGCTCCAGAACCTGGGCTTCCATACCTCCCTCTGCAATTGGATCCTTGACTTCCTAACCAGAGGACCACAATCTGTGTGGATTGAAAATAATATTTCCACTTCACTGACAATCGACACTGGTGCATCTCAATGGTGTGTGCTCAGCCCACTTCTCTGCTCTCCCTACACCCATGACTGTATGGCTAGGCAGAGCTCAAATATCATCTATAAATTTGCTGATGATACAACCATTGTTGGCAGAATCTCAGACGGTGACGAGAAGACGTACAGGAGCGAGATATACCAACCAGTTGAGTTGTGTCACAGCAACCACCTTTCACTCAACGTCAGTCAAGAGCTGTTTGTGGATTTCAGAAAGGGTAAGAGGAGGGAACACAAATCAGTCCTCATAGAGGGATCAGAAGTGGATAAAGTAATCCTAGGTGTCAATATCTCTAAGGACCTAACCTGGTCCCAATATATCGATGCAGCTATAAAGAAGGCAAGGCAGTGGATATATTTCATCAGGAGTTTAAAGAGATTTGGTATGTTACTTAAAACACTCACAAATTTCTACAGATGTGCCGTGGGGAGCATCCTGACCGGCGCATCACTGTCTGGTCTGGGGTTGGGGGCTACTGCACAGGATCGAAGTAAGCTGCAGAGAGTTGTAAAGTTAGTCAGCTCCATCAGGGGTAATGGTATCCAAGACATCTTCAAGGAGCGGTGCCTCAGAAGGCAGTGTCCATCTTTAAGGACCCCCATCACACAGGGCATGTCCTCTTCTCATTGTTACCATCAGGAAGGAGGTACAGAAGCCTGAAGGCACACACTCAGCAATTCAGCAACAGCTTCTTCCCCTCTGCCATCTGATTTCTGAATGGATATTGAACCCATGAACACTACCTCACTACTTTATATTTCTTTTTTTTGGCACTACTTATTCAAGTTAACTATTTTATATAAACTTATTGTAATTCACAGATTTTTTCTATATTATCATGTACTGCTGCTGCAAAGTTAACAAATTTTATGACATATGCCAGTGATATTAGACCCAAGCCTGATTCTGATTATTTTTCTTTCCCATAACCTATTCTCTATCTTGTACATTAACTCCAACCTTCCAGACAGACCGGATGCATTGGAATTCGCCTATCACGGAAACAGGTCAGCAGCGGAAACCTCCCTGGCCCTACCTGTCTCTGGAACATCTGGATCATGATGACACATATGCCAGCCTCTTAATTATTGACTATATAACAGTCTTCAGTACCATAACTCCTAGGAGTCAGCACCCCCTTCTGCAATGGGATCCTTGACTTCCTGACCGACAGACCGCAATCAGTAAGGTTAGGCAGCAATACCTCCTCCATGATTATCCTCACCACAAGGCTGAATCCTCAGCCCCTTCCTATTACCTTACATGACTGTGTGGCTAGATTCTGCTGTAACAGCTGTTCGCTGCTGACACCTCTGTAGTGGGCCAGATCTCAAACAATGATGAAGTGGAATACAGAACAGAGATAGAGAGCCTCGTGGCACGGTGCCAAACAACAACCTTTCCCTCAACCCTCAGCAAAGCCAAGGAGCCGGTTATTGAGTTCAAGAGCAGGGCGGAATACATGTTTCTCTCTGTATCAATGCTGCAAGGATAGAAATTGAGAGCTTCAAGTTCCAAGGTGTAATCCTAAGCAATAATCAGTTTGGTCCAGCCACGTGTATGCTATAGCCAATAAAGAACACCAGGACCTCCACTTCCTCAGGTCACAAAGGAAATTCAGTATGTCTACAATTACCCCATCAATTATTTTACAGATGCATCATAGAAAGCATCTTATCTGGATGTATCATGCTTGCTATGGCAACTGCTCTGCCCAGAGACCGCAAGAAACTGCACAGTAATGGACACAGCCCACTCTGTCCTGAAAACAAGCCTACCATCCATTGACTCCATCTACACTTCCCTCTGCCTTGGGAAAGCAGCCAGCATAATTAAAGACCCTTCCTAACTCAGTCATTCTCTCTCTGCACCCCTCCCCTCTTTGAGCAGAAGACACAAAACTTGAGAACTTGTAGCACCAGGCTACAACCCTATAACTTCAACAGATGTCTTTACAGTAAAGATGAACTATTGATCTCTCAGTCTATCTCACTGTGGCCCTTGCACTTTGTTTGTCCACTTGCCTTGCCTTTCTTTGCAAGAGTAATCTTATATTCTGCTGTTAATGTTTGCACAATCTCTATGTACTCATGGATGGAATGGCATGCAAACAAAAATTTCAAGTTCAAAATACACTTATTATCAAAATACATATTTGTCACCATATACAAGATTCATTTTCTTGCAGGCATACTCAGTAAATCCAAGGAACATATTAGAATCATTGAAAGACGACGATCAACGGGGCAGGCAAACAACCAATGTGCAAAGGACAATTAACTGTGCAAAATGCAAAAGAGAATAATAAATATAGATAGATTGATAGATAGATAAATAAATGGATGAACGAATGAATAAATAAGCAATACATGAGGTGAAGAGTCCTTGAAAGTGAGTCCAGAGATTGTGGAAACAGTTTAGTGATGGGGGCAAGTGAAGTTAAGTGAAGTTATCCCCTCTAGTTCAAGAGCCTGATGGTTGAGGGGTAATAACTGTTTCTGAAGCTGGTAATGTGAATCCTGAGGTTCTTGTACCTTATTCCTGATGACAAATAAATAAATAAAGGCATCTGTTAGTCTTGCAAGACCATGGATCTGGGCCTGGAAAGTCTTCACTCTCCAGGGCACAGGCCTGGGCAAGGTTGTATGGAAGACCAGCCGCTCTCCACAACACCAATGTTGTCCAAGGGAAGGGCACTAGAGCCAATACAGCTTGGAACCCGTGTTGTCGCAGAGCAATGTGTGATTAAGTGACACAAGGACACAACATGTTGCCTCGGCTGGGGCGCGAACTCACGTCCTTCAGGTCGCTAGTCCAATGCCTTAACCACTTGGCCACGTGCCCACACAGCTACATAACAAACAAATTACCAAGTCAGGGTATATTTTCTAAACATCATTTGTGAAGTACCAACAAAAGAGGAAATATTATTCTTCGACCAAAATTACCAAGTAGCATAAAATACAGGGTTTATTCAATAATGTAAATGGAATTCTCTTTCAAGCAGTAACCTCATTGAAATCAGCCAATAGCCTGAAAGGTGCATTAGAAGGTTGTCAAAATCATTGTCATGAGCAAATATTCTGAAGTCCATGAACTAATATTCATTATAAATTAATTTAATTCAATTTGCCACTGAAGTCATAAACTTCTCCTCCTGCTCACTAAAAGAAGAAATGCTTGGAGCTACCACTTAAGCCTTGAGGAAAATCTTTATGTGCTTGACTGTTTCCTTCTGCACCTAAAATTCAATTGACTTCGTTTAAGTCTAAAACTGCATTGGCCTTGGTGATTCTTGCAACTACTGATTTTTGCTTTACATTGCTAAACTTTTCTCATACAAGTTTTGCTGAAAGTTGTCCTTTAGGTAACAGAAAACAGAAATTCTTTGAAAATTTTAACACTGTATTTTTTATTGATTTTTTGCACTGTGACTAGTGTGGTGGCACAGCAAAACCTTTGGCATTCCCTTTTTAGCAGTCACAACAGAAGACGTGGACACACTCACATATGCCATGTTATATCATATTTCCTTAAAAAAGATAAAAAGGTCAACAACAGTGGGCCTGGAGAAGCTGTTTTAAATTCTGATGTGATGCAGCTTGACAGAAAGAGTACATAACACTGTTCCCTCAAAGCTGTACAGGTGCACAGGCACGCAATGACTAAAATGCTCCCGCGAAACTGCACAACTGGAACTTTTTTTAACATTATGGTAATATAATTTTGAAATTTTGCTAATATAATTTTGAAATCTATGCTAATACAGTTATGAAATACACTGTCATTAATTATGTATTAATGAATATAATCCATAATTTTTTTAAATAAAACATACTCCAACCTATGCCTTGAAGCACTTCAGAGCTTCAACATATTTACACTGTCAGTGTTCCAAGTTACAACACTGCTATAAATTGTAACAGTCAGCACAGAATGGGAGTCAGTATATCATTATTAATAAACCGCCAGCCTGCTGAATGCCAATGCCATCTAGTCAAAACATTTTACTTTTTCCATAGTGCCTATTAGTTGGTTTGACTGATATTGTCTACTTGTGAGTTGTGGTTTGTGTTTGTTTGATGTGAAAAATTCTATATTTTGACTTTTTGTTAAGTATCGTTTAAAAAATCATAATCTAATAAGAATTTTTAATTTAAAAATTGTTAGAAAAAGGTAAAAATTCATTTCTATAAAATTGTTTGTATGACTGTGGTTATTTCATTAAAATTATAAAACTTCCAACTTACCTTATTAAATTTTTTCAAACAGTAATAATTATTATTATTTTTAGTATTCTAAAAATGTCAAAAAGAAAAACAGAAGAGTTAAATGCTTTGAAGAACAAAGCTTGTACAAAATGTAAGGTTGATTAGCTTTTGCATATATGCGAAAGTGAAAGTTGGGAGTGACTACAGTAGTGGAAGATTGGAAGTTAGATTACTTAAAACAACATCTTAGAGAATTCATATAGATGCAGTTAACAAATTACACAATTGGAAGAAATGTGGAATTTTGCGCATGTTGACTGAAATTCCAAAAGAGTGTGAAGAAGGAATGAAACAAGACATTCTTGCCATAGAGGAAGTAAAAAGAAGGTTCACTAGGTTGATTCCTGAGATGGCAGGGCTTTCATATGATGAAAGACTCGATCGATTAGGCTTATACTCGCTGGAATTTAGAAGATTGAGGGGGGATTTTATTGAAACGTATAAAATCCTAAAGGGATTGGACAGGCTAGATGCAGGAAGATTGTTCCCAATGTTGGGGAAGCCCAGAATGAGGGGTCATAGTTTAAGGATAAAGGGGAAGCCTTTTAGGACCGAGATGAGGAAAAACTTCTTCACACAGAGAGTGGTGAATCTGTGGAATTCTCTGCCACAGGAAATGGTTGAGGCCAGTTCATTGGCTATACTTAAAAGGGAGTTAGAAATAGCCCTTGTGGCTAAAGGGATCGGGGGTATGGACAGAAGGTAGGTACAGGGTTCGGAGTTGGATGATCAGCCATGATCATACTGAATGGGCGTGCAGGCTCGAAGGGCCGAATGGCCTACTCCTGCACCTATTTTCTATGTTTCTATATTTACGTAAGAAATCTAACTCTAATATGGTCAGTGTGAGAACTGATAACATTATCTTAGCAATTATGATAATGCCTGAAGATTTTGACCAATCCACAATATCAAGTAGCACTAACTGTTCTTAAAGATGATTTCAAATATCTGGCATCTGTTTGTAAATTCCTTCAGAAAGCTGTTTGAATACAATTGAAACACTGCAGTAAGCAAAAGCAAAAATTAACAAGTTACGATCATTGTATCTTGGCGATACCATATATTGGCGTGACAAAGTGAAAGATCTGCTTGCATGTAGAGGTTCTGACATCAGTACTGTGCCTATTATTCAGTTCATTCAACATATGTGTAAGCACTTGAATAATTGATTTCATGAGGATGAGTTAAGAGAATAGCAAGCTTTTGACCCTGTTGCTATTGCAAATGCAATCAATTTTGAATTTGGAAAAGAGAATGTTGTACAACTGACAAAAAAATACTCAGCTACTATTATGGATCATGATAAAAGTATTGCCTCAAAAATATTGTAGTAATACTGTGATTTCAAATTTGTCAATTCTGATAGAATTAAGAATGGTTCAATTAAGATGTTCATTGATATTTTGAACTACATCCTTAGAAATTAAGAATTTGAAGAACAGTCAATTCTTGCTGACATTGGAAAATTTCAAGCTTCTGGTGCTGACTCAGTTCATTCACATGAATTCAATCAAATGTAAATCCAGAAATAAACTATAAGTGGAACATTTGGATGATCTAATGAGGATTAGGACCTCTCTTTCATCTGGATGCAAAATTAAGCTGGACAGTTTATAGACAATGGATCTGTAATAAGGACAGATGAGAATGAGTTCATGAAACATGATAGTTTTTCTTTGTTGAGCTGTGTTTCATACACCTTTCAATTAATAAATAATATCAAAAGTATGTGGATTTTTAAAATTTTTATTCTGTATTCGTAGTGTGCATATTACAAAAAAAGTTTAGAGTACCGCAAATTTTTCAAGTGGTGTAAACATTTCCTGCTCAGAGCAATGGTTGGTCTGTGCAGCAGTAACAAAAATAGAGGGAATATCCGTAGCTAACAGAGGCAGAGGAATCCATTAAATATAATGAAAACAAGTTAACGTGCTCACAAGACCATTTATCTGTGGACTCAACAAGTTAATTCAGAAGCCCTGTTTAGAGAAGTACCTTTGCGATTGACAGCCAAAAGTATTTTATGTTCTGATACCAAAATTAATTTCAAATAGTTCATTTAAATAAAATGAAGTTAGAAAACATGGTTATCAAGGATTCTTTGGCATCTGAAGAGAAAACTACAGTTGCCCTCCCAAAACAGTTAGAGATATCAGCCTTGCTGTATATAACTAAAGACTGATATACGTAGAAGACCACTGGGAGCTCTATATTTTCTCAAAGAATTTCATCCCGAACAATGGGAAAAACAGGGTCAACCACTACGGATAACTGCCTGCACCATCAGAATCAGAATCCGATTTATTATCACCATCATATGTCATGAAATTTGCTCTTTTGTGGCAGCAGCACAGTGTAATACCTAAAAATAACTGTTACTATAAAATAAATATATAGTGCAAAGAAGAGTAAAACAGAAAGGTGGTTTTTATAAGTTAATGGATCATCCTGAAATCTGATGGCAGAAGGTAGGAAGATTCCTAAAAGATTGCATGTGTTTCTTCAGGCTCCTCTCTGATGGCAGAAATGAAAAGAGGGCATGTCCTGGATGGTGTGGGTCCACTGATGGATATGGCCTTTTTGACACTCTGCCTTTCGAAGGTGTCCTCAGTGGTAGGGATGCTATTTCCCATGATGGAGCTGGCTGAGTTTATAGCCCTCTGCAGCTTTTTCCCATCCTGTGCATTGGAGTCTCCATACCAGACGGTGATGCAACCACTCAGGATGCTCTCCAAGGTACATCTGTAGCAATTTGCAAGTCTTGTTGGCATACCAAATCTCCTGTTACTGTGAAATATGTTGTTAGCCTTGAGCAGACAGATTATATCAATAGGACCCAAGGGTCGAGGTGAGCGGGTGTGAGACGGAGTCATAGCGAGGTCCAGGCATGTCCAAGGAAAAGTGGTGGGAGTGAGGTCAGGACATGGCTGAGATAAGAGTTGGGCATGCGAAGCACAGAAAAGTCAGAGCGGAGGAGTTTCAGACCCCACCTAAACCAAGAACGAGATCTGATTGACCTTAGTACTGGGCCGATTTGGAAAGGTTGCATACGGGCCAGAATGTGGCGGTGGGATCCAGGTCCAGAGCATATCGAAGTGACAAAGCCCAGGTCCTAGTGCCGGGAACAAGCAAGCATTTGGACAAGTTAAACGCCGGGCCAGGTGGACTGAAGAGGCAGGGTATCAGGACCGGAGGTGAGGGTCCGGCCGGTTCACTTGCTGCTCCAGGACGTTTGCGCCACACGCTGCGGCACTGAGGTTGAGGCTGTGAGACTGCTCTAGCGGCTCTAGGCTGCGAGCTCCATGACGATTTGCCCCACCGTGTGATGAACTGAGGCTGAGGCCTACGGGCCTGCTCCAGCTGCTCCAGGCTGCGTGTCTATGGATTCACTTGGGGTCTGGTTGCTGTTGCTTACTTGTTTACACAATATGTGTTTTTGTTTTCTCTCTGTGCATTGGGTGTTTGTCGGCCTTTTTTTTGTGGCTGCCTGTAAGCAGATGAATCTCAGGCTTGTATAATTTATACATACATTAATCATAAATGCACATTTGAAATCACTATCCTAGAAAGAGGATTTGTTGGTGCTGAGAGAGAGACTTTAAATGCCTTGACAGTGGAATAAGAAGCTGGGCTTCAGAAGGGTGAAGAGGAGAGTTGGAAATACAGACAGAAAATTAGGGTAGGAATTTGGAAAGCAAAGAAAGTTTGGAAAATAGACAAAGAAAGCCTGTTTGAGTAGTGGTGTATATCTAAGTCCAAGGCATGAGACAGATGAGCCAGGAGCATAGAATTTTGGTTGTTGCTGAAGGAAGGACAGAAGTGAGAGTTTCATGCTCCCCTTCAAGATAAAGAGAGACTAAAAGGGAGTAAAATGTTAAAATATTGTTTATAGAAACAATTATCAAGAAGGAATGATATATTAGAAGATTTTTAGGTCACCACGGCGGATGCTCTTATTGCTCAAGGCATTGGAGTTCAGAGTTCAGTTCCGACGCCATCTTAAAGGATTTTGTATGTCCTCTCCATGAATGTGTGGGTTTATTCCAGCTGGTCTGGTTTCCTCCCACAGTCCAAAGACGCACTAGTTAGTAGGTTAATTGGTCATTGTAAATTGACCTTGATTGATGGTTCTCCATCATATCCAACAATGACAGGAGAGCTGTGCAGGAGAGTTTTTGAAGTGAAAAAGCCATTTCTTGGGACAGTTCCTCTCTCTTGACGTCAGGAGTCTGGGTCCAGTGATACGATTAGTCATCTCAACTGGGGTCTTCCCTGGTGCCAGTAGATGTCTGTGCTTTGTCACGCCGTTCACTCTCTGCAAGGTGTTGCAGAACCGCCTTCCTGGCCATTGGATGTCTGTGTGGTTCTCATCCACCCAGTCTGCCAGAGTTGACTTCACATACTGGGACAGGCATGTCCCTACCTCACCAGGGTTTGTGGCCCACAGGCTGTCCTCACCCGGTTTATTCCACCTGTTGGAGTGGTGTACCGGGCTGTGGCCACTGTCACAGGTACTTGGAGACACAGGTGAGTGCTGAATGTGCATTGGGGCCCAAGAGTGAGCGAGCTGTCCCAGAACAGACATGAGAGTGTGATGTGAGTGTGGAAAGAGCTGTCAGTGCAAGTGGTAAATACTGTATAGGTTCAACTGTAACTCTTAAGAGAAGTTTGGAGAGTTTGCAGAGGTATGGAGGGCCATGGTCTGGGAGTGGGTAGATGGGACTAGGTAGAAAACCAGCTTGGCATGGGCTAGGTAAGCTGAAGAGCCTGTTTCTGTGCTTTAGTACTCTATGACTTTATGAAGCTATCACACCTCTGTGAGTATACAATACATTTTTAAATAATTAGACATGGCTAGACTTATAAGTTTGTAAACTAGAAGTACAAATTCATAAGCCAAATTTCTGACAGGGGCAAAACAAACAACAATAGAGAAAAAAACAAAGAAAATGCTGAAAAAAATTGCAAGTCCAGCAGTATCTTCAGAAAGAGGACCTTCTCCCAGTTCTGATGTAACGTCATAGGCTAGAAAGGGCAACTTTATCTTTTTCCACTGATGCTGCCTAATTTGGTTTTCCAATTACTGCAGATTTTTTTTTTGGTTTTTCAATAATAGTGGGGATTCCAATTATCCTCATATTAATTGAGATATACTTAGTGTAAAAGGTTTAAGGCACAGAATTCATAAATTACATTTAGTATATAGCAAATCCAACAAGGTGGAGGAAGGTTCCTGACGCAGAATATTGACCCAAAATGCTGACCAATCCCCTGTCTGCACAGATGCTGGCTGACCTGTTGAGTACCTCCTATAGTTTGTGTTTTGCTCCAGATTACAGTTTCTTGTGTCTTGAAGATAGGGAGAGTATAGGGGAATTCTGGATTCAGCTTTAGGCATCAAGCTGGATAGACATAAAACTTCAGGAGCATCTCTGGGTGGTCAATTTTGTACTAGGGGTTATAGTTCATTAGATTTAGCACAGTTATAGAAAAGGCCAAGATAAAATAGAAGTAACAGTTCTAAATTGGATAAAGTAAAATTTTGGATTTTCAGGTTTTTGTTACTCTGAATTTCTAGCATCTGAAGAACCTCTTGTGTTTTTAACAAGCTAAGAAGTGATTTTGCAAAATGAAAAATAAACAGTTGGAGCATTGGAAAGCATTCAACGAGATCTGCGAGGATTGGAATAAATATGTTCCCACAGAGAGAAACAGACTGTCAAATCAAGACGTTGTTGAATGCATAGAGGATTATATAAGGCAAAAGAAAGAGGAAAAACTCAGACATTGAAAGAATAACATGAAAGCCTAGGGGAGCAAAAACTATAGGGTTAAAATTAAAAGGGGAATCAGGAAAGCAGAGGAAAGGCATATAAAAATACCAGCAGGGAAATTTTGAAAGAAAAACGTATGCCGCTTTATAATTATCAAAAATGAGGAAGGAAATATCTAAGGTAAAGGCATTAGAAACCAAAAGAATACCCAATTTAAGAAAATGGATATGTGTCAAAGGTACTTAATAAATATTTTTCATCTTTCTTCTAAAAAGCAGGTGACAATGTTGATGAAAATCAAAAAAGCTGCAGAGACTGGAAATCTGAAATAATAACAGAAATGGTTGTAAACACTCAGTGGGTCAGTCAGCAACCACAGGAAGAGAAGTTAGCTTTTCAGGTCTGGTAACTAGAAAACAGAGGAAACATGGTGATGGAGCAATGACAGAACAATGCTGATGTAGGTAAGGAGGAAATGTGTGAAATATTACAAAAGAGGAAGTATCAAGAAGCATTGAAACTAGATATATCAGCAGGATGTTACATGAATTAAAGAAGGAAATTTTGATAGTTCCGACTATTATTTGCTAGTTCTCCCAGACTACAGGAATGATCTTAACTGACTGAAAGAATATACTAAATTCCCATTGTTTATATGAAAAAAAGGATATGTTGAGTAGTTCTGTCTCAACGCATAACAGCTTGATATGGCAATTCCTCTGCATATGACCGCAGAGAGTTGTGGACACAGCTCAGCGCATCACAAGAACCAGCCACCCCTCTATGGTCTCTGTCTATACATCGCGCTGCCTCAGTAAAGCAGCCAGCATAATCAAAGACTCCACCCACCCCAGACGTTTTCTCTTCTTCCTCCTCTCTCGTCGGGCAAAGATACAGAAGCCTGAAAGCATGTGCCACCATACTCAAGGACAGATTCTACCCAACCGTTATCAGACACTTGCCTGGACCTCCTGTATGACAAGGTGGACTCTTGGTCTCACAATGCTGGTCTCGGGGTGAAAAAAGCAATGTGGAAGACTTTAACACTATAAAGCAGCGAGTGTTCTTCTTTCATCTTATTAGTCTCCCTCTCGCTATGTGACACCTTTTTGCCCCTTTATTAGAGAGGGGGAGAGCCTGTGGCATGTCAAATTGTCGGGTGAATGATTAGTTTTTGTTGTACTGCAGTTTGTGGTCTCCCTTGGGGGCTTTACTATTGCTTCCTGGGTGGGTGGGGGGTACCGACACTTTTTTGCTGTATTAAGTGGGAGGCAGGGGGAGGATCGCTGCTCTCCTGCTGTTTGTGTGTGTGAGGGGTGAGTAGGTGGGGCATTGGGGTTCTAACATTTTTACTGCCACTCATTCTTTGGGGCATTCTTCTGTTTTGCGGATGTTTGCAAAGAACAAGAAACTCAGGTTGTATATTGCATATATTCTTTGATAGTAAATGGAACTGTTGAACAATCTCGGCCTCTCAATTTTCACCTCTCTTTCATCTTGCATTTTTTCATTTACCTGCACTGCACTTTTTTGGTAGATTTTAGATTTTACTCTGCTTTATTCTAACTCAATGAACTGTGCAATGAGTTGATCTGTATTTACAGTACGCAAGACATTCTTTTCACTTTATCTTGGTACGTGTGACAATAATAAACCAATATCAAGTCTAATAATCGTAGGCCAGTTATTTTAAATTCAGTGCTGGACCAATTATTGAAACCAGTTCTAAGGTTACAGTATAAACACTTAGTTAGGAAGAAGTGTTTTAATCAATGGTAGTCAGCAGGATTTTAAGGCAGGATCACATGTGATAAAGTTGACTGAACTTGTTGAGGAAGTAGCAGAGAATGGTTTTCCACAGTACATTTGATTTTACTGTACCATTGACATTACGTGAGTCTAAATGGATTTTAACAATGCATTTGACAAAGTCCCAGTAACAAGCTGATCAACGTAAAAGCTCACTTGGATCTGAGAGAGAGGCAAATTGAATCCAAAGTTGGCTAGTGCCAGGAAGCATAGGATGAACATTCTAAGATGCTTTATAACTGAAATAGTTGCACTGGCATGATTCCACAGGGACCAGTACTCAGTCCCATGCTGTTTATAGTGTATATTAATGACGTAAACTCAAGTGTACATGGTAAAAAAAGTTTGCAGACGATAACTGTGTGGATGAAAGTGAGAAAAAAGGCTTTAAGGCACAGACAGACTCAATGGTTTGGAACTCTCAGGAAGGCAGGCAGTTTCTGTGAAAGTAGAAATAAAGTTAACCTTTCCCGTCAAAGACCCTTCTTCAGAATAACCTGTGGAGAAATGTTTGACAAGAAACTTGCCCAACATTTTCTGTTTCCATTTCAGATTTCAAGCATCTGTGGGTTCTTTCCAACTTTCAAAGTCAGGTGAATTGGGCTGAGAAGTGGCAAATGAGCAATATGAATCATTGCACTTGGGTGCGATACAATGAGAAGGAGGTTTACAAGAGAATGCAAACAAGTCTGAGAGCAGAGTGACATGGGGTGGGTAAAGGTGCTTTGATTTAATAATGAATGCACTGGAGCCATAGGGAAGACTAGTTAGGCTACAGTTCAGGTAACGTGTACTTGTACAGGAAAAATGTGAATGCACTGAGGAAGATGCAGAGCACAGTTTCATGACCAGAACATTTCAGCTAAGAAAAAAATAGATAGGAAAGAGAGAAGGCTCAAGACAGATTTAATTAAAATTTATGGAAATGTTAGAGAACCAGACTAAGCAAAGAGAAAGCACCCCTTCCATTTTGCAGAAAGGCTAAAAGGTCATGGATTTCAATTGGTGATAAGGCTAAAGATATGAGGAAAGTAAATTTTACTCATAGTATAATAAAGGTCCTGTTAAAAAATACTTCAAAGTTCAAAACAAGTTATTATCAGAGTACATACACGTCACCACATACAACCCTGAGATTCTTTTTCCTGAGGACATACTTAGCAAATCTATACAACAGTAAGTGTAAACAGGTTCAATGAACAACAAACTGTGCAAATGCAAATATAAATAAATAGCAATAAATAACGAGCATGAAATAACAAGATAAAGAGTCCTTAAAGTGAGTACTGTGCCCAGGGAATTTGTAAGGCCCAACAACTTACTGCTAAGCAAAGGGAGCAATATACAGTGTAGTTCCCTTTTGACTAGCATGGACACAATAAGCAGAATGATCTCATTTTGTGTTGTAGACTTTCTATAATTCCATGGTGTTGTGAAAATCCACTCTCTACTAGTCTTATGCAGAACAAGAAAATGGGCCTATTCCTCCCTAACAGCCTAATTCCCATTGGTCTAAAATCTGGAATTGTATGGAATTTGGGTTGTCAGCTAGTGTAACATAATGGCTGTTACCAAAGGAAGCACCCAGCAGTGAGGAGGATGGAGCAGTGGTGTCAGTACAGCAAGGACAGAACATTTCGAAGCTAAATGGATCTTCCCTCTCCCCTGCTTCCACTCTTTCCCTCAAGGCTTCTGTTATACCAGCCATGACTTAAAAGCATGACACTAAGCACTATTCCCTTCTGGAATTATTCCTCTACCTTTGTGCTAATTGTTCCAGCTTTTCACAGTGGGCATATTTCTTTTTTTATTTCTTGTTCAATTTAACATGGCGCTGGTTAAGCACAGCGATGACATGCTGGTAGCAAACAAAACAAACAAAACCATAAGTTAATCACACTTTTTCTCGAAAACAGTCACCTCTGATCAGAGGCCTGTAACTTCCCTTTTAGAGTAGAGCTGTTGAATCGCCTGTATGACCTAGCATTTTTGTGGTGTGAACTGAACTCTCAAAGGTACACCATGGTTGTGGCATGGCGTATGCAGGCCGAATCGAGGTGATGGGACCCGGGCCCAAGAGTGAAGAATGAGCCAATGTTTGACCATTGCTAGAGCGGGTTTGGAAGTGATTTGATGCGGCAGAACTGAGACAAGGCAGTGGGGCTGGTCCCAAGCCCAAGAGTAAGGAAGGACCTGAGCTTTGATCGACTTAAGCGCCAGGCCAAATTGGGAAGGTTGGGCACGAGCCAAATTGAGGCAGCGTATAGAAGCAGCAGGGCCCAGCTGTGAGAGCAAGAAATGACCCAAGGTCTGGATAGTTTAAGTACCAGACCAAATTGAAAAGTTCAGGGTGTCAGGGCTGGAGGTGAGGGACAGGCCAGTTCAGCTCACTGATCTGCAAGGTTTGCTCGTCTCTGCTGAACTGGGGTTGAGATGGGCACCTGAATCAGCTGCAATGGTGATTGGCTTTGTGGCTATGAACTCACTTTCGTGAACTTCAGTTGTGAATGTTATTTGCTTACTTTTATTACTTGCACAATTTTTTTTACTGCACATTGGGTGTTTGATGGTCTTTTTTGATGGGTTCTATTGGATTTCATTGTTTTGTGACTGCTTGTAAGAAAACAAATTTCAAGGTTGTATATTGTATACATACTTGGATAATAAATGTACCTTGAAACTTGATTTCTCCTTCCAGACATTAATTAGGAACTAGTACAAAACGATAGAGTTTCATCAAACAGTGCAGCACAGTTCGGGCCCTTTGACACACATTGCTGTGCTGATCTATATAAACATACTTCATGATTAATCTAATCTTTTCCTTGTACTCAACTGATAATCTTCCATTTTTTTTACATCCATGTGTCTATCTAACAGTCGTTTAGATGTCTCTATTGTATCACCATCACTGGCAGTGTATTCCAGGCCCACACAATTCTCTGTGTAGAAAAACCTATCTCTGACATCTCCCCTAAACTTTCCTCCACTCACGTTAAATGGACGTTCTCTGTTTTTGACTTTTGAAAAAGGTACTGGCTGCTAATTCTATCTATGCCTCTCATCATCTTAAAAACGTCTGTTAAGTCACCTTTCATCCTCCTTTGTTCCAAACAGAAAAACCCTAGTTGGATCAATCTTTCCTCAATAGATATGTTCCTTAATCCAGGCAGTATCCTAGTAAATCTCCTCTGTATTGTCTCTAAAGTTTCTCCATCTTTTCTGTAATGAGGCAACCAAACATGAACACATCCCAGAGTTTTATAGAGCTACATCATTATCTCATGGCTCTTGAATTTAATCCCTTGATCACTGAAGGCCAGCTCACAATACTCCTTCTTAACCACCCTATCAACTTTGTGGGATCTATGGACTTGGACCCCAAGTTCCCTTTGTTCTTCCACACTGCTAAGAATCCTGCCATTGATCTTAGAAACATAGAAACATAGAAAATAGGTGCAGGAGTAGGCCATTCGGCCCTTCGAGCCTGCACCGCCATTTATTATGATCATGGCTGATCATCCAACTCAGAACCCTGCACCAGCCTTCCCTCCATACCCCCTGATCCCCGTAGCCACAAGGGTCATATCTAACTCCCTCTTAAATATAGCCAATGAACTGGCCTCAACTGTTTCCTGTGGCAGAGAATTCCACAGATTCACCACTCTCTGTGTGAAGAAGTTTTTCCTAATCTCAGTCCTAAAAGGCTTCCCCCTTATCCTCAAACTATGACCCCTCGTTCTGGACTTCCCCAACATCGGGAACAATCTTCCTGCATCTAGCCTGTCCAATCCCTTTAGGATTTTATACGTTTCAATCAGATCCCCCCTCAATCTTCTAAATTCCAACGAGTACAAGCCTAGTTCATCCAGTCTTTCTTCATATGAAAGTCCTGCCATCCCAGGAATCAATCTGGTGAACCTTCTTTGTACTCCCTCTATGGCAAGGATGTCTTTCCTCAGATTAGGGGACCAAAACTGCACACAATACTCCAGTTGTGGTCTCACCAAGGTCTTGTACAACTGCAGTAGTACCTCCCTGCTCCTGTACTCGAATCCTCTCGCTATAAATGCCAGCATACCATTCGCCTTTTTCACCGCCTGCTGTACCTGCATGCCCACTTTCAATGACTGGTGTATAATGACACCCAGGTCTCGTTGCACCTCTCCTTCTCCTAATCGGCCACCATTCAGATAATAATCTGTTTTCCTATTTTTGCCACCAAAGTGGATAACTTCACATTTATCCACATTAAATTGCATCTGCCATGAATTTGCCCACTCACCCAACCTATCCAAGTCACCCTGCATCCTCTTAGCATCCTCCTCACAGCTAACACTGCCGCCCAGCTTCGTGTCATCTGCAAACTTGGAGATGCTGCATTTAATTCCCTCATCCAAGTCATTAATATATATTGTAAACAACTGGGGTCCCAGCACTGAGCCTTGCGGTACCCCACTAGTCACTGCCTGCCATTCTGAAAAGGTCCCATTTATTCCCACTCTTTGCTTCCTGTCTGCTAACCAATTCTCTATCCACATCAATACCTTACCCCCAATACCGTGTGCTTTAAGTTTGCTCCTGTGTGGGACCTTGTCAAAAGCCTTTTGAAAATCCAAATATACCACATCCACTGGTTCTCCCCTATCCACTTTACTAGTTACATCCTCAAAAAATCCTATGAGATTCGTCAGACATGATTTTCCTTTCACAAATCCATGCTGACTTCGTCCG
Source organism: Mobula birostris (assembly GCF_030028105.1). Lineage (NCBI taxonomy): Eukaryota > Metazoa > Chordata > Chondrichthyes > Myliobatiformes > Myliobatidae > Mobula > Mobula birostris. Next base: position 109,194,520 of record NC_092379.1, on the reverse strand, counting down.
ATGATTTCACCGCTTTCCAAATGTGCTGTTATCATATCTTTGATAACTGACTCTAGTATTTTCCCCATCACCGATGTCAGGCTAACCGGTCTATAATTCCCCGGTTTCTCTCTCCCTCCTTTTTTAAAAAGTGGGGTTACATTAGCCACCCTCCAATCCTCAGGAACTAGTCCAGAATCTAACGAGTTTTGAAAAATTATCACTAATGCATCCACTATTTCTTGGGCTACTTCCTTAAGCACTCTGCGATGCAGACCATCTGGCCCTGGGGATTTATCTGCCTTTATCCCTTCAATTTACCTAACACCACTTCCCTACTAACATGTATTTCGCTCAGTTCCTCCATCTCACTGGACCCTCTGTCCCCTACTATTTCTGGAAGATTATTTATGTCCTCCTTAGTGAAGACAGAACCAAAGTAATTATTCAATTGGTCTCCCATGTCCTTGCTCCCCATAATCAATTCACCTGTTTCTGTCTGTAGGGGACCTACATTTGTCTTTACCAGTCTTTTCCTTTTTACATATCTATAAAAGCTTTTACAGTCAGTTTTTATGTTCCCTGCCAGTTTTCTCTCATAATCTTTTTTCCCCTTCCTAATTAAGCCCTTTGTCCTCCTCTGCTGAACTCTGAATTTCTCCCAGTCCTCAGGTGAGCCACTTTTTCTGGCGAATTTGTATGCTTCTTCTTTGGAATTGATACTATCCCTAATTTCTCTTGTCAGCCATGGGTGCACTACCTTCCTTGATTTATTCTTTTGCCAAACTGGGATGAACAATTGTTGTAGTTCATCCATGCAATCTTTAAATGCTTGCCATTGCATATCCACCGTCAATCCTTTAAGTGTCATTTGCCAGTCTATCTTAGCTAATTCACGACTCATACCTTCAAAGTTACCCCTCTTTAAGTTCAGAACCTTTGTTTCTGAATCTTGTACTCCTCCTCCAAGTTCAACCTTCCAATGTGTATCACTTCACACTTTTCCAAATTGAACTCCATCTGCCACCTCACTGCCCAATTCTGCATCTTGTCTATATGCCACTATAATCTATGACAACCCTCAACAATATCCACACAGTTCCAACCTTTATTTCATCTGCAAACTTCGTAACTCACCCTTCCACCTCCTCGTCTAAGTCATTTCTGAAAATGAACACAAGCAGGGGACCCAGAACAGATTCCTGCAGAACATCACTGGACACTGACCTCCAGGCAAATACATTCCATCTTCTGCCACCCTCTGCCTTCTGTGGGCCGACAATTCCGAATCTGTGCTGCTATGTTTCCCATAGATCCCATACCTCATACCACAAGATACCCATGGGGAATCTTGTCAAATATCTTATTAAAACCTAATCCATAAAGCTCTACCACATCAATTTGTCTTGTCATCTCCTCAAAAATCTCTATCATGCTCATGTGGCATGACCTGTCCCTCACAACGTTCCGTTGACTATCCCTAATCAGACTGTCTCTCCAATTGCTCATAAAGCTTTTTCTGGAGAATCCTCTCCAATAGCTCGAGTGTGACCCAAAGGAGAAGACGGCGAGAATGTGCAGCAATAGTATCAAGAGCAAAATTTCGTACAAGTGATCAAGCCAATAAGGATGATAATAAATGGGAAGCAAAGTGAAGGTCAAAGTCACACTCTAGTTTCTACTTGACATGTAACACAAAGATTAGCTCTACCTAGGTTATAACCCTAATGCCTATTATGGATTAATTGCATTTTTTTAAAAATTGTAACTATATAGCTGAAGAAAGACTTCATATGGAAATAATGTTTAATTGTTAATATTTTTACTTATCATCTTTACTTAGCAAAAATTGAATTTGACCATCTAGTGAGTTGCATGTGGCTCGCTGTCATTATGATGCAATGCACTGTGAAGGAGCTAGATAAGGCTGTTCTGATTAATCAGCAGAACGAGAAGTTTCCATTGATTCTAATTATCCCTTTTCTCACAGAGCATTGTGACAGAGAGCCAGTCACATGCATCACACTAGAGGGTCAAATTCAGCTTTTGTTAAATAAGCTAATTTCATCCAAAATAGTTCATTTTAGGAATCTAGGGATAGAACCAAGAAACAAATTAGGGCTCCCACTCCGTTTGTGGAGGCCACTCTCTAACTCACCAGCACCATGTACATTAGACACGTACAGAATTACATTCAAACACAGCTGCAAACTTTGTTTTGTCTTCTGGCTATTTTAGTATCAGCCTACATCCTCTCTTACAAAGGAAATCGAGTTACATAACTGTTACAAATCAGATGATTCTGAGTAATGCCATAAGCAATACTGGGAGCATATCCGTCGTCGAAACTATTAGGTGGACTCTTGTAACTTTTTGTGACACTTTTCATTGTATAGAGTCCGAGAATTATAAAGCATAGAAATCAGTCCTTCAACCCACTGTGGTCTATGGCAAACATCAGGCAGGGCTTACATGCTATAGCGGCTACAAAGCTAAGTTGGGCGGCATCATCAACAACAGCACATTTCCTCCCGAGGAGCATAGCACATTCTATGCATGATTGGAACAGATGGAATTTGAAATGTCACCACCCTCCCCGATAGCCTCTAATGCACCTGAACCCAGACACCGTTGAGGATGTAAAATCAGCCATCCAGAGAGTGAATGTTTGGAAAGCCTCTAGCCCAGGTGATGTCCCTGGCTATGTCCTTAGATCTGTGCAGATCAGTTGGCAGGGGAACTTACAAACATTTTTAACTTCTTTCTGCTTCAAATTGAGGTTCCCACCTATTTTAATAACACAATATCAACCAACCATCAAAGAAATGCCTTAATAAATACTGCCCAGTCACTACAACATACACCATCATGAAAAGATTCAAAAAGGCTGGTCATGGCACACATTAACTCCAGTCTCCCAGACAACCTCAACCCACTGCCAAAACAGATCTATGGCGGATGCCATCAGAATCAGATTTAATATCACCGGCATATGTCGTGAAATTTGTTAACTTTACGGCAGCAGTACAATGAAATACATGGTAAATAAACATAGAAGAAAAACACTGAGTTCCAAACATACATTAAGTATATATATGTCTATTAAATAGGATAGAATAAGTAGTGCAAAATAAACAGAAATAAAAAAGTAGTGAGGTAGTATCCATGGGTTCAATGTCCATTTAGGAATTAGAACATAGAACATAGAATAGTACAGCACATTACAGGCCCTTCAGTCCACAATGTTGTGCCGACCCTCAAACCCTGCCTCCCATATAACCTCCCACTTTAAATTCCTCCATATACCTGTCTAGTAGTCTCTTAAACTTCACTAGTGTATCTGCCTCCACCACTAACTCAGGCAGTGCATTCCACGCACCAACCACTCTCTGAGTAAAAAACCTTCCTCTAATATCCCCCTTGAACTTCCCACCCCTTACCTTAAAGCCATGTCCTCTTGTATTGAGCAGTGGTGCCTTGGGGAAGAGGCGCTGGCTATCCACTCTATCTATTCCTCTTAATATCTTGTACACCTCTATCATGTCTCCATTGGATGGCAGAGGGGAAGAAGCTGTTCCTGAATCGCTGACTGTGAGCCTTCATGCTTCTATACCTCCTTCCTGATGGTAACAATGAGAAGAGGACATGTCCTGGGTGGTGGGGATCCTTAATAATGGATATCATCTTTTTGAGGCAATACTCCTTGAAGTTGTCTTGGATACTACGGAGGCTAGTACCCATGATGGAGGTGACTGATTTTACAAGCTTTACTTTGATCTTGTGCAGTAGCCCTCCACCCCATACCAGATGGCATGGTATTTCCCAGGTCCTACGCTCACCTCGAGAGCATCCGGCCGTCTGGACAGTAAGGACATCTACAATACACCCTTGTTTATTGACTACAGTTCAATGTAATTGCAGGCAAACCTATTTCTAAACTCCTAGACTCAGGACTCAAAAAGATTATTTGCAGCTGGATGATTGACTTCATGAGCAACAGAATGCAATTAGTAAGGATAGGCAGCAACAACTCTACCACAATTATCCTAAACACTGATACCCCACAAGGCTGCATCCTACGTTCTCCACTCCCCATATGTACATGACTGTAAGGTATAATTCCACTCCAACTCCATCAAATTTTCAGAGGCTATCAATATCGTGGCCATATCTCAAATAACGATGAGCTGGAGTACAGAAGGAGACGGGGAGCCTGCTATGGTTTGTATCTTCGGAAATTAATCAGGAGAAAAACTCAGGGCCCCAGGGAAACATGTACAGCTTCCTTTAGTGAGGTACTCACATATGACGTGGTAGCGTAATGATGTATGCCATTCACGTACTTTGACATATAACCTATATTGAATTATGTAAACAAAGAATGCTTAATCAAACTATATATCTGCAATATTACCGTAACAGTGAAAACACAATATTCCTTCTTATGCTGCAGTATAGGATATAATGCAACTACCATACAGACATCCACAGCAAAATAAACTTTAAATTGTCCCATCCAGGCATAAAGACTTAATCGCGTGGAGGAATTTCTTAGTCTTATGGGGTAACATCTTTCCCGCCAAGGGGGGGGTGGGGGAGTCACTCTGCTTGGCAGGTGAGACTTGTGAAACAATCTCAGGTTCTGGGTTTTCCTCTGAGGTGGTTGTCGGAGTTGACTCTGGGACTGCTGGAAGTGGTTCTGACAGCTCTGGCCACCTTTCTTCTCTAACAATTGACTCTGCTCTCCTCAACTGATCAACGTGTCATCTCCAGATGACATTAGACACAATCTCCACTGTGTAGGAGAGTGGTCCGGTCCTGTCCTTAATCTTTCCAAGGACCATTTTTGATCACCTCTGTAGTCCCTCAGGATTGCTTGTCCAAGAGTGAAACATCAAAACCTCCTTGTATAGGACGATCAGACCACAAGACCTAGGAGCAGAATTAGGCCATTCAGCTCATCGAGTCTGCTCCGCCATTCCATCATGGCTGATCATGAACCCCACTCAATTCCAGGCACCTGCCGTCTCGCCATATCCTTTGATGCCCTGACTGATCAGGAAACTATCAGCTTCCGCTTTAAATATACCCACAGACTTGGCCCCCACCACTGTCTGTGGCAGAGCATTCCACAGATTCACCACCCTTTGGCTAAACAAATTCCTCCTTAACTCTGTTCTAAAAGGTCGCCGCTCAATTTTGAGGATGTGCCCACTAGTCCTGGATACCCTCACCATAGGAAACATTCTCTCCACATCCACCTTATCTAATCCTTTCAACATTCGGTGGGTTTCAATGAGATCCCCTGCATTCTCCTAAATTCCAGTGAGTACGGGCCCAAAACTGCCAAACGCTCCTCATATGTTAACCCCTTTCATTCCTGGAATCATCTTCATGAACGTCTTTAGGACTCTCTCCAATGACAACACACCCTTTCTGAGATATGGGGCCCAAAACTGTTGACAGTACGCCAAGTGTAGTCTGACTAGCGTCTTATAAAGCTTCAGCATGATCTCTTTGCTTTTAGTCATAGTCATAGTCATACTTTATTGATCCCTTTATATTCTATATATCTATTCCCTTTGAAATAAATGTCAACATTGCATTTGCCTTCTTTACCAGAGACACAACCTGTAAATTAACTTTCTGGAAGTCTTGCATCAGGACTCCTAAGTCCCTTTGCACCTCCGATGTTTGAACTTCCACCTCTGCTAGCTAATAGTCCACACTATTGTTCCTTTTACCAAAATGCATTATCATACATTTCCCAACACTGTATTTCATCTGCCACTTTTTTGGCTATTCTTGGCCAATTTGTTACAAAAGTCCTGCTGCAATCGCATTGCTTCCTCAGCACTACCTACCCCTCCACCTATCTTCATATCATCCGCAAACTTTGCCACAAAGCCACCAATTCCATTATTTAAATCATTGACAAACAATGAGAAAAGTAGCGGTCCCAATACTGACCCTTGAGGAACACCACTAGTCACAGGATGCCAAGTAGAAAAGACCCCCTTTATTCCCACTCTCTGCTCCTACCTGTCAGCTATTCCTCAATCCTTGCCAGTATCTTTCCTGTAACACCACAGGATTTTATCTTGTTAAGCAGCTTCATGTGTGGCATCTTATCAAATGCCTTTTGAAAATCCAACTAAATGACATCCACTGCCTCTCCTTTGCCCACGCTGCTTGTTACTTCCTCGAAGAACTCTAACAGATTGTAAGTACTGTGCCGAACATTGTAAGTACATGTTCGGCACAGCATTGTGGGCCAAAGGGCCTGTATTGTGCTGTAGTTTTTCTATGTTTCTAGATTTGTCAGGCAAGATTCCCCTTTACAGAAACCATGCTGACTTTGACTTATTTTATCATTAGTCTCCCAAGCATCCTGAAACCTCATCCTTAATAATAGACTCCAACACTTTCCCAACCGCTGAGGTTAGGCAACCTGGCCTATAATTTACTTAACTTTTGCCTTCCTCCCTTCTTAAAGAGTGGGATGACATTTGCAATTTTCCAGTCCTCTGAAACAATGCCAGAATCAAGTGATTCTTGAAAGATCATGAATAAAGCAACCGTTATCTCTTCAGCAACCTCTCTCAGGACTCTGGGATGTAGTCTACCTGGTACAGGTGAATCATCCACCTTAAGACCTTTGAGGTTGCCTAGCATTTTTTTCCTTTGTAATAGCAATGGCACTCATTCCTGCTCCCTGATACTCACAGACCTGTGGTACACTGCTAGTGTCTTCCACAGTGAAGACTGACGCAAAGTACTTATTAAGTTCATCCGCTATTTCTTTGACCCCATTACTACCTCACCAGCATTATTTTCCAGCAGTCCAATATCAACTCTCACCTCCCTTTTACTCTTTATATAACTGAAACATCTTTTAGTATCCTACTTTATATTAGCTAGTTTGCCCTCATATTTCATCTTTTTCCCTTCTTGTGGTTTTTTTAGTTGCCATTTGTTGTAATTTAAAAACTTCCCAATCACCAACTTCCCCCTCACTTTTTCTACATTATACGCACTTTCCTTGGTTCTTATGCAGTCCTTAACTTCCATTGTCAGCCACAGTTGCCTACCCCTGCCATTTGAGAACTACTTCTTCTGTGGGACATATCTATCCTGTGCCTTCTGAACTATTCCCAGAAACTTTAGCCACTTCTGCTCTGCCAACATCTCCACCAGTATCCTCCTGAAAATCCACCTGGGCAAGCTCCTTTCTCATCTCTCTGTAATGCCCTTTATTCCATTGCGATACTGATACATGTGACTTATGCTTCTTCCTCTTAAATTGCAACATGAATTCAATCATATTATGATCACTGCCTCCTAAGGGTTACTTTACGTTAAGCTACCTATTAAGATCTGGGTTATTACACAACATCCAATCTAAGGTAGCCTTTCTCCTAGTAGGCTCAAGCACAAGCTACTCTGAAAAGCCATCTTGTAAGCATTCAACAAATTCCCTCTCTTGCGATCTGACACCAACCTAATTTTCCTAATCAGGTAGTAGAGGTATAATTTGTCCATCTTTGACTAAGCTGTTCCACCGCAAACACAATCTGTTATGAGTCAACATGATGCTTTCAGATCAGGTCATGTGTAGCACATACTTCCACCGCACCGCTCAGACATGTTTCTGGGGTACAGGGGCTGGCGACCCTTGTGCCTGTTTTGTGTTCTATTACTGAGCAGCAGTGAACCATCTGATTGGCCTATCAGAGTTGTCTTTGGGAACGAGTTGACTTGATCAGCATTTCTGATCTGGCTATTGTTCACGATTGCACTTAATTTTTAAAAAAATCCCCTTGCATATTGAAGTCCTCCATTACAATGTGACATTACCCTTACTACATGCCTCTTCCAGCTCTCTTTGCAATCTCAACCCCATATCTTGGCCACTATTTGGAGGCCTATATGTGATACCCACAATGTTTTTTTTAGCCTTGCGGTTTCTTAACTCCACCCAAAAAGATTCAACATTTTCTGACCCTATATCACTCGGCCATTTCTCCTTGGAGCAACGGAGGATGAGAGGTGACCTGATAGAGGTGTATAAGATGATGAGAGGCATTGATCGTGTGGATAGTCAGAGGCTTTTTCCCAGGGCTGAAATGGCTGCCACAAGAGGACATAGGTTTAAGGTGCTGGGGAGTAGGTACAGAGGAGATGTCAGGGGTGAGTTTTTTACTCAGAGAGTGGTGAGTGCGTGGAATGGGCTGCCGGCAATGGTGGTGGAGGCAGATATGATAGGGTCTTTTAAGAGACTTTTGGATAGGTACACGGAGCTTAGGAAAATAGAGGGCTATGGGCAGGCCTAGTAATTTCTAAGGTAGGGACATGTTCGGCACAACTTTGTATTGTGCTGTAGGTTTTCTATGTTTCTATGTTTCTAAAGATGTAGTTCCATCTCTTGCCAACAGAGCCACACCACCACCTATACCTCACCTTCCTGCCTGTCATTTTGATACAACGTATATAAGCTCCCAACTATGGCCTTCTTTCAGCCACAACTCAGTGATGCCCACAACATCATACCAACCAATCTCTAATAGTGCCACGAGTTCGTCTACGATATTCCAAATGCTACACACATTTAAATACAGCACCTTCAGTTCTGCATTCTTCACCCTTTTGAACCTTGCCTCTATGGTACAATTTAACTGTTTGCTCTGTCTGCATTTGTACTCAATCACTGGCTTGTCATCCTTACATTCATGTTACACCCATCATCTACTTGTAAACCTCAGTCAAGGAACTGACTGTGACATTATGTGGCAGTTGTACAAGTCACTGGTGAGTCATACTTGGAGTACTGGATAAATTTTGCTCAAACTGCTGTTGAGAAGTAGTGGTCAAACTGAGAGGATTGAAGAAAATACTTACATGGATGTTGGCAGAACTAGAGGACCCATGTGATAGGAGAACTTTTGGCCAGGGAAGATCTTTATTCCTTGGAATACAGGAGAATAAGGGACAACTTTATATAAGATGTTTAGAATTATGAGAGGCATGAATAAGGTGGGTGGTAGTAGTCTTTTCCCCAGGGTAGCAGAGTCATGGGTTTATGGAGGGAAGAGAAAGATTTAAGAGAGACCTAAGCCTTAACTGTTTTATGCAGATAGTGGAGAGTGCATGGAATGTGCTGCCAGAGAAAATAGTTGAGGCACAAACAATAGTGTCATTTAAAAATGATTGTTATGGTTACACGGATAGGTACATATTTACCTGGATTTAGGTACACAGAGGGACAGGCCTAAGTGGGCCAAACACCAGAAATTGGGATTAGCTGAGTGGGCAACATGGCAGGCATAGAAGGAGCCCTCAATTTGTCTCAGCTGTTTGTCCAGCACACTCCTTCTCATATCGAGTTTGAGGAGATCCAAGCATGAGTGCAAGAGACAACCCAGGAAGAGCATAGCTGGTGAGTTGTTGGTTGTGGAGTGCGCTGCTTTGTGATGTATAGGAAGGAAACTGCCCAGCTTCAGATTCAGTGTCAGTGTGGGGTGTTCTACTGACATTGTCTGCCGTGCATTGCTTGGACTTCCCGCCAAGCCATCTACAGCTGGGTGGCACAGTGCAGATGTAACCTGTCTTACTCCATTTATTTTCAGGAATGAGTGAAACTGTTCTGCAACATACTGAGGTCCAGATTCACTGACTTAGAGTCCTGAAACACCAGTCAGGCAGATGCTTTTCAACACATCAGCAGTGTGTGAGGCTGTAGTGGAGACTACAGGGAACACTTCTGGCCACTTTGTAGCTGCATCCACTACTACTGAGAAATTTGTGTCCACCAATGGTCCAAACAAAATCCACTTGAATCCTCTGCCAGGGCCAATCCCAGGGATGAAGAGACACTGTTTCTGGCGTCTTCTAGATGTGTTGGCATCTAAACAGTAAATGGCAAGCTGCTTGATCTGCTGATCCATCCCGGGCTACCAAAGCTTCAAGCCAGTGCTTTCATTTCGACCATGCCTAGATGTAGTTCCTCCAATACTTTAGCTCTCAGCTTGGATAGTACAACAGATCTCAATCCCCACATAAGGCAACCACCATCAAGGGCAAGTTCGTCCCAGCACTGGTAAAAATAGGGGAACTGGAATTTCTGCTGCACATTCTGGAATGACATATTGGGTTACCATGTAGAACTGAGAGACTGTGGAATCTTTTCTGGTCCCTGCTGCAATAGAGAGACTTCATCAAGAGGACTGTCCACTTCTGCAAATATTTCAGGTATTTCCTTTCCCAAGGGCAAATAAGACAATCCATCAGCATTTCCATGATTAGTCATCCTCCTGAATTCAACCTTGTAATTGTGCTCTCCAGGAAACAGAGCCCATCTCTGTATTCATGTTGCTGCTGTTAGTGGAACACCCTTCTGTGGATTGAAAATGAACACTAGTAGTTGATGATCAGTAATGAGAGTAAACCCTCTCCCATACAAGTACTGTTTGAAACGTTTTAGATAGATAGACTTTATTGATCCCGAGGGATATTGAGTTTCATTACAACCGCACCAACCAAGAATAGAGCATAAATATAGCAATACAAAAACCACAAACAATCAAACAACAAAATGCAAACTATGCCAGATGGAAAATAAGTCCAGGACCAGTCTATTGGCTCAGGATGTCTGACCCTCCACGGGAGGAGCTGCAAGTTCGATGGCCACAGGCAGGAACGACCTCCAGTGCCGCCCAGTGTTGTATCTCAGTGGAATGTGGCCGAAGTCCAACAGTAAAAAGTTCAATATCCGGTCTACAAACACATTCCTCGATCGTAATATGACCCAGATTGCACCATCTGTTGTTAACCAGAACAGTAAGCACCCAACTCCTTTACGCTTACCACTGTCAGTGCACTTCCGGTCAGCCGGAACGGAACAGTTTACACGCCAAACCAGACTCGAGGCCTCTCTGCCAATCTGTGTGTAATTTCTCTCTGTAGCATTAAGGGAACTTGATGCAAAGGCTATGGAGCATTCATGTCCATCACTCATAACATGTGACATGACAGCTCCTACATCATAAGGCAAACTTCACTGGACGATGTGAGTCACCATGTGTGAGTACAATCTCTGCTGTCACTATTTCCTTTGCTTTTTGGAAAACCTCGCACTGCTTTGTCCATTATCATTTCTTGCCAATCTGTAGTAATGAGTTCAAGGGGTGGAGCATGTTAGCCAGGTTTGTCAGGAATGTGTTATAGTAAATGGAAAGTCCTAAAAAACACAACAATTGTGACACATCCTTTGGCCTTGGGGCATCCACCACTGCTTGAATTTTCTCAGCACACTTGTGTAATACTTGTGCATCAATGGTGTGACCACAGTAAGTGATGCTTGGCTTAAAGAATACACATTTGTTGAGGTTCCGGTGACATCATCGTCCAGAATGACAGCTTAAATCAACAGCTGCTCCGGAAAAACGCATATTTTGCCCCGTTAATCCATCAAATATAAGATCTTTCAAGAATATTGATAAGGGGGGCAAGAATGGGGAAAAAGAATGGAGATAAAAAGAAGCATCACTGCGGAGCCTATGGAAGAGAGAGGTGCAACGTGCAGCTCTACCACACATGTACATGGTGGTGAAGCTGGCATTGGGCCTTGTTCAGGCAAAGCGGCAAATATGATAAGGATTTTGGAAGAGATAAGGGAAGTCCAAAAAGATATAAAACAGCAACTCAATGATATCAAGTCAAAGCTCGCCAATGTCAATCAGAAAATAGCGGTGGCAGAGACTCGAATTGAGAAGGTGGAAGATCGCCTGCAAGACGTGGAATGAATACTAAGTAAGACGATAAAACTATTATATCAACAGGAGAGTAAATTGCTTGACCAGGAGGGAAGATCATGACGGAAAAATATCAGGATTTATTATGTTCCCAAAGGAGCAGAGTGGTTGTCAATGATGGAGTTTGTAGAAAAGTTGCTGCAGGAAGCGCTGGAGATTCCCCCAACAATGGAGATTGAAATTGAGAGGGCGCATCGTGCCCTCGTCCCGAGCCCTCCCGGAGACAGAGAAAGTAAGCCGCGCTCAATAGTACTTAGATTCCTTCGATTCAAGAGCAAGGCGGAGATTCCACGAAGGGCCTGGGGTAAGAAGAGGGTTTTTTGGAACGGGAAGTTAGTACATTTCAATCATGATTACCCCCCCCCCCCCCCCCCCCGGTGGTCCTACAGAAACAGAAGGAATATTCCAAAGCTAAACGAATATTAAAACAAGAAAAGATTAAAATTCCAAACCCCGTACCCTGCTAAACTGAGAGTATTTTATGAAGGAGAGATACAGCTATATCAGACAGTGGAAGAAGCGACTACAGACATGAACAAGAGGACTGCCCGTTAGCATGGTCAGACCGAGGGAAAGCCTGGCTGAGCAGTTATCCCGATCTGCTTGGGAAATGGTAAGAGAACCGAGAAAGCAGGGGACGGGAGGAGGACGAGAGAAGGATATTGGAAAGAAACTGTGAGTACTCCGAAGACAGCCCTCACCTCCTCCAGAAGAGCCATAAGGTTTGACTAACTTTAAAAGTGCTGATAAACTAAACGGAAGCAAAAATAGACGATGAGATACCTATCTCAAGAAATACGTATTATAATGTGGGTTTTATATTACTCAATTTTTTTTTATTCATTCATTCACTGCTTTTTCCCCACCTAAATGAGAATATATATATATATATGGGAGGAATAACAGGGAAATCATTTCTGTGTAATGGACATAGATTTTTTTTTACTTACTTTTATAGGTACTGCAGCGGGGGCCCTCAACTCACAGGTAGGAGGGGCTATCCCCCACGGCTAGACGTTTCCTCTAGCTCAACCCAGGGTCATCTAGAGACCCCAGCCTTGAAATCACACCTTTGTTACCTTTTTTTTTATTATTCACGTTCTTGGTTCTTATTTGTTCAGGGAGTAGATCGATTAAGTTAGATTCTGCAAATTTCAATGATGTACTAACAGATAAGTACACATGGCTAAGGACAAAGTAAAATTCATTTCTTTTAACGGCAATGGGCTGTTAAATCCAATCAGGGAAGGAATGTCGACTCAGACCATGAGAGGCCTGCATAGGGCATTTTCATGCTTTACAAGGCACAGATTGGGAGTCTGTGTGGGGCACCATTCCTCGCACAGACACTAGAGCAATGCCTGGCTAAGTGCCTTGCTCAAGGACACAAACACGCTGCCACAGCTGAGGCTCGAACTAGCGACATTCAGATCACTTGACGAACGGCTTAACCACTTGGCCATATGCCCAACAATCAAATGAAGTAAAAATGAAAACAGAACAAGCCCATGTAGTATATTTACAGGAAACTCACTTAAGTGATAATAAGCATGGAAAATTAAAGAGAATGGGCTTCACCAATTTGTTTTTCTCCTCATATAAATCAGGACATAGAAGAGGAGTTGCTTTTCTCATCTCAAGCAAGCTAAATTTCGAAAAAGTATTCGAAATGAGATATAAGGAGGGCAGATATATTCTGGTAAGGGGCTGTGTACATACATCTATTGCTGCTTCTGGACACATCTTCAGTGATGTTCCTGGAATCATCGGGTGTTTCGGGTCTTTCAACATCATACAACCTCCTCCAGGTGACCCAGCCGGGGCTGATCAGACTCCAGCTTGTGTCCAGATGGCTAGCTACTTATGACTCCATGGCTCCCCTCTTTTGAGCCACAGCCATCTTGAGGCCCTCTCTGCCACATCGGTGGTACTGCGGATGGCTCTCCTCTTCCTCTCTCGCTCGATGCCCAAATTGCTGAAGGCTCTAACTAAAGAACGGGCTACCAATCAGCTTCCTATCAACCCCTCCCTTCGCCGTTGCCTCCAGAATTTGGTTAACATCGTCATCAAACTGCTTCCACAGTGAAGTCATGTTAGCTGCAGGCCATTTGATCCGCCTCCTGTTAGACTTCATGTTCGAGGGATTAGTTTGCAACACTTGGAGGTTCCGGGCACTATGCGGTGACTCCGGGCCTGGCCCCTCCTTCGTCTCACCAGGTTGGACACCTGCACGTTGTGCTGCTCCTGCTCCCGCCAAACACTTCATCCTCGCTTGGTGGATCTTCAAGCCGCGATCGTTCTTGCAGATTTTGCCACATGTACGCTGCTTCCTCATTGTCGTTTGTTCATTGCCTGGGTCTGATGTCGTTGTGTCCGTCTGACTGGGGTGCTCATCCTCCCCCCTCTCGGGCACCACTGGGGGTATCCTTTCCTTATATTCTTTGTAGCTTTTGTGGGGGTCCTCCTCTCAGAGGACGCAGATTGGGTTGCCAGCCCGGAATATAGACAGAAATCCAGTTACTTTATACGTACACCCAGGAAGTGATATTAGTTTCTTCCAGAAAATTACTAATATTATGGTAATGGAAACAGAAGGTCTCTTGATATGTGGGGGAGACTTAAATTTACAATTACAACCAAAGTTAGACTCTTCTAATAGAAAAACTTATGAAACAAAGTCCTTACATGAGAAAGTTAACGCCCTTTTTGAGGATGTTGGTCTAATTGATATATGGAGGGATCTTTTCCCCGACAGAAGGGATTACACTCATTATTCTGCCCCCCATTCCGTACATACAAGAATAGACTATTTCATAACATTTGGAAAAGATAAAGACAAAATAAACACCTGTGGAATTGGGACAATAGATGCAAGTGACCATGCACCTACAATCAAAGAATACTATTTGGAAACTAAATTCAAGTCTACTCAATGATTCCTATTTTAAGGAACAAATTATAAAAGAAATTGGCCCTTACTTAGAATTCAATGATAATGGAGAGGTTTCACCTCCCATTCTATGGGATACTCTGAAGGCTGTCTTAAGAGGGAAAATTATAGCGATATCTTCATATAAGAAAAAAATAAGGAATAAAACATTAGAGGAATTACAAAATAAGCTGAAGGAACTAGAAAAAAAACAAATTGAGTTTGGCACAGGATACATTAGAGGAAATTTTAAAAATTAGGAATGAAATTTTATGTTTCTGAAACAGAGACACTATGAAAGTGGATCTAAATCTATGAAAATACTGGCGTGAAAACTGAAAAAAAAAGATAGCAGAAAATACAATTCATAGAATTAGGGATCCAAGAACAAAAGTGATGAAAAATAAGCTAAGTGAAATTCAAGAAGCTTTTGAAATGTTTCACAAAACTCTATATTCCAAAGCTCCAGGGGGAAGCATAGCCCAGATTGACACCTTCCTAAATTCTTTAGAGTTACCCACTTTAAGCAAAGAACAAAATAGAACGATGACTGCTGACATAACTGGAGCTGAACTAAAAACTGCAATTAGTAGGCTTAAATTAAGCAAGTCATCAGGATATATGCCAGAGTGGTACAAGGAATTTAGAAATGAGTTAATTCCTGTTTTGCTCCCCACATTGAACTGAGCTCTAAGAAAGGTGCAAATGCCACCCAGCTGGAAGGAGGCGATCATCTCAGCTACACTGAAAGAAGGCAAGGATAAGATGGAATGTGGGTCATTTAGACCAATATCTGTTCTTAATGTGGATTATAGCTTATTTACCTCCATCATTGCCAAACAATTAGAAGAGTTTCTACCCACACCGATACATAATGATCAGACAGGTTTTATACCACAACGCCAAACACAAGACAATATACAAAGGACACTTCACATTATGGATCATATCAAAAAAATGAAATTGAAGCAATAGTGATAAGCATGGATGCTGAAAAGGCATTTGATTTGGTTACTTGGAATTTTCTTTACAAAGTTTTACATAGATTTGGTCTACATGACACAATTATTAAAACTATACAGGCACTACCTGACAATCCTACTGCTAGGATTTAAATCAATGGATATTTATCTAATCAGGGTTGTGCATGGTCACCGCTACTCTTCGCATTATATCTGGAACCATTAGCTCAACACATCAGACATAATGAAGATATCAGGGGAATTACTATTAAAGGGACAGAATATAAATTGGACTGTTACGCGGATGACATTTTGATCTATCTAGGACAACAACATACCCTTTGCAATCCTTTGAACAATATGGCCAATTATCAGGATACAAGATCAACAGAGATAAAACCCAACTACTTTCATATAACTATAGCGCACCAAGAGAAATTGAAAGTAGATATCCTTGGGCATGGCAAACAGAGTCCGCAAATATTTGGGCATCATCATGCCAAAAGATTTGGCAAAGTTATCAGAATGCAATCATCAGCATATATATAAAAAAATTAAGGAAGATATAACAAGATGGAACCCAATTCCTTTTCTTGGTCTCAGTTAAAGGATTGAATCTATTAAGATGAATATACTGCCCAGACTACTATATCTCTTTCAGAACCTACCAATAGAGATTAACCAAAATCAATTCAACGAATAGAACAAGATGCTATCAAGATATATATGGCAAGGTAAAAGGCCTAGAGTTCGTCTCAAAACTTTGCAATTAGCCAAGGAAAGGGGGGATGGGGCCTACCTTCTCTTAGAGATTATTATTTTGCAGCACAGTTGAGAGCTGTGATATGCTGGTGCAATCCATCATATGACACTCAATGGAAAAACATTGAGGATACTTTCCAACCCCATACAGGCAATTTTGGCTGATAACAACCTACAAAGTTACATAAATACTATTGATAACCCATGGGTGAAATGGACTCTTAAAATATGGAAAACTATTATAAGAGAATATAAACTCGAGAGAGACATTGCAATTCTTAAATGGTGTGCATATGACTTGGATTTTACGCCGAACAAACTGGATGCTAGATTTAAGGACTGGACAGCTAAAGGAATAACAGCTATTTGCAATATAATGAAAGAAGAAACACTGTTCAGTTTTGAAATGCTCAAAGAGAAACACTTATTGGAAAAACAAGACTTTTATTGATATTTACAGGTGCGACAGTATGTTAATAGGACGGTTAAAAATGTAACCAAGGCAAGTACATATTTGATAGAGCTATTTAGAAAAGCATATAATTCAGACAACGGTAGTAGAATACTATCAAGCGTGTATAAGGGTTTGTCAAATCTTAAAACACATTCGACTTCATACATTAAAACAAAATGGGAGAAGGAAGGAGGGATAATAATATCTGAGGAAGACTGGGCAATAATATGGAGGTATCAATGGAAGTGTACCAGTTCACAGAAATGGAGGGAGTTCGAGTGGAAAAACCTGCTAAGATATTTTATTACACCCTCTCAGAAATCCCATTATGATAGAAACCCCCCTGTTTGCTGGAGAAATAGTGGAAATCAAAATGCAAACCATTATCGTACTTTCTGGGAATGCCCCGTTACCAAAGACTATTGGAGTGGGATACACAATGCCCTACAAGACATTTTTAAATGTGAAATACCCTTAGAAAGTAAGACCAGATATTTTGGGTATATACCTCAAGAATGGTTGAAAAGAGATAAATATTTAATGAATATACTGCTGGTGACTGGTAAAATGACCTTTACCAGGAAAGGGTCATCACAGGAGAGCCCAACTTTAAATGTATGGATGGAAATTACAATGGACATTTACAAAATGGAGAAGATAACAGCATCTGTTAATCATAAGTTGGAAAAAATGGTTTAACTACACACCTCATAGGCCTGATTTTATTCTCGCATCAATGAATATGTTGTAAAAAAAAAATCACTCCCTACTCTGTACATAGTTTTCTTCTTCCGATTGTTCTTTCTTTCCTCTCCTTTCTATAAGTGTATACCTCAGATAAATATTATGTGGAGATTTGTGACAAATATAATTATATGATATATATGTAAAGTATTTGAAATACATCTTATGGAAAGTTTTGTTTGATGATGAACTTCAATAAAAAAAATTACAAAAAAAAATATACACATTTGTTGCTTTGTGCCCTGAGCCCATAATCTTCCAATCTTTTTAACACTGTCTTGAGATTTTGGAGATATTCCGTGTCATCATCACCAGTAACAATGTCATCCAGGGAACATTGAGTGCCCGGACAGCCTTGCAACACCTGGTCCATAGCTTTCTACCAGAGTGCAGGTACTGATGCTACTCCAGAAATAGGCCTATTATAGAGATAAAGCCTTTTGTGAGTGTTTATGGTGAGAAACATTGTGGACTCTTCTTCCATTTCCATCTGTAGTTAGGCCTCAGCTAAGTCCACTTTGCTGAAGCGTTTTTCCTCCAGAAAGGTTTGCAAATATATCTTCTATTCTGGGCAGATGGTATTGATCTACTTTCAATACTGGGTTAATGGTTAGATTGAAATCATCACAGATCTTTACAGACCCATCCTTCTTGGCTACTGGGACCACTAGCATAGTCCGTGGGCTCCATTCAGCTTTGGAAATAATTCCTTCAGTCTCCATGTGATCTAGCTCACTGACTACTTTATCATAGGTAGTATAAGGAACTAGATGGGCTTAGTAATACTTGGGTGTAATATTTTCATTTAACACTATCTTACCCTTGATATGTTTGGATTTTCCAACACCATCTTTGAACACTGATGTGGCATCATCGAGTATAAGGAACTAGATGGGCTTAGTAATACTTGGGTGTAATATTTTCATTTAACACTATCTTACCCTTGATATGTTTGGATTTTCCAACACCATCTTTGAACACTGATGTGGCATCATCGAGTACCTTTCTTAATTCACTTTCAGTGGACTATATAGCAGGAGATGTGGCATGCAAATGGGGGATAGATCTCCAATCAAGTTGTAGTTGTCTCAGCCAATCACTGTCTCACAATGCTGTCCCTCTTGTTTTTACCACATACACGCCCAACGTAGCTTGTTGGCTGTTGTATTTCACTATTAAGAATGTCATTGCCACAGGAGTTATATTTTCTCCAGTTTAAGTTCTTACTTGGATATCTGCAGGCTCCAGTTTAGTATCTTTGAAATGTTGTTCAAACTCATTTTGTTGAATGACTGAAACAGCTGAGCCAGTATCAAATTCCATTTTAATTAATTTGCTGTTCACTTTTGGTGTTAAGCTATATTGCTTGTCTCTTGTTAATTTTCACATTATAAATTTTAGGGCTACAGAGTCCTATGTCATTATCAGATTCTTCATCAACAGGATGCAGATTAGTGCTCTTTTTGAAACTGCAACTTGACTTTCTATCCTTTTCTCTTCCCTGTGCAGACCATTTAAATTTGTCTGCCAGACATGTTATTTGTATGTGTCCTACTTTATTGCATTCTCTGCAAGTTTTGCCTTTAAATCTCCATTGGTCTGGTGTATGTGAGCCCCTGCCACAATGGTAACAGAAAATGTTTGGCCAGGCAGGTTTTTGTTTAGACGTTGCAATTTTGTTCACACTCACTTTCATTCCTGACTACAACTCAACTGCATCTCTGGCTGCTCTTTCCATTGATACATCAATTTCAACTGTTCTTTTCAATGTCAGTTGTACTTCAGTTAGAAGCTATTTTTGAATGCTTTCTTGTAAGACTCTACAAACTGAATGATCTCTCGGTGCATCATTAAGCCCATCACTGAACTGACAAGTTCAGACAATCTCTTCAACTCAGGAACATAAGCTGAAATGAACTCCCTTTCTTTATGATTCTGCATATGAAACCTAAAGCATTGTACAATCAACAAAATTTTTGGTTCTAAGTGTTCCTGCATTACATTCATGATATCAACAAAATTCATTTTGGCTGGCTTGGTTGGAATGGTTAAACTTCTAAGCAAACTGTGTGCTTTCCACCTATTGCACTCAGTAACACAAACACTCACTTTTGATTGGCTATTTCATTTGCTTCAAAATACTGCTCAATTCATTCAATATACATCATCCAGTTATCTGTTGTGCAATCGAATGTGTCTATCTTTTGGATGTAGCCAGCAATTTCAGCTCTTTGTTTTACTTATGATTACTATCACCTGGTACTCACTGTTCAATTTTGTCCATTTTCTACCATTTTTAACTCAACCATCTCTCTTCCCTTTCAAAGAAACACACGCTGTTTTTTTTTAAACTCAAGTGTCTTTCTCCCCTTGCGAAATAATAAAACAATGCTGCGCTTCAACAGGTAGGTATTCATCTCGGGTTCAGTTTAATACTTACACATCGCCACTGTTCTATTTTGAAACTCTAGAAATTAATCAGAAGAAAAACACAGGATCCTGGGGAAACATGGGTACTTAGTTTCTCTTTGACGAGGCGTTCATGTATGAGGTGGTGGTGCAGTAATGTATACCATTCACATACATTTACATATAACCCATAAACAAACAAAGTACTTACAATATTATGTAAATATTACTGAAATAAGCCAGCTGGTGTAGTGGCATCCACACCAGACATCAGGGCGAGTGTTTCTGGGTTCAAATCCCGCCAGCTCCTTGCATACTTTCCATCCATGCTAGGTTGAGTGTCAAGCTAGAAACTCAGCCTCATAATAAATAGACAAAAATGCTAAAGGAATGGCAAGGTTGTTGCCTGATGCGCCACAAGGCATGGAAAGTAAAATCAGTTACTGAAATATTGAATACACAACCCAGCCTAGTGACCTGGTGACATGACAACAACCTTTCCGTCAGTGCTAGCAAAACAAGTGTGCTGGTTGTTGACTACAGAGAGGGGATGCTGCACATGCTCCTGTTTACATCAATGGTGCTGAGGTTGAGAGTGTCAAGAGCTTCAAGCTCCTAGGGATGAACATGATTAATAGCTTGTCCTGATCTTGTCACTCAGACAGTGAGCTGTTCACCGTTTACCTATGCTGTGCACCACATACACTTTTAATTAAGTTTTATTAACTTATGGTAAGTGTATTGTGAGTGCACTGTGGTTCAGAGGAACGTTGTTTCATTTGATTGTATATATGTAGTCAGATAACAATAAACTTGAACTTGGTCCGACCATAAATATGCCAAATCCAAGAAAGCTCACCAGCGCCTCTACTTCCTCAGGTTGGTGCTGAAGAGATTTGTCATGTTGCCTTTTACCCTCACTATTTTTTTTCCATGCACTATAGGAAACATTATATCCAGATGCATTACGGCTTGGTATGGTAACTGTTCTGCCCAATACCTCAAAAAGTTGCAGAGTTCTTCAGCACATAACTGAAACCAGCCTCCATGGACTATCTACACTTCGTGCTGCCTAGGTAAAACAGCAAGCCTAATCAGACACCACCCACCCAGGACATTCTCCTCTTCTTCCCCCTCCCAATCGGGCAGAAGATACAAAAGTTTGAAGGCATTTACCATCAGGTTGAAGGACAACTTCAGTCCCACTGTTATAAGATTATTAAACAGTTCCCTAGGACAATGGACAATCTACTCGTTATGCCCTTGCACCTTAGTGCAATGCAGGTAGACAATATCTCTGGAACTTTAATCTGAACTCTTTTATTGCTTTACCTTATGCTATCGCAATCCATTATTGAAATGAATTAATCAATATGAATAGTATGCAAGAGAGTTATTTACTATACTTCAGTACACGTGCAATAGTAAACCAATTTAGTGTTTAATTTTGATCTATATTAAAATGGGAGCAGGAAAAAATTGAACAGAATATATTAAAAAAGCAATGAATAACAAAGATTATCAAAGAAAAATCAAGACTAAAGCCAGAAGGCACAAGAGCAAAATAAGTCCCTTTGATCCTGGCTGATTTATTATTTCCTCTCAACCCTGTTTTCCTACCTTTCCCGCTCTGACAAATCAAGAACCTATCAACTTTCCGTCATGAGTACATAAGAAATAAGGGCAGGAGTCAGCCATCTGACCAGTCAAGCCTGCTCCGTCATTCAATAAGATCATGGCTGATCTGGCCGTGGACTCATCTCCACCTACCTGTTCCCCACAACATTTAATTCCCCTACTATGCAAAAATCTATCCAACCTTGTCTTAAATATAGTTACTGAGGTAGCCACTGCTTCATCGGGCAGAGAATTCCACAGATTCACCACTCTCTGGGAAAAGCAGTTCCTCCTCATATTCATCCTAAATCTAGTCCCCCAAATCTTGAGGCTATGTCCTCTAGTTCTAGTCTCGTCTACCAGTGGAAACAACTTTCCTACCTCTACCCTATCTATCCCTTTCATAATTTCATATGATTCTACGAGATCTCCTCTCATTCTTCTGAATTCCAGCGAGTACAGTCCCAGGTGATTCAACCTGTCCTCCTAGTCAAACCCCCTCATCTCTGGAATCAACCTGCTGAACCTCCTCTGCACCGCTTCCAAAGGCAGTTTATCTTTCTTCAAGTAAGGAGACCAGAACTGCACAGTACTCCAGATGTGGCCTCACTAGTACAGTTGCAGCATAATCTCCCTGCTCTTAAATTCAGTCCTTCTAGCAGTGAAGGCCAACATTCCATTTGCCTTCTTGATAGCCTGCTGCACCTGCAAACCAACCTTTTGTAATTCATGCACAAGCACTCCCAAGTCCCTCTGCACAGCAGCGTGCTGCAATTTTTACTATTTAAATAATAATCTGCTCTTTCATTTTTCCTTCCAAAGTAGATAACCTCACATTTAGAAACATTGTACTCCATCTGCCAGACCCTTGTCCAATCACTTAACCTAACTTAAAAACTCACTAACTCTCCATATCTTCTGCATAATTTGCTTTTCCACTCAACTTAGTATCATCAGCAAACTACACCTGGTCCCCTCTTCCAGATCATTAATGTATATCATGAACAGTTGTGGGCACAGCACCAACCCCTGCAGCAAACCACTCAACATTGATTGCCAACCAGAGAAACACCCATGTATCCCAACTCCCTGCTCTCTATTAGTTAACCAATCCTCTATCCATGCTAATACATTACCCCCGGCTCTATGCATCCTTATTTTATGGATAGGTCTTTTAAGCGGCACCTTATTGAACACCTTCTGGAAATCCAAGTAAATAACATGCATCTGTTCCCCTTTGTCCACTGCGCTCATTTTATCCTCAAAGAACTCCAGTAAGTTTGTCAAACAGGACCTGCCTTTGCTGAATCCATGCTGCGTCTGCCTGATGGATCCATTTCTTTCCAGATGCCTTGCTATTTCTTCTTTAATGATAGCTTCAAGCATTTTCCCAACTACAGATGTTAAACTAACTGGCCTATAATTAACTGCCTTTTGCCTACACCTTTTGCTGAACAGTGGCGTGACATTTGACGTCTTCCAATACCGTTGGGACCTGTTTAAAGTCCAGAGCATTTTGGTAAACTATCACCAAAGCCTCTACCATAACTTCTGCCATTTCTTTTAGTACCCTGGGATGCATTCCATCAAGACCAGGGGACTTGTCTATCTTCAAGCCCACAAGTTTGCTCAGCACTACCTCTTTAGTGATAGCTATTGTATCAAGGTCCTCACCTCCCATCGCACCCATAATATCTCTCTTCAGTATGTTAGAAGTGTCCTCCACTGTGAAAACTGACACAAAATAGTCATTCCAAGCCTCTGCCATTTCCTCATTACCCAATATCAATTCCCCTTCTCATCCTCCAAGGGACCTACATTCACTTTAGCCACCTTTTTCCACTTTATATTTATAAAAACCTTTACTATCTGTTTTTATATTTTGTGCTAGTTTATTTTCAAAATCTAGCTTTCCTTTCTTTATTGCTCACTTGGTGGTTCTTTGTTGCTTTTTAAAGTTTTCCCTATCTTCCAGTTTCCCACTACTCTTGGTGACTTTGTATGCAGAAGCTTTTAGTTTGATGCCTTCTTTTATTTCCTTAGTTATCCAAGGCTGGCCCTCCCCACCCTTACTGTCCTTGCTTTTAACTGGAATATACTTTTATGAGCACTGTGAAAAATCTCTTTGAAAGTCTTCCACTGTTCCTCAACCATCCTACCATACCACCTGCATTCCCAGTCCACACTAGCCAGATTTCCCTCATTCCATTGTAGTCTCTGTTGTTTAGGCATAATACACTGGTCTTAGATCGAAATATTGCACCCTCCGTTTGAATGAGAAACTCAATCATACTGTGATCACTCTTTCCAAGAGGATCCTTAAACACAAGATCATAATTTTACCTGTCTCATTGCACAGGACCTGATCTAAGATAGCATGTTCCCATGTAGGTTCAATAACATGTTGTTCAAGAAAGCCATCACAGATGCACTCTCTGAAGCCCTCCTCAAGACTCCCTCAACTAACTTGATTCTCCGAATCTTTGTGCAAGTTAAAGTCCCCCATGATAACTACTATTCCATTCTTACATGACTCACATATTTCTGCCAATGTAATATTAATATATTCAGTGGCCAATAGACAGCTCCCAATAGTGAGTGTTTCCTTTTACTATTCCTAATCTCTACCCAGATAGATTCAACATTCTGCTCCTTAGATCTTATATTGTCTCTCACTATCACCCTGATCTCATCTTTAATTAAAAGAGCTACCCCACCTCCTTTACCTTCCTGCCTATCCTTTCATATTATCTGATATCCTCAGATATTTAATTCCCAATCCTCTCCACCCTGCAACCATATCTCTGTAATGGCCACTAAATCATACCCCCTTGTACTGATTTATGCAACATGTTCACTGACCTTGTTTCGAATACTACAGGCGTTCAAATAAAGTGCACTTACGCTCATAATGCTTTTAAAATCTTGTAATCTTTTACTCTTCTGCATGACTTTTCTTCACTCTGCTCTTACTTTTCTCTTTTTTAATTTTTGCTTTTTCTTTATCTTTATCCACACTTTTCATTTTTACTTTACTTCTCCAATCTGTTGAATCCACCCCCCTACTATTTAGTTCAAATCCCTATCCACAGCCTTAGTTAAGCGATTCACTAGGATCAGGGTCCCATAATGGTTCAGGTGCAGCCTATCCCATTGGTACAGCTCCCTCCTTCCCCAATGCTGGTGCCAATTTCCCATGAATTCAAACCCACTTCTCCCACACCAATCCTTCAGCCACACATTTAACTCTCTAATCTTCTTGACCCTATGCCAATTTGCATGTGGCTCAAGTTGTAACTCAGAGATTACCGCTTTTTTGGTTTTTCAGTTTAGTCCCTAAATGCTCCAACTCCCCTAACAGAACCTCTTTCCTTGTTCTACCTATGTCATTAGTACCCAGATGGACCACAACTTGATCTTCCCCCTCCCACTGCAAATTCCTGTAGGTCCGATAAGATGTCCCAAACCCGGACACCAGGCAGGCAATACAGCCTTCAGGATGCTCTATCTTTGTGACAGAGAACTCTATTCCCCAACACTATACTATCCCTAATTACTATTACATTACAGTGTGGCTGGGGTGAAAACAAATGATGTTGAAAGTTTAAGCAAATCCGCTGATAGATTGTGAGTGGTGGTAAAAATCTTCTGAGGTGTATATATTTCAATGCTAGGAGTATTGCGGGGAAGGCGGATGAGTTGAGGGCGTGGATTGACACGTGGAATTATGATGTTGTAGCAATTAGTGAAACTTGGCTACAGGAGGGGCAGGACTGGCAGCTTAATATTCCAGGGTTCCGATGTTTCAGATGTGATCGAGGCAGAGGAATGAAAAGTGGGAGAGTAGCATTGCTTGTTAGGGAAAATATTACAGCAGTGCTCAAGCAGGACAGATTAGAGGGCTTGTCTACTGAATCCTTATGGGTGGAGCTGAGAAACAGGAAAGGTATGGTCACATTAGTGGGATTGTATTACAAATCACCCAATAGTCAACGAGACTTGGAAGAGCAAATCTGCAGAGAGATAGCAGACAACTGCAAGAAACATAAAGTTGTGGTGGTAGGGGATTTTAATTTTCCATACATTGATTGGGACTCCCATACTGTTAGGGGTCTAGATGGTTTAGAGTTTGTAAAATGTGTTCAGGAAAGTTTTCTAAATCAATATATAGAGGGACCAACTAGAGGGGATGCAATATTGGATCTCCTGTTAGGAAACGAGTTAGGACAAGTGACAGAAGTCTCTGTAGGGGAGCACTTTGGTTCCAGTTATCATAACGCCATTAGTTTCAATTTGATCATGGACAAGGATAGATCTGGTCCTAGGGTTGAGGTTCTGAACTGGAAGAAGGCCAAATTTGAAGAAATGAGAAAGGATCTAAAAAGCGTGGATTGGGACAGGTTGTTCTCTGGCAAAGATGTGATTGGTAGGTGGGAAGCCTTCAAAGGGGAAATTTTGAGAGTGCAGAGTTTGTATGTTCCTGTCAGGATTAAAGGCAAATTGAATAGGAATAAGGAACCTTGGTTCTCGAGGGATATTGCAACTCTGATAAAGAAGAAGAGGGAGTTGTATGAAATGTATAGGAAACAGGGAGTAAATCAGGTGCTTGAGGAGTATAAGAAGTGCAAGAAAATACTTAAGAAAGTAATCAGGAGGGCAAAAAGAAGACATGAGGTTGCCTTGGCAGTCAAAGTGAAGGATAATCCAAAGAGCTTTTACAAGTATATTAAGAGCAAAAGGATTGTAAGGGATAAAATTGGTCCTCTTGAAGATCAGAGTGGTCGGCTTTGTGCGGAACCAAAGGAAATGGGGGAGATCTCAAATAGGTTTTTTGAGTCTGTATTTACTACGGAAGCTGGCATGAAATCTATGGAATTGAGGGAATCAAGTAGTGAGACCATGGCAACTGTACAGATTGAAAAGGAGGAGGTGCTTGCTGTCTTGAGGAAAATTAAAGTGGATAAATCCCCGGGACCTGACAGGGTGTTCCCTCGGACCTTGAAGGAGACTAGTGTTGAAATTGCGGGGGCCCTGGCAGAAATATTTAAAATGTCGCTGTCTACGGGTGAAGTGCCGGAGGATTGGAGAGTGGCTCATGTTGTTCCGTTGTTTAAAAAAGGATCGAAAAGTAATCCAGGAAATTATAGGCCGGTGAATTTAACGTCAGTAGTCGGTAAATTATTGGAGGGAGTACTAAGAGACAGAATCTACAAGCATTTGGATAGACAGGGGCTTATTAGGGAGTCAACATGGCTTTGTGCGTGGTAGGTCATGTTTGACCAATCTGTTGGAGTTTTTCGAGGAGGTTACCAGGAAAGTGGATGAAGGGAAGGCAGTGGATATTGTCTACATGGACTTCAGTAAGGCCTTTGACAAGGTCCCGCATGGGAGGTTAGTTAGGAAAATTCAGTCGCTAGGTATACATGGAGAGGTGGTAAATTGGATTAGACATTGGCTCGATGGAAGAAGCCAGAGAGTGGTGGTAGAGAATTGCTTCTCTGAGTGGAGGCCTGTGACTAGTGGTGTGCCACAGGGATCAGTGCTGGGTCCATTGTTATTTGTCATCTATATCAATGATCTGGATGATAATGTGGTAAATTGGATCAGCAAGTTTGCTGATGATACAAAGATTGGAGGTGTAGTAGACAGTGAGGAAGGTTTTCAGAGCCTGCAGAGGGACTTGGACCAGCTGGAAAAATGGGCTGAAAAATGGCAGATGGAGTTTAATACTGACAAGTGTGAGGTATTGCACGTTGGAAGGACAAACCAACGTAGAACATACAGGGTTAATGGTAAGGCACTGAGGAGTGCAGTGGAACAGAGGGATCTGGGAATACAAATACAAAATTCCCTAAAAGTGTCGTCACAGGTAGATAGGGTCATAAAGAGAGCTTTTGGTACATTGGCCTTTATTAATCGAAGTATTGAGTATAAGCGCTGGAATGTTATGATGAGGTTGTATAAGGCATTGGTGAGGCCGAATCTGGAGTATTGTGTTCAGTTTTGGTCACCAAATTACAGGAAGGATATAAATAAGGTTGAAAGAGTGCAGAGAAGGTTTACAAGGATGTTGCCGGGACTTGAGAAACTCAGTTACAGAGAAAGGTTGAATAGGTTAGGACTTTATTCCCTGGAGTGTAGAAGAATGAGGGGAGATTTGATAGAGGTATATAGAATTATGATGGGTATAGATAGAGTGAATGCAAGCAGGCTTTTTCCACTGAGGCAAGGGGAGAAAAAAACCAGAGGACATGGGTTAAGGGTGAGGGGGGAAAAGTTTAAAGGGAACATTGGGGGGGCTTCTTCACACAGAGAGTGGTGGGAGTATGGAATGAGCTGCCAGACGAGGTGGTAAATGCAGGTTCTTTTTTAACATTTAAGAATAAGTTAGACAGATACATGGATGGGAGGTGTATGGAGGGATATGGTCCGTGTGCAGGTCAGTGGGACTAGGCAGAAAATGGTTCGGCACAGCCAAGAAGGGCCAAAGGGCCTGTTTCTGTGCTGTAGTTTCTATGGGTCTCTTCTCTCCCCCCTCTTGAATAGCTCTCAGAACTATGGTGACAGAGTTAGGTTGCTCATCCTTCCTACAGCCCCCACTCTCATCCATACAGGGAGCTAGAATCTCAGACCTTTTGGACAAACTCAAGGGCTGAGGCTCCTCCAGCACAGTCTCTCAGATCCCACTACCCGCCTCACTTGTTGTCACACCCTCTTGTCCCTGACCATAGACCAAATTTGAGGCAACTAATCTAATGGATGTGATTACCTCCTGAAACAGAGAATCCAGGTAACTCTTCCCCTGCCGTCATCCCTGACTCGTGTCTCCTTCCAGTTAATTTTGACCTGCTCCTTTCTCATGCCTCGATAATTCCCTTTACTCCACTGTAATAATTCTGTCTTAAACTTCTCCCTCTCAGATTGCTGGGTGGTCTATCAGATTATAATCACTGCATCCTAAGGGTTCCTCTACCTTAACTTCCCTTATTAAATGTGTTTCATTACACAACACCAAAACAACCTTTTTCCTAGTGGGCTCAACTGCAAGCTGTTCTAAAAAGCCATCTCATGGGCGTTATACAAATTCTCTCTTGGGGTACAGCACCAATCTGATTTTCCCAATCTACCTGCATACTGAAATCCCTCATGACTACAGTAACATTGTCCTTTTGACATGCATTTTCTATCTCCTGTGTAATCTGTGCCCACATCACTTTTTACCAAGTCACTCCACCCCGTCTGCATACCTACCTGTCTTTTTGATACAATGTGTATCCTTGGATGTTAAGCTCCAACTGTGATCTTCTTTCAGCCACAACTCAGTGATGTCCACAGCAAAATACCTGTCGTTCTCTGTGCTACAAGATCATTTACCTGCATACATTCAAATATCACAAATCAGTCCTGTATTTGTCACCCGTTTAGGTTTTGTCCCCATTTAAAATGCATTATTGCCCTATCATCCTCCTGTCAGAGGCTGCAGCGGGACATTGATAAGATGCAAAACTGGATACGACCCTGGTCAGACCCCACAGAGTACTGTGCTCAGTTCTGGTTGCCTCACTACAGGATGTGGAAACCATAGAAGGGGTGCAGAGATTTACAAAGAAGTTGCCTGGATTAGGGAGCATGCCTTATGAGGATAGGTTGAGTGAACTCAGCCTTTTTTCTTTGGAGCGATGGAGGGTGAGAGGTGACCTGATAGAGGTGTATAAGATGATGAGAGGCATTGATCATGTGGATAGTCAGAGGCTTTTTCCCAGGGCTGAAATGGCTAGCATGAGAGGCCACAGTTTTAAGGTGTTTGTAAGCAGGTACAGAGGAGATGTCAGCGGTAAGTTGTTTTTTTGTTGTTGTGTGTTTTTTTTTTAAAACACAGATTGCTGAGTGTATGGAACGGACTACCGGCAACAGTGGTGGAGGCAGATATGATAGGGCCTTTTAAGACTCTTGGACAGGTACATGGAGCTCAGAAAAGTAGAGGGCTATGGGTAACTCTAGGTAATTTCTAAGATAAGGACATGTTCGCCACAGCTTTGTGGGCCAAAGAGCCTGTATTGTGCTATAAGTTTTCTATGTTTCCTGAGAGTCTCACTGCACACTGCATCTAATTGTTATACCCATTGTCCCAATCTCAGCCCTATCACTGGTCACCATATCCCTCCAGCTCCAGCAAATCTGCTAAGGATATTGGCACCCCTCAGGTTAAGGTGGAATGTTATTACTCAAAAACTTATCAACCTGTTTAAAATATACCCAATAACTTGGCTTCCAGACATCTGTAGCAATGAATTACAGATTCGCCACCCTCTGGCTGAAGATATTTCTCATCTCTGCTCCAAAGACATACTCTTTTATTCTGAGGCAGTGCCATCTGGTCCTAGACTCTCCCACAACAGGAAACATCTTCACATCCACTCTATATCCAATATCTAATATTGAAAAATATTTCAATATTAAGGCAGAGTGATTTACTTGAAAGGGCTTACATTGAGTTAAATGAGAATGTAGAACCAAAGTTCATTCTTATGAGACTCTTGAGATTGTAGTTCTAACAATTTGCAAAATGCCATTTTGCTGGCAATGACCGTGTTTATACAAATGTCACGAATAGTTTGTTATGGCAACAAATATTCCAGAGCATTATCGCTATTTTAACTTGAAAAGAATTTTGACCCCTTGTCAATAGAAATATTCCAGTGCATTGTTGAAGACTCCAGCTCCCTCAGTCACCCTTTGCCTTCCTTCTGCACTACCACTTGTCCCTGGCCATGTCTGCTGGAGTAGTCTTTTACCTGCTGCAGCTTTAACCCATTTTCAGTTCCAGCCTTGCTGTTTAGTTGCAATCCCTGTCCTAATGTTGTTGTATCTTTTTCATAATACATTTTTGCACCAATACAAATTTCCACCACCATGCAAACCATTTTTGTTTGCTACATACAAAATAGTTAACCTATTTAAATCAAATACATCAAGAAACTGCCATCTCACAGGTTACATTCAAATACTGATTTTTTTTTTAATTTTGTAGTTTGTTGCACAGGACAATTACATAAATACAAATAATCATTTAAGAATTACATTCATTTCTTTATGTATTATCACAAATTTTATTCAAAATCCTCATTCCTCAACTGTCACAAGGTGCTATTGAGAATACTGAACTTTTTTTGAATTGAGTGATCTTTATTGTCATTATACATAGGTAAAATGAAACTGTTTGGCTTCCTCTCAGGCAATTAAATAAAGCAGTAGATAAAAACAAGGCAGTAATAGAAAAAGTATTAAATAGATAAGTAGCAGCAGCACCAGAATATCACAGTAATGCACAAAGTGCCGTTAGTGCAAATATTTGAGTCCTTGTGTGTGCTCACAGTTTCAGTCATTGTTCTGTGGGAGTGGTGTGATGGAGGCCACAGCTCTGGGATAGAAGCTGTTCCTCAGTTTATCTGTTCTGGCTTTTAGTGTCCTGAACCTTTTGCAGGACGGCAGCAGGTCAAACAGGGAGTGGCCAGGCTGTGTGGTGTCTCAGGTTATGCTGATTGCTTGCCTCCTGAGTCTGCTGGAATAGATGGTGTCCAGTCCTGGGAGCTCCATCCTGACAATTCACTAGGCCGCCTTCACCACGCAATGCAGGTCTTGTTGCTCAGCAGCTGTGCAGCTGGCATAGCACACTGGAGCGCTGTAGGTCAGGATGGTTTCAGTTGTGCTTCTGTAGAAGTTAAGCAACAGCTTTTGTGGGAGTTTGGCCTGTTTCAGCTTTCTGAGGAAGAGTTTTTGTTGTACCTTTTTTTTTAACAAGCAGCGAGGTGTTGGTGGTCCACGTCAGCTGCTTTGACAACTCCAAGGAACTTCAGGTTTTCCACTTTCCACTACCTATATATATTTGAATTATGTTGCATGCACTAACTGAACACCCATTAATACCTATTATTTTATTTTATATATTCCTGGCATTGAATATATTATGTCCCTATGGGCAACAGATTGATAAACACATTTTTATTACTTTTTCAATGTATGTATGTCCGTCCACAATTGCCCTTTCCAAATTGCTACAATTCCTGTGGTGATGCAAGGTATAGAATTCAAGGATCTTGACCCAATAATGATGAATAGTAGAGCGATTTGGAGTGAAATTTTCAGATGTAAAAGTTCTTGCAGTTGCTGCCCTCACTCTTCCAGATGGTGCAGGTCACAGGCTGGCAGGAGCTGGAGAAGAAAATAATTGGAATTTTGCAGTGTTGTATCTTGCATTTATGCAAGTAGCCTAACAAAGGTAGAGGAGGTGGGTTGAGGTGGGAGGTGTTCGCGAGGGCATGCGCACGTGCACATGTCTGTTGGTTAGGGTGTGGCATGGCATGGAGGTGAGGGCAGGGCAGTGGGAGATGGGGGGGGGAGGGGAAGAGACTTTGATCCTACTAAAACCAGGCAAGCAGTCCCATTTGTCCAATTCCCCTACCCCCATAATCTTTTCCTTGTACTCTGGGAACGTCTCTCCAACATGCCTATCAACTCTTCTTCAATTACCATCACTAAGAAATAACTTACAGCAGCCAATTAACCTAGTAACACATCTTTGAATCTTGGACAGAAACCAGAGAACCCAGAGGAACCCCATGTGGTCAGAGAGAGAACATATATTCCAGATATCACTAGATGTCAAGATCAAACCTGGTTCCTGGAGCCAAAGGCAGTAGCAGTAAGAGCTGCACTATCATGCTACCCTAGTTATCTACAGTACCTCATGTTTTAGTTGCTGAATGGCTCACCTAACACGGTGAGAGTTGAACTCAGATGCATCTTTCATGACCCTGGCCTCTGTGCTGCCACTGTCCCACTTACTGACTCAATTTGTTTCACAACTTTCTACTGATTTTACTTACCTCTTGACTTCTGTATTACTAAATCTATAAAGTAGATGGCATTGTTTTTATTTATTCTTGAGATTTCCCAGGTCCACCTCCGATCTGGAGTTGCAGCAAGGACACCAGCATCAGACCTTAGAAGTTTAAAAATATGAAATGTAATCTTTTGTTTTATTTGGTCACTTCACTTACATCATCAGGATCTAAAATTCATAGCCTCCTCGCACACCAATAGTGGAGGCTGGATAGATTGGGGCATTTCTCTCTTCTGGAACACAGGAGACTGAGTTGCGTAAAATGATGACGGCATAGATAAGGTGGATGGCCTTTTTCCAGGGAGCAAATGCTCTAAAAGCAGCAGCATAGAGATTTAAAATGAGCTGAAAAGTCCCAGGTAGCAACTTTTACTTCCCATGGTGGTGGGTATGTGGAATGAGCAGCTAGAGGAAGTGGTAACCACAGATTCAAATGCAATGTTTTAAAAACCACTGGACAAGTGTGTGGGTTAGAAAAGTTCAGATATAGGCCAAAAGCAACCAAATGGGACTACATTTAATAGATACCTTAACATGGACTAGCTGGGCCAGTTTCAATGCTGCATAAGACTCATTACCGTTAGTCTTCCAAAATCCCATCAATATCATACACCTACCCCAGCCTATTTCAACTCTCGACTTCTTGAAGTTCACTTGTTTTATCTGCAACTCTAATGCTCAAGATCTGTACACCACAGTCTTCCAAGCATTTTCTTCACCAGTTTGGAGTTTGGGTTCCTGCCAGTTAGTGTCTCAGTGGCAGTTTTTGGGTCTATATCAAAGAGAAGCATTACCCTTAAAATTCTGACAGTGATTTTCCTTTTAGAAACTATGAAACAGATACACATTTCTCTGCCTGACAGTAGGATTCCATCAGTGATAAGTAAAATATCATTCCACAGGCTAGACACAAGCACTCATTACAAGTCCACCAACTCATAGAGCTGTACGAGTTACCCTTGCAAGTGGAACAAGTGCCAGACCTATCCCTATAACACATCCCTCAATACCATTCAGGGCCCCAAATAGTCCTTTTAGGTGAGACAACACTTCACCTGCATGTCTGTTGCAGTCACCTACAGTATTCGGAGCACCTGGAATGGTCTCGTGTATATAGTGAAACCCGATGTAGATTGAGAGACCACTTCGCCAAGCACCTTTGCTCCATCTGCCACAAAATGTGGATTTTCCCAGTGGCCACCCATTTCAATTCTACTTCCCATTCTGACATGTCAGTCCATGGCCTCCTCTACTGCCACAATGAGGCCACTCAGGCTGGAGGAGCAACACCTTATATTCCGTCCGGTTAGCCTTCAACCAGATGGCATGAACATTGATTTCTCAAACTACCAGGATTCCACACCTGTCTTCTCCTTCACCATTCCCCATTTGTTTCCCTCCCCCACCTTTTTTCTTACCTGTCCATCACCTTCCTCTGGTGCTCCTCGCCCTTCCCTTTCTTCCAAGGACTTCTGTCCTCTCCGTTCAGATTCCACCTGCTCCAGCCCTTTATCTCTTTTACCATTCAACTTTCCAGCTCTTTACTTCACCCCCTCCCTGTTTAAACTATCACCTGCCACCTTGGACTTCCTCCTCCCCTCCCCCACCTTCTTAGCCTGACTCCTTGCCCCTTCCTTTCCAGTTGTGATGAAGGGTCTTGGCCTGAAACATCGACTGTTTACTCTTTTCCAAGAATGCTGCCCGGCCTGCTGAGTTCCTCCAGCATTTTGTGCATGTTGCTTTAGATTTCCAGAATCTGCAGATTTTCTCCTTTGTCATACAGCTATTTCTCTGGGGCTTCCTGCAATGCAAAAATAGAACATAGTACTGTACAGCACAGGAACAGGCTCTTCGGCCCACAATGTTGTGCCGAACCAGATAAATTAGTAATCAAATTGCCAACTAAACTAATCCCCTCTACCTACACAACCTTCACATTCATGTGCCTATCTAAAGGCCTTTTAAGCCTCAACCACCACTCCAAGCAACACCTTCCAGGCACCCACCACTGTGTTTAAAAAAAACTTAACCCTACTTTAAATACATGCCCTCTTATTTTAGAAATTTCAATGCTGGGAAGAAGGTACGGGCCGTCTACTCTTTCTATGCCCCTCTTAATCTTATAAACCTCTATTCGAAATACTCACAGCCTCCAATGCTCCAGAGAAAACAACACAAGTTTGTCCAACCTCTTGTTACAGCATATCCTCTAACCCAGGCATCA
Source organism: Mobula birostris (assembly GCF_030028105.1). Taxonomy (NCBI): domain Eukaryota; kingdom Metazoa; phylum Chordata; class Chondrichthyes; order Myliobatiformes; family Myliobatidae; genus Mobula; species Mobula birostris. The sequence continues at coordinate 109,159,727 of NC_092379.1, read as the reverse complement.
TCCTGATAAACCTCTCCACCCTCTCCAAAACCTAACATCCTTCCTAATATGTGACCAGAACTGCACGTTATACTCCAGATACAGCCTAAGAGTTTTATAAAGCTTCAATATAACTTCCTGACTTTTGAACTCAATGCCTTGACTAATAAAGCAAACATTTCATTTGCTGTCTTAACCACCTTATAACACTGTGTAGCCACTTTCAGGAGGCTATAAACCTGGAGCCCGAAGATCCCTCTGCTCATCAACACTGCTAAAACGCCCTAGCATAAGATACCCCAGCTTTCACCTCCCTAAACTCCACGTCCTTCTCCTTCATAAACACTGATGTAAAGTACTCATTATGGACCTCACCCACAACCTATGCATCCAGGAAAATGTTCCCTCCTTTATCCTTAAATGGTCCTACTCCCTCCCTAGTTATCCTGTTGTTCCTGATTGCTTGGGATAGAATTGCTTGGGACTCTCTTTAACCCTACTTGCCAAGGACATTTCATGGTCGCTCCTGGCTTTCCTAATTCCCTGCTTGAGTTCTTTTCTGGCTTCTCCATAATCAAGGGTTCTGTTTAATTCTTGACTAAATTAATCACCTCCCTCGACTTGTCCTTCCTTCTGAATGGAAAATACCTGTCCTATACCCTGAACAGTTGGTTTTTAAACCCCTTCCTCATTGAAGAGAACTTGCCCAAAAACAGCTGTTCTCAAATAATTCACTAGTTCCTGCCTAATGCTCTTGTAATTTGCTCTGCTCCAATTTAATCCTCATCTCTAGCTAACCTTCAGCTTAAGGAGCTGTGGTATTGTGTTTGTTTGCCAAAACTACTGATGAGACCAGAAACCAGGAGATAGAACAAAGCTGGTATACAAAATAAACCTTTATTCAGTAAAACCACACAGCTACAAAAACCTCAACTGAGCATCCCAAGCAAGACTACTTAAACGGTTTACCCAAGAGCATTCGAGACATTGTTAGGAACAACAAAAGTCAGCTTGAGATTGGCTGTCAACCACATGCGCCTGAAAGCACAACAGGTTAGTCAAGCAGATCAAACTACACCCTCATCTCCTCCATGGAGTGTTCAATTTACCCCGACCAAATCATAGTCATACTTTATTGAACCCGAGGGAAATTGGGTTTCGTTACAGTTGCACCAACCAAGAATAGAGTACAGATATAGCAATATAAAACTATAATTAAATAATATGTAAATTATGCCAGGAAATAAGTCCAGGACCAGCCTATTGGCTCAGGGTGTCTGACCCTTCAAGGGACCACCAGTACCACCAGAGCCACAAGCAACATCATGAAAAGATTGCCACCACAAAGGACTGACTGCCAGCACAAGCTGGTTGTTCCAATCCAAGTTAACCCTCACCTCAAATCCTAAAGATAATCTTCAAGAAGGGTATCACAGTGAGCCAAAACATGTCACAGTTCCCTAACTGCTCATTCACTGAAAGGTCAGTCATCTATACAGGCTTACTACCCTACACCAGATCCAGTACAGTCCCTCCTCTTGTTGGACTTTCAGCATATTAATTTAAGAAACCCTCGAGTGCACCTAACAAATTCTACCCCATCCAAACTTCTTGCACTAAGATGGTCTCAGTTTATATTAGGGAAGTTGAAGTCCACTTTGACAACCCAATTGATTTTACACTTAATTCTACCCATATAGACTCAGCCCTCCATTATGTCCCCTCTGAGTGCAGCTGTGATATTGTCTCTGATTAGTAGTGCAACACCCCCCACCCACTTTTACCCCCATCTTTTCTAAAACATTGAAACCCTGAGACATTAAGCACCTATTCCTTTCCCTCTCTCAATCATGGCCACGTCGTAGTTCTATGTACTGATCTATGCTCTAAGTTCATCACCTTTGCTCATAATACTCCTAGCATTAAAATATTACTTTGCTCTTGTCTCTTCTTACTGGCCCTGACAGCTACCTTTCTCTTTCATCTCTCTACTTTCTGACGGTGCACTGGATCTTATCCCCCTGCCAAACTAGTTTAAACTTTTCTGAGTAGCACTAGCTAGCCTCCCGACCAGCATAATGTTTTCACTCCAATAAAGTGAATCCCAATGCAAGCTCCAGTAACATCATATGCCTGAGCATGCTGCAGCCTGCAGGAATCCAAACTGTCATTAGGTTTTACTCTAAGAGATATTCCCTTGGTTCAATCTATCCTTCCTGACCTTCTCTGTTCCAAAAAGCATTCCCAAGACCTATACATAAAACATTAACTGCTGAGTGCTTCCAACATCCTACTTGATTTTCTTTATATTATGAGGCAATAAGCAATGTACTCGTTTTGTACATCCTACATTAATTTCAACTCCCTGTCCATCTAATCCACCACACCTCAAATTTGTTCAGAATGTTGCATGTGGCACATTGATGACACCTAACATTTTATTGTGATTTTGACCAGGACTTTGAAACCACACACCTGAGTAAGTCAAAGGTGGAAATTCCATAGTTTAAATGGGGCTCCAGACTCTAAAGCATAGCTGACTGCAGATAACCCTTTGGGTTCTTTGTGCTTTGTATTACAAATAGGGAAGATGATAAACTTCCATTAAAAGGATGGGAAAAGAAAGAAGTTATCAAAAAGACCAATACAGCAAAATGCTAGTGCCTGCTCCTGATTGTGCTGACAATAGATCAACAAGTAGAGCACAAGTAATGATGGCTGTAGTAATACCCACTTGTCTTGTCTCAAATTAGCTGCTCACTCTGCTTTCTTAAGCCTGATGTTGCACATCAATACTCATAACTCTTCTTGAAGACACAACCATCCCCTCTAAAAATGCACACTTTTGCATATTCAGTTCTGTCCAGCCACCAAAAATCATTATGCAATGCCTTTCTCTCACACACACTTAAATACCATCTGATTATTCTGCCCTCCGACAGAAACAAGAGCATGGACCAGAGAGCAGAAGCTGCCACTGAACAACTGCTACTTACACTTGCATAGCTAGACATTGAAAGTAACCTGAAAATCAGTGCCATCTACACACATTTCAGGCTAGTCATTATGTAGTTGCAGTCATCAAAAATCAATAGTACAGTGTAATAAAGATAATCGCAATTAATCTTACCATGATAGTCCTAGTTTATGCCTTTATACACCAAAGGTGCAGCAAATGAACACTGAAGAATCCTCAAAAGTTACTCATTCTGAGGATGAACAAGTCACGAGCCTTACATGGACTACACACCAGTGCAGAAAAGTACAATGAAATTGCTAACAAATTTGGTTGGCGCAGGTCACTCACACATCACAAGCAAACAATTGCACATGAAGACGGTGTTAGGAGCACTGCTATGAGAATTAGCTACACTATATCTCATCAATCATCAATGAACAGGATACTTCTAAAAGTGTGACTTACTTATAAACCACACAATGCATACTTGGTGAGACTAGGGGAAACCAACTCAAACACAAGTTAGCATGCTGTTACAGCACTTTAGGAAGTTGCTCTGAAAGTAGCAGAAGCATTGATTAATTTCTTATTGCTTAAGTGGCTCCACTAGATGAGAAGACAACTAACAGAACCCAACTATTTCACTTCTAAGAACAGGTTGAGGCTATAACAAGGAAGGAAAGAAGGTTGGTTATTCATTATATTAGAAAGGGTGAGGTATAATGAGACCTGTGCATCCTTGTGCACCAATCAATGAAAGCAAGCATGCACAAGTAACAGTTTGGCCTTCATAGCAAGTGGATTCAAGTACTGGACCAGGAATGCCTTGATAAAGTTATGCAAATTCTTGATGAAATCACAAGTTAAATGCTGTGTACAGTTTTGGTCTCCTTATCCAAGGATGGATATTCTTGCAGTGCATGACTGACTGATTCTGGTTAGTGCCACTAAGAGAGATTGGGTCACAGGTTATTCCCATTGATTACAAAAATGCAGGAAAAAAACACCAGTCCAAATGTAGCAGGAAAGCGGTGAGCCAAGACTGAAACAGTGGCAAGGAGAAATTGGGGGTGGGTCAGGTATCTACGTATATCAATCACTTCTCATCCACCGGTCTATTTTCTCTAAGCACAAATACGATCCAAACCCAATAGTAGATAAAGATGCAGCAGTTTCTAAGATTCAAAACTCACATGTCAACTAAGATAATCTCAACAGAATAGGAAGAAAAGCAATCAATTTCTAGTGATGTCACAAAAGTTCACTAAATAGCATTAGCAAGCAGAGATTTAGTTTAAAGCAAAGATTTTTATTAACCACTTGATTGACAATTTAGTAGTTTAGCAACCAATGCATCTTAAGAGTTGTCCTGGCAGCCAACCAGCTTCCTAATATAGTAAGATCAGAGGTAGACTGCCAGAAGAAAAAAGCATTAATGTAGTTGCTTGAGGTTGTTGCGAGCGTCATTTAATCTCTTAGCAATTTCAAATTTGCACTCTTATCATTGTACAGCTAATTCTTAGAGTTGATAAACACCGCTAACTGATAACTAAGACTGTCCCACAGAAGTGGCAGGAATGCCATAGGCACAAACAGAAGTGCTTGTTCATTCTAATAGCTGTCATCAGAAATAAGATGAAACTCCTGCTGCCGTGTGGTAATAAATGGAAAGTCAGTGAAAAGATGGTGTTAATAAGGTACAAGGAAGGAAACTGAAGCTATACTCGAATAGAGGGTGGTGAACATAGCTACCTCATAAACGTTTAGAGTGTACAGATTAGGTGCGAAGGATGTCAGGTTTTGAATGATTTACTGGAATGAGTTGTGTAAACAGGCTTCACAAGGTTTTGATAGGTAATTTAAACCAGGTAATGCTCACCTGTTGTTTTAATGTGGTATGCAGCTTTTGCCAGTGATAGGCTTGGCTTCCAGTCAGGCAGTGAACATTGAAGGACTCCACAACCAACAAAATTGATCCAATTGAGGGGGTAAGGTCTCCCTAGGTCCTTAACAACACTAAAAGGATTGCATACAGTGGCACGCAGAAGTTTGGGCACCCCAGTCAAAATTTCTGTTACTGTGAATAGTTAAAGTTGAAGGCATCCATTAGTCTTGTCAGACCATGGATCTGCACCTGGAAAGTCTTCACTCTCCAGGGCGCAGGCCTGGGCAAGGTTGTATGGAAGACCAGCAGTTGCCCATGCTGGAAGTCTCCCCTCTCCACGACACCGATGTTGTCCAAGGGAAGGGCATTAGGACCCATACAGCTTGGCACCAGCGTTGTTACAGAGCACTGTGTGATTAAGTGCCTCGCTCAAAGACACAACATGATGCCTCAGCTGGGGCTCAATCTCACCACCTTCAGATCGCTAGTCGAATGCCTTAACTTGGCCACGTGCCCACACAACTGTGAATAGCTGAGTAAAAGATCTAATTAGTCAGGGTATCAAGGGATATGGGGAAAAAGCAGGAAATTGGAACTAGATGGGTGAATAGTTTAGCTCATGGGGGAGCTGCGGAGCAGACTCGATGGGCCGAATGGCCTACTTCTGCTCCTTTGTCTTGTGATCTTGTGGTAGAGGGAAGAATGAATTCAATTAAATACCAGCAAATTCTGGAAGCAAACATCACACCATCTGTAAAAAAGCCAAAGATGAAAAGAGGATGCCTTCTACAACAGGATAATGAACTTAAACACACCTCAAAATCCACAATGGACTACCTCAAGAGGCACAAGCTGAAGGTTTCACCATGGCCCTCATAATCCTCTGACCTAAACATCATCAAGAATCTGTGGATAGACCTCAAAAGAGCAGTGCATGCAAGACAGCCCCAAACAAGAATTGAAGGAGTCTTCGCTGGCTACAAAAAGCATTTACAAGCTGTGATACTTGCCAAAGGGGGAGTTACTAAGTACTGCCATGCAGGGTGCCCAAACTTTTGCTTCAGGCCCTTTCCCTTTTTTGTTATTTTGAAACTGTAAAAGATGGAAATAAAAAAAAATTCTTGCTTAAAATATTAAAGAAATATGTCATCTTTACCTTTATGCCTTTTGGAAATCAGTTCATCTTTTACTCACTTAGCTATTCACAGTAACAGAAATTTTGACTGGGGTGCCCAAACTTTTGCATGCAAGATCCTCCCAGAGCTGCTCTCACCTTGTTTCAGTGATTCCTTAGCAAAGCTTGCAAAACAGGTAAAGATCAAAAAGATCACATCTTATTTGAGATGCATACTCCTTATAGAAGTCGTCAACTGCCCATCTCTTCTCAGTAAAAATCAGAGATTAGCAAACTGAAATAGCATAGGCAAAGTGCATCCACTTAATTTGGGGGCTGCTAATGTTAGTGATCATAGACATACAAGGGGATTAATAAATCCAGGGGATTCAGAATAACCTTTGATACCCAACATGGGTTGAAAATGCAGAAAATATCAATGTGGTATAGTTGAGATTAATACAATATATGGAACTTTGCAGATAGTGCCAACATTATGATTTAGGATCACCAAAACAATCAACAATTAAGAACAGCTGAGCCACTAGCCAAAAGAATCGAATTTCACAGAAGTAAAGGTTTCAAGATGTGATCAGAAGAACCACTGAACTAGCTTGAAGTTTTTAAACTCAGGTAAAATAAAGATTGTTCAGTGAAAATAATGTGCCCACGTCATGTAGCTGCAGTACCCAACTAGAAGTAAATAAGAAAAATTTGCAGGAATCAAGGACCACGTACTCCCAAGAGACATCTCAATTCTGTTTACCCTCAAAGCAACAAAACAAAAAAAAAAAAAAATCTGGACTAGTTCCAAATATCTATCAACTCTCAAAACTGCCTGCAATCACTTAGAATACTTGCTGCTACTCCAGATGACAGATTAGCAGTGATAAGACTGGTGAGGCCAGTGGTCAATCTTAAACCAGAAAGTATCAAGTTTTACTTATACAACCAATCAATGACATTCAGGCAAGCTTCTCTTCCATTAAAACTGGCATATTCAGTACTGAAAATATAAATTGGTGTTCAGCACATCGAGTAGATAGTAACATTTGTGTTGAAATTGACAAACACAGATGCTCAGTGATTATCCTCTTTCCACCATAATACTACTGGGCCAGACTCCAAAATCCGCTCAGCTCATTATAGTTGCCCAATGTAGTTCCAAGGTTATCAATATCCTGGCAAGGATAGACTGCAGACAGCCCAGGTAACAAAGGTTTATGAAGAGCCGAGATTCCCTTTGCACACCAGGGCTCTTTGAGAAAACATAAGCGATCCAGGATATACACACCAACTAAAAGACAATTGCTTATAAACTTTGAAGAATCATCAGTTGTCAACTTGCAGTTTCCATTGACTTTTAACACCTGTATTATGTAGAGATTACATAATAGTCAATATCTGTTACTGCTAGCCAATTCTGTATAAAAATCACATTTCTCTTTTCAGGGTTCAGAAGTGCAGAGATAGGGGTCATGCAAGTCTCCTTGAGCACAAGTAAAATAAAGTGTGGTTGAATTGTAAGAGTATTCTGGGCACAGTTATTTTATTATCAGCAATGACACAAGAAACAACTTGAATTTCCAAATCTGCCAACATTGAACAATTTGATACCCAGTTATGCACATGGTCCTGATGGACTATAATTGAATTCTATTCATAGCCAATCTGTTGCCATTACGTGCATTGTTTCAACTACATCAGGCAGAACTACGTTATTTGTTCTAAAGCAAAAGCACATACTTACCAACATAACTACCTTGAATTAGAATTAAGTATACTGCTAATAATACTTCCTTTTTGGTATGGTCACAGGAATTCCAAAGGAATTGTTGCATTTTCCTTAAATGCACCATTTCTACTGTAAGTGTAATCATTTTTTCATCTACAATTCAGAGTCAATGTTTGAGAGTATAAACCTTTCCCCTATAATGATATTTCTAATTCAATTTCACAAATGTTCACATTCTTAAATTGGAAAATTAAACAAAGTGATTGCACAGCTCTACAAAACAATTTATGGAAATTCACATTCCACGTTTGTAACCTAGTACCATACTTGCTGTTGGTGGAAGCTGTCACATACAGTGCCTTGCAAAAGTTTTCAGCCCCCAGTTCTCATTGATAAGTATTACAACTAAGGATTCTGATCAACTTAACTGAAAATTTTTAAATTGTGAATCACATGCTTTTTTTTTTAAAAACAGTACAGCCAACAAGCAGGGAACATTGTAAAGCATGAAAAACTAAAAATTCAAAAACCAAAATGGCAGTTCAGAAGTATTCATCACCTTTTGCTCAGTACTTGGTTGAATCACCTCTCACAACTGTTACAGTCAGTAAGTCTTTTTGGGTAAGTATTAGTTTTGCACAATGTGATGGAACAGGATTTGCCCATTCCTCCTTGCAAAATTTGTTCAAGGTGTGCCAGGTTAGTTGAGGGGGGGGGGGGGGAGGGTGGCAATGAACAGAAATCTTGAGGTCTTGCCAGAAATGTTTGATAGGGTTAAGGTCAGAACTCTGGGGTACTCAAGGACATCAATTTTCTTCATTTGGAACCACTATGGTTGCTCTGGGTTTTGGGTTGTTGTCCTGCTTTAAGATGAATTTGCTTTCTGGTAGAGGTAGTTTTTTGTTAATCCAAGGTCTCTGTATTTATCTTCCCATCAATCCTGACCAGATTTCCAGTCCCTGCTGCTGAAAAGCATCCCCATACACTGATGCTACCTCCACCATACTTCACAGTAGGAATGGTGTTACTTGACTGATACCCAGTATTAGATTTATGCCAGACACCACATAGTGTTGAGGCCAAAAATGTCCACTTTTGGTGGCCAAAAGTGTCATCCAACCACAAGAGCTCCTTCCTTATGCCATTTTATGAGAGATGCTTTGAAAAGCCTTTACAAGCAAGGATATACTTTCAAGCCAGGGCTTCTTCCTTGCCACTCTTCCATGAATGCCCTTTTTGTACAAGGCCTTATTGGGTAGCCTGAAGCTCATCTTCAGTTGCAGCCACCAACTTCTGCAGGACACTCAGTAAATATTGGTGTGACAGTAGCCTCTCTTGCAACTGCCATTCTTCCATGGCCTAAAGCAGTGTGGCTGTAGCTTCGCATTTTTCCCCCACTTTTTCCATGATGGACTGCACTGTGCTTTGAGGTATTTTCAGTGCCTTTGAAATGGTCTTGTACCCGTCCCTAGGTTTTTGCTTCTTTATCATCAATTTTCTACATCAATTTGAGCGAGTTGATAAGGTAATATACAGTATACCCAAGGAAAGTTTTTGGTTTTGAATTTTTAGTACATTGTTGGCAGGCTTTGGAATTCTTCTTTGGAATTGACATGATGTAGTAAGTTTTTAGAGGTAATCTACAAAATCACACTTAAATATATTTTAAATTTAGGAAATAAGACAGTAAAATGTGAAAATAGTTGTGGGGGCCAAATAATTTAAGGTACTATACATTGTAGCGTTATTGGTACAGATTATGCTAACAGTTTGGCATATGTGCTGGTATATTATAGGTCACACACACGTTAGAACAGGTCTCAGACTTTCTGGTCAAGCTCTGCTATCAATGTCCTGGGTGTAGTCTGTCAATGGACTACTCATTAAGTCTATTGGAGAAGCAAGAACTTCCAAAGATTCTCCAGTACTTACAATGGCAAATGCATTCTTAGTTAGAACTCGTCTCCATTCATCTGAACAGGGATCATAGGGCTGTGGAGATGAAAGGGAAGAATAAGGAATATCATATTTTCGATGTACATGTTTGATAAATAGCAAAAGTGGGACAGGGCTTTATGGTCAGTTGAATATTTTCATTTGAGTTTTACAGTCAGGCTTGAGTTTTATATTCATCCATCTTCACCATCAGAACCTACACAGCCTACTGCAACTAAGCACCTTACCATTTGGCTCAGGGATAATCTGTGGCAGTGTGATAGGCTATGCAAATCCAGAATAGTTAAATTTGGTGAAAAGGCTGCAAGTGCAGACAACCCCACTCAAGAAATATGACTACTTTTGAAAGAATTTAAAATTACTATCTCCCTACTTTAAAAAAACCTCAATCAATACATATTGCAACATAATAAATATAATGGAAACAAGAATTATAGTAAGTATGGTATTCTTCCTGTATCAACAAGTCTGCAATTACATGGTTACAGATAATACACTATCATGAATTTTTCAAGGACAGTAATGTGCAATGTATTATTCTTTCACTAAACTAAGATGCATTCATTCACTCTCACAGTTAAATAACGCTAAATAACTATAGCAGAAATCAGATGACTCGTTATCACCTTCTGCTTCCTTTACACTGTAATTGTAAATCTTCAACTTTTGTGTAAAACAGACTATGCCTCCTTTGCCTTAACTTGCAGGGTAATCTTCAACTTATAAGCAAATAAAATTTACAGCATGGCATAGCAGTGTTCCTTGCTCCCTGTGATTTCATCCTCTTGATTATTCAGCACAGGCCAATCAATTAAGTGGTATTAATAGCAAATCCTGAAACCGGACACATATTCATTCCTACCTTAAACTATGAACTCTTAACAGTTTCCACCCAAGCCATCCAACATTAGTTACATCAGCTGAACAAAAAAAAAAATCAGTCAAGTTATCGTGAGACTCCCAAAATTCGTTTATTTGAATTTTAAATTCCATATGCCCTACATACTTCACATTTTCTAAAAAAATATGGTCGAGTTGAATGCACATACAAGAAATCAGCACCCAAAAAATGCTTTAAATAAACATAATTAAAAGTTCAAAAAATAATTAAATGCAGCTCAAAATTATGCTGCTCTACAGGTGTTATGTGATATACCACAGTAACCTGGTATAAATGATTTTTTTTATTACATGGTATTTTAACTAGTTCAACTTTATTTCTGTCACATAATACCAATCTCCATTTTATCCCGGCTTCCCAGGAGCATGAAATAATCAGAACCAAAGGTTTAGAATGCCTCTTGTGCACCGGATTGCCCAGAACGTTTGTCAGCTCATTATTTTCATAGTTATTGCGAGAATGGAAAATAAGGAAGTAGCTGAATTGGACACAGTAATGTGCCATGATGAGCAAGATAAATCAACTATTAATCTATTTTTATGTAATGACAAATATGGGCCAAGATTTTCAGAAAAATTGTTTCGGTTCTATCATCGATCTTTTACAAATAGACATCAATTAATTTAACACCTTAATCAAAAGGGAGAATATCATAAATGTCTGGTGCTAATCATTACCTAATCCTTTAATTTTATTTTTAAAGGCAGGATACAGTAAAACAGATTAGCACAATATGCGGCTGCAATTGTAATTAATTGGATTTTTACCACAATTCAGTGTCTGGCAGGGACAATAGAGAAAGCATAAAGGATACTGTAAATATTGATCAACACATTAAGGGATCTTTGATATCCAACTGAGACACTTTGTTTTAACATCTACTCCAAAAGTCAGAATCTCAAATACTAAAGCATATGCTTAATATTGCTCTAAAAATGAATTACTTTCTACTACTTACAACACCAAAAAAATATGGCCCAATTCTGCTGCAGTAGCAGAATAGCAGCCATTGCTCAAGCACTAGTATAATACTTGCAGCTACTTCTCATTAATGATGACAGATGGACCAAGAGGAGGTTTAGCAATGCAGGCAGCACTTATCTGGACTGAAACTCAGCCACAGACAAACAATCATTATCAGTATGATGGTGATAAGCCATGAAGACTGGGAATGGATGTTTCAAAAGCTATTGAGATTAGATTGAACTTTGGTACATCAGCAAGATGATATGCAACAAATACAATCTGGAAATTATTGGAACTGCTCAGGATTGACAGGGTATTGAACATGGAATATTTTGACAGATTTAGACAAATTGTTTATTAGTGACTAATTTACTTATTCTTATTGATTAGAATGCCATTAGGCTACAAATCTAATTTTGCAAAACTGAGAGAGAAGGAATTCAAGGATTCCAAACATATGATCTCTGAAAGTATGAGTCCATGTTGGGGTGAGTGCATAAGAGAAACAAAGAGGAAAGTAGGGGAAAAAATTGAACAAGGAAATAATTTGTTTCCATAATACAATGCGAAGAAACTCAATTGGTTGAAGACTATTAGCAAAAAAATAGAATTCAACAACCAAATTCCATACTCTCCACTTAAAATACAAACAGTTCAAGCACAATAACCAAAAATGTTGTCCCCATATCAACTTGGCATATCTTCTGAAGTAAAAGCTCAAATTTGATTTCATATCAATTCAAGTGATTGAGCTGCTTTAGCTATCCTTCATCAAAACCAGTTCTGAGCACTCCTCTATGAAAATAAAAGACAATTCAAATATTTGATTCATTCTTGAATGGATAAATAAGGGTCTTATTTTAGCAGAAGAAAAATAAGCAATACATCGAAGAATGTGGGGGTGAAACAAAAAAAAGGAATGGAGGAAAATGATGAATAGAAGCCCCAAAGAAATCCAACCGTTCATGAGTGACTTTTAAAAAATATATTCTGGTGTAACAACAGTAGGTTCATTTCACTAAAATAACCTTGATTTCCCCAAAAATTATGTATCACAATCATTTCCATTAAGATCAAAGGACTTTTAACAATTGGTGGCTAATCTTAATGAAAAATACTTTTAACAGAATTAAAGCACTTTTTATTTCATCATTATCACTCGGATTCTAGTATTAATGTATAATGCATCTATGTAATGTAATTCTCATTTTATATACCTCAGTGTAACCATTTGTTTTAAAACATCAGAACAAAAGGAAAATGCTCTCTTGATCAGAAGTGCACATTGCAAAGATAAAAGGGCAAAATAAAGTTTCTATCTGAAGTGCAAAATACTCACCTTTGCTGTTTAAAGATGCAACATAAAATTTTTATACAAGAGAGCATGTCTACAGAGTAAAGTTTACAGGGAAGTACGTAAGCTGCACTTTTATGTAGGTCATTCATTTTAAATGCAAGTACAATCATTATTTTTTTTCTTATTCTTTGTGTAAATTTAAAACTACAAACCATGTTACAGAGGGAATGGGAGGGAACGAGTAGAAAATGCTTACATCACCACAGACCTTTTCTATGAGAATTCAATCCCATTTTCTTTGTTATTTCCTGAATATATTACAATTCAAATAACTGCCAACTCCTTTCTGTTTATATTGTTTTTAAGATTTGGTTGGCACATAACTGGATTAGTGATTCACAAATGTTTGAGCTCCACAATGGGAGAATTTCAGAAAATCTGAAATTTTAAAGTATCGTTTTGTTAACCACAAAACCAGTCAAGCGTTATTGTTGTTAATAACAATCTGGTTAGTCAATGTACTTAAGAGAAGAAAATTCGCTTTCCTCACCTTTGTCAAATTTGTATGCAACTTGAGACACAACAAATTCAATTGTCTTCATCTGCCTCTAGTTTAAAATGACTTAGCAAACCACTCGGTTTCAGGCCCAATTAAGAAAAAGAGGCAGCAGCCCATTAACAAGTCAAGTTCTTTCTTGCCCTGACTTGTCATGAAACCTGACAATCAGGTACATGAACACAGTAACGCACAAGTTCACTTTACTCTTCAAGCTGTCAAATCATGGATGGAATACAAGTATTTTTGCAATATTTTAATATATAATGAAATTCTTGCAAAAATTTTGCTACTTTTGTTGCCTGTCCAATGACTTAGTGTTGTGGTGAAGGCAAAAAAAATCCAAATAAGTTGCAAAAAAACGTTTAAAAGTTGTTTTAGTACTTGTTAAGAGATTAGAGCATTAAGCAAAATAAATTTTTGGAATATTGATGTTTCAGATGCAAAACATCCCATTATCCCTTCATTTTCTTTGCTTTTTCCATTTTGCTTCTCATTCAAGGCCTGAAATAACAAAAGTTAAATTGCAAAAACAAAAATATTCCTGGAACGTGGATTTACTTTGTTTTGTCATTACACAGCACTTCAGTATTAATAGCTTCCATGAATATGCACCACCTCAGTACTGAATTAGAAAGCATTCAAGCTGAGTAACTGGAGAAAAAATACAATGTTGTGTGGAATGCAGAAAAGTGAGTTTTGAGTCAAGACAGATTGAAGTCAATTAATTATTCAGTAGCAAAAGAAAAATCAGTTACAAAAACACTATTGAAATAATGGAGTATCAGAATATCTCAATGCTAAAAATGTAGTCATGTAATGAAAACTCACCTTGCTAAGAGTCTTGAAATGAATTTAATACATTTTGTACCTAGTCTTAATTACCAACCATTACAAATTCCATCTTCTGCCAGCTGCAGTAAGGAACGAGCTTCTCCTCTTCTAACTGTAAACCACATACAAATAACCAGAAAATAAACTAATAGAAATGAGAAAAACAAATGAAGGACTTAATGGCGCAAATGTACGCCAAAGATTAAAAGAAATAGCAAATATTAAAAATTTATTCACATTTCAAAGGTTTTATAAAAGTAACCATACATCACAGATAGCTTGCCAAAATAAATACACTCCAAAGAATGAGACAATAGATGGGCAAAAGCACCTTTTTTTTAAAGAAGGTTCTAAATGGAAGAGAACAGTTGGGGGAAGTATCAGGAAGAAAATATGAGTGACCAAACCATAGTGAATCAAATTCACAAAAGCTCAAACCCAAGATTGCACATTCATTACTCAACTCAGAATCAAATGACATACTGATAACAGCCCAGACCAATTAAAAAGAATGGTGAAATTAACTTAAACGTGTATGCTAATATTTTAGAAAGAATCCAGAATAAACATTGTTATGCACAGGTGAAAGCCAAGTGCAATAAGCAGGACAGAAAGCATTTAATATACAGTTCTACCCTGAAGTGGAAAGTGCAGTATGCAAGACAAAAATCTTCACAAGCAGGCCTCAATAACAAGACATACAGGTCACAGGATGTACTATAAGCAATATGTAACATAAAGACTAAAGTCAGTTAAAGCCAATTACACACAGTATACATGAAGACAAAATAACTCCAAAAGAACTAATGTACAGTGGAAGGAAAAAGGGATTCCGTCTATATCAGCCAGCACCTTCTACAAGTTTGAAACTCTGTCTCCATCCAAGATACATTTACAGTGAAATACAAATTGTTGGAACAGATTTAGAATGGTATACTTTTCGTCAAGTAATATTTAGAGAACACTCAGGACCCTAGTTTAAGACATCGAAAGACAATTGCAAACTGATGGTATTTACAATGAATTTTTAAAGATGAAAAGTTTGCATTGCAGAAATGAAATATGGAAGTTTTTGAATTCATTGCTGTGTTCAGTACAGTTAAACACTTTACTATTTGCTTAAGACTTCTATTTATTGTGAAACACACTGTCAACACAAACAGAAAATATCGCCATTTTCTTTAGACGCATATACTCTGGTTTACCTCTAGCCACTTCCACTGGCAGCCAGGAAATTCACTGATCAATATGTTCTGTACAAGATTATGCTTTTGTCTTTCACAACGTACTTTTCCATATCCTATGACAAGACATCGTCATAAGGCTGATAATGCTATTTTAAAAAATCGGAAAAATATTGTTGTAAAAGCATTATGATTCACTTTTTCTTTGAACAACAAAAGAGCAGAAAGATTTGTGCATTAACAATAACAACCTTACACATTCCGTGATTTAGTATTTTCCAATGAGCCAGCAGTTAGTCCCAAACTCAGGGTGGGTCTCATGTGCTGAACAGTCAACCATATGATGGAAGTACCCAGCTGAGTAAACAGCACAAAATTCAGAGTGGGGCTATGGACACTCATGGCTTGCAGATTAAAGTTTGAAATTGACCCTTGGATGAATTCATAATTCCATCTATCTTCACTAGTATTAAGAATTATGATAATCTGTTACAAACAGGAAATTTGAGTTATATTTATTGTTTAATGTATAGGATGGATAAAGTCTACCAACTATGAGAATAAACTCTGGAATGTCAACACTTCAGATTTGTACTAGTACTCAATAATACATACCAAATACTCTAAAAGAAACCAAAATATTAAACTTAAGTAAAAATAGAAATGCTGATTAAAGCCAGGCAGTATCTGTGGAGAAAGAAAAAATGTCAAAAATTCATATTGATTTAACTTTGAGCAGCTTTTGCCAAATTAATCATTCTGAAATGTTAACTTCTCTTACCAAATGCTAGCTGATACACTGCTCATTACATTTGTGCATAATTGCACACAGCTTAATATACTAAAATGTTCCTTTTTTAAATGAAAACTAAAATATGCAAAATAGTTTTGCAATTATTATAGATTATAAACAGGAAGAACATGTTCACCACTTACACCTAATAATAAAGCAGTCCTCAAGCTCCAAGAACAAACCGGTGTACGAAACTGAGAGTGGAAAACCAGTTTTATTGTTTTATATTGTTGAATGCCATCACTCCATTGCTCACTAGAATATTAATTTTTAAATATATTCCACTTGCGGGTCAAAAACCAACATTCATAAAAGGGGCAGAGAAATGGTAGTAGCTTTTTGCTTCATTATTTACAACTTGCAAAAGGTTTCCAAAAGGCAACAATGTTTAGTAGAGAAATTACTGAATACCCAGAACCCTGCTGACCATGTGCGTACAATAACATGATCTTGGCACTTATAAAACCAAACGTTAGATATGCACAATGGAAATGAAGAATACAAATATAATGGTGCAACTAGCAGAGCTGCTGCATCACATCTTCAATCCTGATCTCCAGTTTTGCGTACAATTTACAAATTCCTCTGGTTCCTTCCCAGAGATATGAGTTAATTACACTGCTAATTGCCCCTTGTGTACAGAGGTAGAATCAGAGCAGTTAAGTAGAAAATGGGGAAAATTAAAAATTGTGACTGGTGTAAGTAGCTGCCTGATGGTCAGAGCAGATTCTTGGGCCTAAGGGACTGTCAAAAAAAAACTGAAGGAGATGCCAAATAGTTTAAGAAGATACTCAAGTATACATGCGACATATTTATATAAATTCTCTCCCTGGTTACACACACCTGACTTACGGATACTGGTACATGCGAGCAAGCACCTATAAACAATAAATTCAAATTAGAACCAAACAAACGCAAGTCTTAAAAAAGTCTGTTTACATGTAACCTATCCGCAGTAATCAGAGATCATTGCCTCAAGAATACAGGCTGCTAGTTTCACCATGGTACATTTGAGAGCTGGCCTGGAAATTGACAAGCAATTGTTTTTAGTAGTACTTGTGCAATGATACTCAAACAATGTGAAATCCACAGGAAGCTTAAAGCCCCTCAAAACCGGCTGTGAAACTGGGAAAATACTGATTCTGTACAACTGCAATGAGGCAGGGGTAGAAAATAGAAGTTCATGATAACTGGCCCTCAACAATATCATCCATTATAATAACATGGAGCTATGGTGAGCAGAGTGATTTTGCATTATTTTCTGACTATGAGCAAAATCAACCCACAGACATAAAAATGGAATCCGTTCATAACCCAGAGACGGCCTGCAGTACCTTTCATGTTCTACGATCACAGAGCACTTAAAAGTGGCATGCATTCAGTATTCCTTAAGAAATTTGAACAAACATCTCATTAATAGGAAAGTGATAATGATAATTATAAACTGGTTTGGTGACAACACGGGAAACTCTTGTAAATTTACTTTTTAAATTCAGTAACTGTTGAATTTAATATCTCAACCAAAACATGGTACTTTCAGCACTGCATTACAGCCTTAGTTTTTGACAGTACAGTATAGTGATTATGCTGCACTGGAATATCTTTAATGCTTGTGTTTGCAGTGAGTTTCAACCAATAACCCTTGCACTTACAGGCATTAGAGCTGACAAAAGAAAAATGACTACAATTAATAACAAATGTTCGACAAAATAACATTAAGTATAAATTAAGGAAAAACTAACAAAACTACGAAATTTCAAACAACCAAACACAGCTGACAGCCTTACATTAAGCATGTGCTTGTTGCGTGCTAGAAACATAAACCTCTGAAAAATTGATGATCTCAAAGTAAATCTTTTTATACAGTGCAAAAATATAGATGCCTCAGTGGATTCACAAACGGTTTAGTTATGGCTCTTTATAACTTAACGAATAAATGCAAAAACTCCATTCCTTTCCATTAGCAATCATTTCTGAAGTGTACTCAACACTCAATCTGCAAAAAGAAAATATGCTGAAATTAACAAAATTAGTTGTTTTTGGAAGTTGTTCCACCAGAAACAGGAACATCAGCATATCAAAACAGTTGAAATAATCCTGCATGAAAATTCTGAGATCCAAGAAAATCAGTATACAGCCATGTGCAGGCAGTAGACTGCATAATCAGTGGGCAGATTAAGTCCCCACCCCCATATAGATTGCTTAAAAATGTGGTGTCTAATATTCTTCCAAAAGCATACAAGTTTACATTCCTGCAAAAGGGACTCGTCAGCAAGTTATAGCAAATTCAATATGTTAAGTTTTGTTGCATTTCAAGTATTTTATCAAACTCCTTCAATTGGTTCTGTTGGATTTTAGTGTTTTTAAATCTGCATGCTCAATTTTTAAATTTTATTTATTTTTATATGAATTTTATTTTTCTATCAATCTGAACTTTCTTTTGGAGATTCAAGTTGTTTGATAAAGTTGGCAATAAGATAAACAAGGACTATTCACGTTTAATTTATTTACAATTTCATTTCAGCCGAGACCGTTCTGGAGTACTTGATGACAGGGATAATTTTCCACTGTCTACAGTGGCTTCCAAGGTTTAGCGATTTATCCAGCATATGAAAACTGGCAATTCAGTCAGATCAAATTTAGTCTGGCATACATGGTAAACTAGAGGTAGGAAAAAAAGGCAAATAAATTACAAATAAAGAGAAATCATATTTGGCTGTATAAACAAAATCAGTTTATTTTTCTAACTTCTTCCCCAAAAAAAATCCATTAAACCTTGGTCATTGAATAAACATGCAGTATTTTGAATGAAAACTACATACATATCTGTAAACTTCTTTTGCTTAATTGCCATTTTCTTGAAGCTGTTTTCTTCAAACTGAAATTTTCTGGTTAAACACATTCCCCCCAACACATTTTAAAATTGCAACAAAAACTTGACACAGAAGCAGTATTCAGATTATACCAATTATGAATCTTCCCAAGTCATAAACGCTTCACGACCAGTGGGGTGAACATCAGTCTGGAATCTAAAGTAGGAAATCAGAAAGAATGAAGAAAACAGTCCTCCACACAATAATTCATTAGGTAGTGTTTTGCAAACTGCAAAACCAACTGAGAGTTGTGCAACTGGTCAAAGAAGTGGAAAGTTGAACCGATTTCCAAAGAATCGCAGGAATGTACCATACAGAAAACGGTCCTCTAGGCCCACCTCATCCATGTCATCCGAGATGCCCATTTAAGCTTAGCCCACTTACCTGCATTAGACCTATCAGTCAACAACTTGCCAAAATATTGACAACTTTCAAACATAATTATATCTGCCCCACTACCTCATCTAGCAGTTCAAACTAAATATTCACCATCCTCTTATGGAAAACCTACTCAGATATCCTACAATTCCCATTTCTTAACCTGTGCCGTACTGTTTTCAATTCTCCTGCCCTCAGATGATTCTAATCATCTATACTGTCTTGCCCCTCAATAAAAACTTCCATCAAACCATATCTCCTTATGCTCCAGTCAGGACACACCCAACCTATCCAACCTCTCGATTTAACAGCCTTCATTCCAGGCAACACCTTGGTTAATTTCTTCTGCACTTTCTCTATTGCCACTAAATCCTTCCCGTGGGCATTACTGTACACATTACTCCAAATGCAGTCTAAACAGTGTTTTCTACGACAATGAGGTCTCAACTCTTACACTCAATGCCTTAACCTCCAAATTCAAGCATTTTTCCTACCCTATCAACCCCTGTTATCGGTTACAGGGAGCAATGCCATTTACTTTATGTGTCCTACCCAAGATCCCAAAAGTGCACTAACTCATCTGTGTAAAACATTAGCTGCCATTGGTCCTCCCAACTGTCCAGCTGTTCCATCTTATCTAAGAATATCAATTTCATATTTCCTAACTAGACCACCTACAAATATCTGTATACATTACAAATGTCTCAGCACAGGTCACGGTAGTAGACAAATTGTTACATATTTCCAATCAAAAAACAACCCTCCCAACACTACCATCTGCCTCTTAAAAGCAAGTCAACTTTGGATTCAGTTTGCCTCAATTTTTCTCAACCAGCTTACAATTCAGGACATTGTCAAAAGTGATTAGTCCATGTAAGCCACGTTCACACTGCCTTATCAAAAAAAAGATCCTCAATGATCTTTGCAGCACAAAACCAACTTTTAATCCTTCACTGCCTTTTCAAGTCAACATAAATCCTGTCTCTTAGAACCTTCAACAATTTCCCTATCACTGGTGGAAGGGCCACCGACCTATAGTTTCAACGCTCATCCCGACTGCCATTTTTGAGTAAGAAAATATTAGCTATCGAGTCTTCAGACACTTCACCCATGACTGTCAGTGGTACAAGTCCCTAGAGCCCCAGTAAACTCCTCCCTTGCTTCCTGTTGCATTCTGCGACAAATCCATGAAGCTGTGGGGATTAACCACCCTAATCTGCTCCGTTATTTCTAGTATTTCTTCCTTGCTGATAGCTATGGGCTGATGAATATTACTGTACCCTTGCCTTATCCCTTTAGCCTTCACATAATGAGAAGTATTCATTTAGTATCTCACTCAGGTTCCTACGTTCTATGTATAAATTACCTCCTGATCCCCAAGGACTTTTTACTTCCTTAGCCATCACTTGTTTCTAATCCACTTAATGTTTTCGGAATCTGCTAAATCCCACTCACCAAGTGATTTCTTGAGTTTTCTCCTTTACCCCCATGAATTTCAAGTGATTTGATCAATACCAACTATTTCCAGCATCTGCAGAATTCCTGTTGTTTCCAACACTTGACATGTTTCCTTCTTTTCCCTGATTAAACCACTGAAATAAACAAATTTAGCCTGAATAAATTAAGTGCAGAAGAAAAAGACTCATGTCAAGAAACACTAAGGTAAAGGTGAAAATAACTCTTATTTTCTGAGGAGCAACACGGTTAGAGGTATAACTACTAGGAACTTAATGTTACATATATTCTGGATTTTACAGATGTTTTTGTTTGGATAGTCAAATAGAATACACTGGCATGGAATGCCAGACAATTGCATTGTTAAACCTGAGTACTGGAGCTCAGGGATCTATCTAATTATCTCCACGACATTTTTCAGCAAGTATCAAACCCAATTTTCAATGAAGCAAATAAACATTTTAGCCACATTTTCATTTTTCTTCTTGCCCAAGATGTTCCGACCTACTTGTGTTTTTTGTTTTGAAAGCATCTCCCACCAAATTAAAAAGCACTTCTAAAGCAATCTTTTTCAGGTGTTGTTTATCCAGTATTGATAACTTCACTACCTAGTGCAAAAATATATCTCGACTATGCTGCTAACAGACAACTTGATTATTTTCAGCTGTCTTCTTTTAAGTATGAAAAATTCCTGAATATTTGTGTAGATTTGGATCTCATTTAGCAGTTTAATTTCTCACTTCTCTTTTCCACACATTTAAACCAGTTTACGATTCTTTCAATTCCAGTTTTAATCTCTAATTGTGCTAATAAAACTTTCACCATGAAGGCAGCTACTCTATACATAGTCAAACACACTTTAACACTCCCTACTTCTCAACAGTTTCATTGCAGTCATTACTTGTTCAGATTCCATTTCTCATTGAACTTGGCCTTTTTGTTTACTGCATTTGTTCGCAGTGGAAATGTGCTGTGGACATTTGCAGACTCTCCCCCAATTTGTTCTACTCAATTTCTTGGGAGTATAAAGTAATTATTTTCCTTGTCAATAGATTAAAAATCTGATCAGAGCAAGTATCACAGATGCATACCCCGATCTGAACGTATACATTACCTTTAACCCAGGAATTCATGGGTAAGCCAATTTTTTTTTTTAAAAAATCACAAGTTGCTGGCGATACACAATCGCTTCTTCACATCAGCTGACATGCATAATGATTACGGACAAACTCCTGTAACAGTAGATATGCTACAATCCATAACACAAGTGCATTAATGAAAAATGAACAGATCCATAAAGAATGTAAGTATCTAAAGAAAAACAGACATTCTGAAGTAGCATTAGAAAAATCCATTCCTGTATCCAGAAACAAAATTTGCATGCGGCAAACATGATTAATGGAAGGTGGAGACAAATACCTGATGGTGTTCACAGATACCATGAATGAATGCAAGCACCACAGACATCACAGTATAACTTTTTTCCAGAAATAACCCAGCTCAGGTCTGGAAATGTTACTAGAATTAAAAATTAAAGTTGGTGAGCAAAGTTAGGCATATAAGGCAGCAAAAGTTGGATAACTGGGAAGCTCTTAAAATTCAACAAATGGCAACTAAAAAGCCACAAAAAGGGAAATAATGAAACACGAGGACAGACTCACCAATAATATAAAACAGAACACTGAAAAATTTGTCAGTTATATAGATTAAAAGGGAGCTTAGAGTTGATATTGACCACTGGAAAATTATGCTGGTGAGGCAGTAATGGGGGACAAAGAAATGGCAGATAACTTAATGGGTACTTTGCATCTATTTTCACTGTGGAAGACACTAACAATATGCCAGAGGTCCATGAGTACCCAGGGAGCAGGAGTGAGTGTCATTGCTATTAACAAAGGAAAAAGTGCTAGGCAAACTCAAAGGTGGGTGAGTCCCTGGACCAGATGGACTACATCCCAGAGCCCTGAGAGAGGTAGCCGAAGAGATAATGGATGCATTGGTCGTGATCTTTCTAGAATCACTTGATTCTGTCATTGTCCCAGAGGACTGGAAGATTGCAAATGTCACTCCACTCGTTAAGGGAGGAAGGCAAAAGAATGGAAATTATAGGCCAGTTAGACTAATCTCAGTGTTGGACTGAGATATGGATGAGGTTTCAGGGTACTTGGGACACTAATGATAAAATAAGTCAAACTCAGCATGGTTTCTGTAAAGAGAAATCTTGATGATAAATCTGTTAAGCGTTCTTCAAGTAGTAACAAGTAGGGTGGACAAAGGAGAGACGGAGGACGTCATTTACTTGGACTTTCAGAAGGTGTTTGATAAGGTACCACACAAGGCTGCTTAACAAGATAAAATCCAGGGTATTACAGGAAAGATGCTGGCATAGATTACAGAATGGCTGACAGGCAGGAAGCAGTGAGAAGGAATAAAATGGCCTTTTCTGGTTGGCTGCTGGTAACTAGTGGTGTTCTTCGGGGGGGGGTCAGTATTGAGGCCACTACTTTTCACACTGTTTGTCAATAATTTGGAAAATGGAATTGATGGCTTTGTGGTGAAGTTTGCAGATGACACAAAGATAGGTGAAAGGGTGGGCAGTGCTGAGGAAGCAATGCGATTGCAGTGGGACAAGGAACAGGCAAAAAAGTGGCAAATGGAATAGTGTCAGGAAATGCACAGTAATACATTTTGGTAAAAGGAACAATAGTGCAGACTATTGTGTGAATGGGGAGAAGTTTCAAACATCAGAGGTGCAGAGGGACTTAGGAGTCCTCGTGCAAGACTCCCAAAAGGTTAATTTACAGGTTGAGCCTGCAGTAAAGGCAGCAAATGCAAAGTAGCCATTTATTTCAAGAAGAATAGAATATAAAAGCAAGGAGATAATGCTGAGGCTTTATAAGACACTAGTCAAGCCACACTTGGAGTACTGTCAATAGTTTTGGGCCCCATATCTCAGAAAGGAAGTGATGTCGTTGGAGAGTCCAGAGGAGGTTCACAAGGGTGATTCCTGGAATGACGGGGTTAACATATCAGCAGCATTTGGCAACTTTTGGCCTGTATTTACTGGAATTCAGAAGAATGCGGGGGATCTCATTGAAACCTACAATAAGGTGAATGTTTCCTATGGTGGGGGTATCCAGAACTAGAAGGCAGAAGGGATTTTTTTTAAGCCAGGGAATAGGAAATCTGTGGAATGCTCTGCCAGAGACTGCAATGGAGGCCAAGTCCATGCGTATATTTAAGGCGGAAGTTGATTGCTTCCTGATCGGCTGGACATCAAAGGGAATGGCGAGAAGGCAGGTGCCTGGGGTTGAGTGGGATCCGGAATCAGAAATGATGGAATGGCATAGCAAACTCAACAGGCCAAAATGGTCTAATTCTGCTATGTCTTGTGGTTTTATAGTGTGGGCACGTGGCCAAGTGGTTAAGGCATTCGACTAGCGATCTGAAGATTGTGAGTTCCCACCCCAGCCGAGGCAGCGTGTTGTGTCCTTAAGCATGGCACTTAACTACAGAGTGCTCTGCAATGACACTGGTGCCAAGCTGTACCGGCCCTTGCCCTTCCCTTGGACAACATCGGTGTCGTGGAGAGGGGAGACTTGCAGCATGGGCGACTGCCAGTCTTCCATACAACCTTGCCCAGGTTTGTGCCCTGGAGAGTGAAAACTTTCCAGGCATAGATCCATGGTCTCGCAAGACTAATAGATGCCTTATGGTATTATAGATAGCTGGCTTATTAGCTTTGTAGAGAATGTGCATAATCTCATAGCATAATTTTTACTTACGATTTGGTTTCACGTAGTATTAGCACGTGCAGACCACATTGATCTGTGACAAGCATCATCTTTAGATTACTTTTCATATTTGAAATTATGAAACAAGAACTACAATATCATCACATATCAAGTACAAATGTGCAGCCAGTGTTTTTAAAAAAATCAAGATTCTTCAGAATGATTTCCATCAATTGTATGTGGACAAAAATATCAGATTATAGTATCATGACTAAATAGAAGCATATGAAGTAACATAAACAGAATCAGTATCAGGATGGAAAAAATAACTAATATAAAAGCATTTAATTTATAACTTTCATAAAACCATTGGGAAAGCACAGAAGCACTGGGGAATAAGCTGAAGAAAAGTTAGCTGGGAATGCTCCAAACCTTCGTAATGAATAAAGTAGGGAAACAATGCCTTTGAAACAATATATAATAAAAAAAAGATTTCTGCAAGCAAACTTTAATTGTTTATGTACTTATGGATACAATCGACAGTTAAAACTACTTGGGAGATGTTTGCTGACTGGACTGTGGACAGATCACCTTGACATCAGCTTACAAACTAACTGAAGCACATAAAAAGTTTGATCAGTAATGGTTGAAAAATGGAATCAATGGCTAACTATCAAACTACATTCTACCTGATCATTTCTACTACAGAAGTTGTGACAAGGGAACTATTGAATGTAGGAAATCATTGCAAAAAAACTTGAGGCAAAGACGTATGAAGAGTAAGTATGGAGTGAGCCTGTTTCTGAATCCACATGTTCTTCCATTCAGCTATTATTGAATGATTAGCTTTCTATCTTACTGGTATCATTATTTTTATTTTGAATAAAGACTGATTTGGCAGTTTTAAAATATGTCATGAAACCTTTCTTTCTCTGATCCCATTATTTTTCCTACCATATACAATTTCGGTAACCCACCTGAATGGTGGAGAAGGCTCAATGGGCCAACCAGCCTACTTCCGCTCCTATATCTTATGGTATTAAACTACATCCACTAAACTGTAAGCAGGGCAACAGATTTACAAGTTATCAAATGTGTGAAGAGCAAAGGGAATAAAACAATATTCTTTAACTGGCAAACCATTTACAAATTGAACAATTTAGTGTTGGATAGACTAACCTGTCAGCTTCCTCTGATTAGTCATATTTAGGTTTGGGGAACAGATAAAAATTCTTACCATTTACAAAATTACAGGCATTTTCTGAATAGAACACCTGCTTAGTTTTTTCCCTTTATGTGCCAACTTCCAAAGCAAAAAGTCTGGTTTCACCTATACACAAAAGAATCTTAATATATTCCTACCAACTCTCAGTTCAGTAAAAAGTGAAGAATAATTAAAGTCAAAGATAAGAAACTTCTCAAAGTATGGAATAAAAATACCGCTCAGTAATGAACTGAATAACTTTAAATATTAACAGGAAAAAAAATCAGGGCGTAAATGAATACATTACAATACAGGAAAGATTGCCGAGAACTTTATTTGCACCTTAAAGCGTGTATTGCAACGTATACCAAGCATCCGTGAACAAGCTCGAGGGTATCAAGTTCAAAAAGGTGGGTTTATATTTGATTTATTTTCCTGCAAGCCAGGTATATGTTCCAGAGACCCGATGAATTTTAATTCTAATGCCCCCATCCCACAAATACAAGTTATTCCTGTTAAATATTATCAGTAGTTAGAAATATTGAGCTTTTGAACTACCAAAACCAGAATACACAATATCCTTAAAAGGCCAACACAGCATGATATGATCAATGAACCTCAATTCTTATCTATTTCATGTCAAAAAAGCTTAAGCCCATTCCACCAAAACTCAAATGCAAACCCACCTATTGCCTACATTTCCTCATCCCAATCCCCATCTATATTTAAAATACCAAGCATATCAACAAAAAGCCTACAGCAATACAAAATAAAAACACATAGGCCATTTGAGATTCCAATTTTACTGTCTGAAATCACTTAAAAAAACAAAAATCACAAAAGACAAAATCGTTCCAGAAGACTGTTTCATTGAAGATGGTACTAGAGTAGCTAAACAAATATCAAAATAGTAACATCTCAGAGAGACTTTTTGTCCAAATTCTCTGCAACTTGTGCATTACATTATGTACATTTTAGATTACTGAAACATATCATGCACATTCACTAAATACATCCAACAGGAAGTTAAAATAATATTTGAAACAGTAAAATACCAAAAAGACCTTATGTACTAAAGCTCATTACAACTGATACAATCTGCAAAAAAACTTGAGGCAATAAGTGGAATGGCTAAAGGCTACTGGATATTTTCAGGTCTGTATTTAGTATCTACGGCGTTTATTTGCACCAAACTCTCCAACTTGATTTCCACGGGGAAACCCAGCCGGGCTCCCAACCATCGGTCCACCCATGTTATTTGCTTGACCATCCATATTTCCAGGAACAAATCGATCATTAGGCTATTTATTTAGATAAAATACGTAGGTTTGGACATTATTGTTCATTGCAAGTCCGACGTAGATTTAACATTAGGCAGGTTGAGAATCCCCCAACGAAACGATGAAAGTCAGCAGGGTCCAGAAGTACCGATAAAAAAAGGGAAAGGGGTAATTGCATTAGACTTACAAGATAATAACAAATTTCGGGAAACATTTCAGAACCTTTCACTTGCTGTCTGTACACAGCACTTACTAAACTGACAAAATACAGATGTTCAAAATAGAAAAGGGAGAATAAGCAAGCCGATTACACTTCCAAACATATCAACAATTGTAGGCCAACACACAAACACTAAATAGTCACGGTTATCTTTTATACAGAATGGTACATGCGTCGAAAATATTCTGATAATGACCACATAAAAGCTTGAGCAATTTTTGATTTGAAATAGTTGCCAACATACTAATCAGTTTCAAATTCTACTTCTGATTTGTGTAGTTAACAGGTCACTTAATTAGCATGTCACCACTCCCCTTACAAGCATGTTCAAAAGACCTGTGCTTGGCTGGAAAGCCTCAGTTCTCAAAAAAACAAGCCAAGAAAGGCTCATGATTATTGTGACAAAATTCAGTATTAGCATCTTAACAGAAGTGAACAATTGGTGAAAGCAAAACACTAAACTGGCGCTCAAAGCAAATTATCAAAGTAACTATCCTAAAGATAAATTGAAACAAATAAATATGAAATGCAGCAGTACAAGTTAGCTTAAAGATATTTACCAATTCCACCAAGAGAAAATCTACCATGTCTCCCATTAAAACTGTCATATGAGGTATTCCAAACTTTATTTAACAATGATTTCACCTTCTAGCTCTTAGTTAGAGCCCCATCTTTTTCTAAATCTATTATGTCTGAAAGCTTCACTGCAATAGCAATAAGGGATATTTTTAGTGTCAATTAAAACAAAAAAAGAGAATTTATCTTAAAAATTAAAAAATTTTATTCTTAATGCCTCTACTATAGTGAACAGTGAGAGAATGGGGAGCAATCAGGCAAAGAGAAAGGGACATCCATAAAAAAGGGAACTAAAACCACCATGAGATTCAATATCTGCAGTAGGTCACGACTTTCCTTCAAATTCATTATCCAAACAGCAAAAGGCATGTCAGCAAGAAATGTGCAAAAACATAAAACCAATGACAGTACAAGATCTTGAATCCCAGACGTCACAGTCACTCTGGAGGGAAGTAGTGGCACTGGGTGGGAGTGGGCAGATTTGCCAGCTCACTTTAACAACCCTGCCCAAAAAAGTAAGCAGTGGTATCAATGGTTTGTCTTCTTTTCACCTTTTAAACATTATCTCACAATGATTTTGTTCAGAAGTATATTGCAGCACATGTTGCAACCTATTTTTTTTTAAATCAGATTTTAAAAGTCTACTGTCAAAAGAAATTCAGAATGTTCCCATAATCAACCAGTTAAAGGGCAACTGAAATCGTTATTTTTATGAATGATGCTTCCATGTTTGTGAGAGCGCGAGTGTTTGAGAGAGCACGACGGGGCGCACACGAGAAAGCACGTTTGTGTGCGAGTCAGTCAGTCAGTCATCAGGACAAAATGATACTCCTAAGTGCAAGCTTTGTAAGTTACCATTATAAGTGAAAGAAAAGAAAAATGACAAGAACAAGCACAAAAATATCAATCATTTGTTATCAATTCTGGTCTGAAGTTCAAGTAGAACATCTTCATACAACTCTCCTGACATTTTCCCCAAGTCTACTCATGCTTTAAACCAACAAGAATGTCCAAGGAACTATCAACTCAGTAACTACAGAACCAGAAATATTAAACGGCAAAGAGATTAACAAAATCATGTCAAATGTCTTCCATAATAGTGCAACTGTACCATTATGTTAAGAATTAAGTAGATGAAAGATATTTCATCAGTAATAATGGGGAACAAACAGAATCACTTCAAGGGGACAGCAATGAAACCCACTTAATGTACCCATCCCATTTGGTATTTGGCATGCCAACAAATTTGGCTGGCAAAATGTTCACTGGCATTCAATACATACAAACTGTTGAATCGTTATTTTTCATCTTTCTAGTTTACTATCCCATCTCATTGCGAGAGTCGACAAATTCAGTGGCAGTTCATTTATTTTCCAGAGTAGCCAGGAAACTTCAATATTCCCCTATCAAGCCTATAGTCAGATTCAAATTTCAAAAATCTCTGCCAACTGCTTGAACTCCTTGCAAGCTAGAAATAAGAATTGATTTTTGAAGTTATTATCTGTAAATATCATTACCTAGTTCAGCACAAGATTGAAAATGCTATCTATCAATAACTCATGGACACATCATGGCTATCAGAAGCATCCATAGAAAAGCACTAATCATTACCTGTGGCACCAAGCTTCAGTAGCATTAAATTGTTGTATTAAGAATGCCTTCATAATGAATACACTGCCTTTCTGGATCACCACATGATAGATAGAATAAATGAGCAGCCTCTGAGGTACTTCATTAGCCAGAAATAAAATGCTGAGAAATTCAAAGCCAGAACTGCCACAAAATTTCTCTATAGTAATACAAATAATAGTCAATGCATTGGTAAATAATCATTTCAGTGGTATGGGTTCTCAAGATTTTTTTTAAATACACAGAATAGTACTTAACTTTGGCAAAATAAAGTTAAATTTTCCTGAAGTTGTCACTGGCCCATTTTTGTGCTGTGGATTTCAATGAATAATTAAGGTGGCTGCCAGTGAGAAATGACATTATATGTAAAATTGCTAGAAAATATAACTGCATATCCAAAATACTAATGTAATAAGATATGAAGAATTGTGTCTTTAATACTGGTGATACAAGGTCAGAGAGAATTTCAATAATCCACCCAAGAACTGAACCTTTCTAAAAAAAAAAAACAAATGGAATTCAACCTGTGGTGATACAAATCAGAAACTCAAGTACAAGAAACCCTACTAGTAAAAGCCACTGCTGGTACATGGGTTGATCCGGTAACTACAAGAGGAATCTGTGTATCAAAGTGTCATTACAGTAGCTCATTCACTGAAGTATCTTTTTTCATATAAACAAAGTTATTTTCAAAAGTATTTTACAAAATATTTGCAGAAATGTTGTTTCATAGTACTGAATACCCTCTGAATAATACTTAAAAACAAACCATCCACCCACACCATATATGCCAAAGTTTGTAAATCCATTAATTTGTCTCGGTCACAATTTAAAGATGACTGGATGTCTCAACTAATTGCATAGTGACATTTCACCTGAAAAATATGATTACCCTAAAATAATAATTTGTACCAATTAATCCATTTCAAAAGATACCAAATAATTCTACTTTAAAATTCTTTCATAAATGTTGTTTAATTATTTACCAGAGCCAATATATTCATTATGAATAGCACTCCTAATACGATAATAGGCTCAGGAAAGTTTCTATTCAAAAACAGAAAGATCATTTCCAAAAAAATAGCTACTGTGCAAAGTGCAATTATACCTATTATTGATTTAAAACATACATTGTAGTCAGCTTTGAAAAATCCTGTTTAAGTAAACAGCTTGTGGAAGCAAAACGACAACTCTTTCCAACTGACAATAAGCTACCAATAAATTACACAAGTCAAAAGATAACCTTAATACTGTAGAAATGGACTCAAAGATGCCTAATAATTTCTGTATCAACTACAGATTGCGTGATTTTGTGACAAGGCAGATAGGGTGGAGTTTCTTTAAAAAAATTGACCGTTGGGGTCATATGATGTAAATGTCGTGTATGATAACAGCATCATCAAAAGTGATACAAGTATTCATGTTCCATCAGTGCCTTTTATTTCAGTACAGAATCTTTGTCTTTAATCACTATGTACATAAGTAAATAGTCGGCACATCCTCCATCTCAGAATATACGTAGTAATGTTTTCAGAACCTAAGAGGCTTAGTATCGGCTTGCCAATTATTTATCTATCATACAGAAAGCCTGCTGTCGCACTGCAGAGTACAAACCAAGTGCAATACAGGTGAAAATGGGATTAGTTATTCATGGTAGCTCAACCCCACTTTTAAGATTCATATATTCTGCCCATAACTGTTCCTGTTATAAATTCCTATTTACACATTCAAAAGCAGCTGAGCACAAATATAATTACATTCTCCTTCCAATGATGTAACTACACTGGTGGGGGCTATTTAAGTTTAACCTACAAATTTTAAAAAGCCAGCTTTACAAAAATGGATACAGGAAAATAAAAGAGTTGACAGAGTGCACATAGAAAATGTTTTAACTGCATTGAGCAATGTGACAATTACAAACCAGGCAATAGTATGTAATATTATTGTGACAGTTTCCATGTTAAAGATTACATTAAAAATTACTTGCTCTCAATGTAACTATGGAGCCTTAAACAGTTAAATCTACACAAAACTCAATTTAAGAATGGGTCCAGGAAGTATTTTATTCTGAGAAAGACTTTCACTCATTTAAACTAAGCCTCTTCTCATCAGCATTTCCAGAAGTCTGCACTCAAACTATCCCCTTTAGTTTTTCTTCTACTATTCTATCCATTCAAGCACTGTACATAAACCCAGTTCATTCTTTTACTGAACCTTGTGTTAAAGTTATGCAGACGTTGGTCCAGTAGGGAACCCGTCATAATTCATCCTGATCTACTCCAGAAAGCAAATGGAGGTAAAGAGGCAAATTGAGAAGTGTTAGGAGCCTGATTATCCAATCATAAATGTTACTGAATATTAAAACGGAACAAAAAGCTGCTACTGAACAAACATTGAAGTAGGCCTTAGAAAGAACTTGCATTCCTCAATGTTAGCTTGCCCTTCAGAAAATAACCAGAAAGGCAGAAGCTGTATTTCCTGACACTACCTTGAAACGATTCTTTATTAAATTCACTTAAAGAAAATCATTCTCAGCATTCAATACATTTATTACTATAACCTATCAGTTGAAAACCCATTTCAATTCAAACCTTGCACAATGAAGCTCAGATTCTGTAAGTTTCCTGTGAAAACTTTGAATTTGGAAAACCCTGGCATCTTAGAAGCTAGACCACATTTAACCTCTTACAATTCCATTTCTCTTGCATAACTGCACTTCCCTAACCCAGAATACTTGTCACTATGTAATACGTAAAAATAAGACATTTGAAAATTAATACAAATCAAGTTAATCAAAAATAGCATATAATTTTGAAATATTGCAAAACTATGGGACATCAAAGACAGATAATTTTCTTTTTAAAGCATGCAACAATCGATTACAGGAATACTTTAAAACAGTGATCCCCAACCGCTGGGCCGCGGACCGATACATTGCCGCGAAGAATGCAGTGGTGCAGCGGTAGTCGGAACGCACTCAGCACATCTTTAAGAAAAAAGCCGAAATAAACAAGCTAATTAATTAACAAGCAAATCGCCTATGATCTGAGCCGACATTTACGTGGCGGGCGGCACCTAATTAGTTAACTTGCTTATTTCGGCTTTTTCTTAAAGATGTGCTGGGTGTGTTCTGACAACCGCTGCACCACTGCATTCTTCGCGGCAATGTATCGGTCCGCGGCCCAGAGGTTGGGGACCACTGCTTTAAAACATTACATTAAGGGCATGGTTAACTTTCTAGAAAAGCAAAAGAAATTCTTTCCTAAAACAGGAAAGGGTACGGGTGACATTAAACATGGGTTAAGCGAAATTAAGAATATCCCTTTTAGCAAGGGTATACGAACAAAGTGCTCTGTGCCTTGCTAATACTGTTAGAAATTCACCAAATCCACACTACCAAACTCAAGTGTGAACAGTTTGAATCTCAACCAACCTCCAATGTAACTTATGAAAGATTAAGAACGTTCCTAAAATTTCAAGTTCACTTACTTTTCTTATGTTCACAGCTCTACTTTTTATACATACTAAATTTATTTTGTGATAGGTTTAATACATTACCAATCCAATGTTGCTTTCTGGCATTTGATTTCCCAGGCTTCCAGGTGGACCTTGAGGTGGTGGTGCATTAGTATTCACAGTGGGCCTGTTCATTCCCATAAGTGGCTGAGGAACTTGGCTTGCAGAGGCTGATAAGTACAGTATTTCAGTAAAAACACTGATTGAAAAAAAATCACATTTGGCATTCAACTGGTCAAGCAAATGCCTGAAAATGCAGATCACTGCAGTATAAATTCTGATCACTAACGGCAAGTTCCAACTCTTTAACAGTAAAATTTATTTTGTTCGAAACAAAACCAGACAGTCATCTACACCACCATTCACATTGCACAGTTCCCTTGTATCAATTACCTACGTGCAAAAACTGTGATTTGGGATCCATTCATTTAAAAATAAGTGGTGTAACTTATGATAAGTTTAAAACTCCATACCTGCTTTCAAGTTTGAGTAATCAGCTGCAGTTAGTCCCACTGAAATAAACAGATACAGAAAACAAAATTACAAACAGATTTAAATATTATCTTTTAAATGAATATTGAACAAATTATTAATGTATTTGAATAAATTCTACAAATTGGGAAATGGAATAAGCCACTAAAATTCAAAAGGTAAAGTGCAGAGGTAAACATATTTTGACCTTCATATCTCACAATATTATTGTGACTCAAAAATGGAAGGAAAGCTGGAAAGAATGTTGCTAAAATTGCCAGATTATTTCTGAGCTTACTACCAAACTACACACTGGACAAATTTTGGGAATGCAGCAGTGTAGCTATTAGGTTCAGTGTAGGTAATAATGCAATATACATTATTCTTTACTTCTAAAAACCAATAAAAGCTCATTTCAAATATTATCTATGCTCATCAGCAGAGTATTCATGGAACAAAAATTACAATTCCAAACATAAATAAAATTTTCCATCTTATTCAATAGCATAACATCTGACAAGATACAGAAGCTCAAACCATTCAATATTAGCTCAGCTCATAGGAAAACAAACAAAAAAACATGAGCAACAACTATAACTGAAATTCAGAGCACAGAATGCAACATATTACAGTTTAATATAATATGATTTCACTGCACAATTTAACAATTTTAAGTCATTCATGAGAAACACCACAGTTGGAACCTTCCAAAAGGGCAATATTTAACCTTAAAAAAAATCTATGCAAAACAGAACTGAAGAGAACACTTTATGTCTACAGACTTCTCAGCAATCAAGGTCAAACCTAAACATAGCTTTCAGGATGCGGGGGGGGGGGGGGGGAGGGAGAGGAGGAGAGATATTAAAAAAAATAAAAACCCTAGTTTTAATTCATGCATTTAAGGAAATATATTTTTACCATAGTCACATTAATAAACATGCTTATCATGTACAGCAATGGTTGTAGCAAATGCAGGGAATCGAAGTATGGATGTAGGGGCTCTAGCTGCAAGAAAAAGTTTTGAACCCTTTGCAATTACCTGGCTTTCTGCGTTACTCATAAAATGTGGTCTGATCGCAGTAATAGACAAACACAATCTGCATAAACGAATAACACACAAACAATTATACTTTTTCATGTCTTTATTGAACACATTGTTTTTTCATTAACACTTCAAGCTGAAAAAAGTATGTGAACCCTTCTATTTAATAACTGGTGGAACCTCCTTTAACAGAGATAACCTCCACCTAACATTTCCTGTAGCTGCTGATCAGACCATTCCTCCATACAAAACTGGTTCCGTTCTTCAATATTTCTGGGATACCTCGCATGAGCAGCCCTCTTCAGATCACGCCACAGCATCCTCAATTGGGTTAAAGTCTGGCTGCTGACTTGGCCATTTCAAAACACAAATTTTCTTCTTTTTAAATCATTCTGTTGTTAATTTAACTTATGTCTTGGATCACTGTCTTGTACCCAACATCTATTAATCTTCAGGTGATGGACCGCTACCCTGCTCTTCACTCTTGTGAAGTGTCTTGATACAATTTTGAATGCATTGTTCCCTCAATGATTGCAAGCTGCAACCACTAACCACGATGCTCCTTCCACCATGCTTCACAGTTGGGATAAAGTTTTGGTGTTGGTGTGCAGTGCCCTTTTTCCTCCAAATATAGCAACATGCATTTCTGCCAGTAAGTTCAACCTTTGTCTTCTCTGTCCACGGAACATCGTCCAAGAAACATCCAGGTGATCTTTTGCAAACTTGAAGTGTGCAGCAATGTTTTGTTTGGAGAGCAGTGGTTTCCTCCATGGTGTCCTTCCATGAACAACATTCTTATTCAGTGTTTTCTTTTCTTCCAGTGGACCCATGAACAGAGACTTATCAAGTTCCAGAGATTTCTGCAGGTCTTTTGATGTAGCCTTTTCTATCTTCCTGAATCTCTATAATTCTTCTTCTAAGGTCCTCTAAAAGTTGTTTTGATTAAGGCATGGTGCATATAAATTGATCTTTCTTGAGAAGATAACCTGGCTTTGTGTATCTTTTTTTTTAAAAGTACAGCAGGGCACCTCCACAACCCACATCTCATTGATTGAAACACCTGACTCCACATAACCTTTGTAGAAGGCATTACCCCAGAGGTTCACATACTTTTTTTTGAACCCAGACTGCTACTGTTTAAATTGTGTACTCAGTATTGACAAATACAAAAATTGTGTGTTATTAGTTTCGTTAAGATGGTGTTTGTCTATTATTGTGACTTAAATGAAGACAAGAACACGTTTTGAGTAATTAATGCAAAAAAACAGGTAATTGCAAAGGGCTCACAAACTTTTTCTTGCAACTATACACAATTTATTTTATAAAACTTGGTCATTACGGAGAATATCAATGCTTCCTGTCCATTAACTATTTTGAGCTGGTGGCAAGATGCCTTGAATTGCCACAGTCCCTCTACTGAAAATATGACTGAGGTGGAGGTGGCTCTACAAAACTCTCGCTAGACCAGACCTGGGAGTATTGTGTTCAATTCTAGTCCCAACATTATAGAAAGGACATGGAAGCTGAAAAAAGGGTGCAGTGAAAATTTACCAGGATGCTGGCTGCATTAGTGTGTCTTATGAGAAAAGGTTGAGCAATCTAGACTTTTCTCTTTGGATTGAAAGAGGATGAAAGGAACTTCCCAGAGATGTATAACTTGATAAGTGGCATAGACTGACTGATCAGCCAGATTTTTTTTTTAACCTAAGTGTTAATGGTCAATATCAGACGACATAATTTTAAGGTGATTGGAGGTAAGTACAGAAGGGGATGTCATTGATGTTTTTTAAAAAAAAATACATAGTGTAGTAAATACAGGGAACGCACTACCAAGGGTAATAGTAGAGGCAGATACATTAGGGAGATGAAAGAGACTTGGATAGGTACATGAATGAAAGAATAGAGAGAGGGCTACATGGGAGGGGAAGGGTTAGACTGATCTTAAGAGCAGGTTAAAAGATCGACACATCAGGGGCCAAAGGGCCTGTACTACTCCTATCTTTTTAGGGACAGAAGATGCAGATTTACAGGATGCTGTCTTAGTAGCCCAAGTGTGTAACTGTAGGTGACACACAGTAAAGCAATTAGGCAGCTATCAAATTTTTCCTCAAGTAGTGTTGAGCTTGAGATGCTGAAGCTGTACACATCAAGGCAGTAGAGCCAAGAGGGCATGTCCCAGATTGTGAGCATCTTTGATGACAGATGCTGCCTTCTTGATGCATCTCTTCTAGATGTACTCAGTTTTAGGGAGGCTGTACCTTTATGAAGTTGGCAAAGTCTACAACAGCCTCTTGCAAACCTATGTGTTGGAGGCTCCATGCCACAATATGGTGCAACCAGTTAAAATGGTCTTCACCATACATTTATGGAAATTTACAAGTCTTTGGTGACACACCAGATCTCTTCAAACTCCTAATAAGTGGAACTAAAGAACACTGCAGCATAGTCCCCAGTTTTCCTCTGTAGATTGAAGAAAGGTTTTGTGCTGTCAGCAAGTTATTCAACTCTGAATACCAAGCCACTGTCCTAGTCTTGAAGCCAGTTGAATGCCTGGTCAAAGAGCAGCAGAGGCAAGGAGCACTTGCAAAATTATCTTGGTATGTCCTATCCAGAATAAGTAGAACTAATCCTATCTGGTCAGCAACCACCCAATCAGCAGCAGAGTGAATGTGGCACCAGCACACCAATTACCTGCTCACTGACGCCCAGTTTGAGTGCCAGGCAGCAGCATTTAGCTTCATACATTATTCAATGATTCAAATGCAGACCAAAGAAACCAACTCCAGAGATGGAAAGAACATCATAAATTAGGTAGCATTTGAATCCATTGGTAAAACTGTCAATGTGCAATGCAAAAGGACTCTGGTGAATGGAACCAGAGCTTACACAAAAGAAAATAGCTGTCATTTATTGGACATCAACCATGCTAGCCCCACTGTGCAAATTCATTAAGGCTGATTTATACTTGTGCATACTAGCTTACGCCGCAGCCTACACAAGTGGGCTACGCCATTGTGAGCATTCATACTTGTGTGTTGGTGTGTGCGTCGCTCTGCAATTCACCGCCAAAACCCTAGTTGGTGGTGGGGTTCCTGTGCCACTGTGTTCACTTCAAACAATGGCGACTGAAACTGAAGGAGGGTGAATTTTCTGTGCTTGTCCGGCTACTGAGAAACATGGACGAGGAAATGCATTTCAAATATTTTCGGATGTCGGCAGGTAGATTTGACGATTTGGTTCATCGTCTCCAACCATTTCTTTCGCACCAGCGTACGCACAGTATACTCAGAGACTGGCAATCACCATTCAAGTTTTAGCTTCAGGTGAAAGTCAACAGGCTGTAGCAGCGAGCTACAAACTGGCATCAAGCCAGAGTTCCTTCCCTGCCCTTCAGTTGCCCAATGGCAAGCTACTGCAGCGTAGGAGGAAATGCGATGCTACCAAGCAGACCAATCACAGTTGTTTCGGTCTGCATCCCCGCGACACGTAGTTACAATTTGGGAGAGGAGCACGTTTGGCTACAGCATAAAATTCAGCGTAGATACTGCGTAGGTTTCGCAGCTATGCTGTACCTACGCCGTACATCTAACGCACGAGTATAGATCAGCCTTTAGGGTACAATCGAAGGCCCAACCAGGCTTTGTTGCTTCTTCAATAAAGTCCTCTCAATCAAGTAATCAGAACACAAGCAGCTTTTCATTTATGACAAAGTCCATGTGCTTTGCCCTCCATTTGTGACCCTGAATAATCAAATCCATCAGCAGCACTGAACAGCAATTGCAATTTCTAACGGACAAAAACAATAGACTCTAGTGACCCGCCCGGATAACTCCAACAGGTACATCAGAAACCTGCATCCTCTACAGACAAGGAAGACAAAGATTAGTGATGCATGAAAATCACCTGAAAATTTTCTTCCAAGTTGTGCACCATCACAACTTGGAAATATATTTATGTCATTCAAGATCCTGAACCAGCTTCCAACAATACTTGGCAAGCATGTTCACCAGAAAGTCTGCAGCTATTGAGGAAGGCTGTTCTTTACCACCTTAAACCCAGTTAGGAATGGGCAACAAATACCTGCCTACCAGTGACACACAAAAAATGAAAAGTGAATGAATGAATTTTGTGGCCATATTACACACAAGCATTAAATGTTTCAATGTCTGGAAATGCAAATGAAATAAAACATTTTTCAATCATTAGCACATAATCCCACTTCTGGCTAGAATATAGAGGGAAGATCATGAAAGAATCAGCTAATGATTGCTGAGCCAAGGACACTATACAGAGAAACACCCAAGGTGAGGTCTTGGGACTCCCACAACTGATTACAATTTCCAAAATCTTCCTATGTATATATTACAACTCAAACAAGTGGAGTGCTTCCCCCATTAGCTCACTAAGGTGTTTTTTAATGACATACTTATAAGAAGTTGCCTCGGTCCTTGGACCATAGCAGTTGAGGTCCACAGCCATGAGGTCCTGACAAACCAAAACTGAGCAATTGTGAGCAATTTATTAGTGAGGGAATAAATGACAACAAGATCATCCAATATATTGCTGATAACCAAGAACAGGCTCAGTGAGCAGTAATTAGCCAGAACTGGATTTGTCTTCTGTGGGTGTGACATACCTGGGCAATTTTCCATTGTTGGATCAGAGCCGGCATTCTTACTGTTCTGGAACAGCTTGACGGGAGGTGCAGCTAGTCCTGGAATGCCTCAATAGTAGAGACAGTAAACTCACAGTTAAGAACTGCAGTATTACTTTTAGCCAGTCCAAGAAAATTTGTTTTCTTTTAAAATAAATGGTCTAGCAAAATAGATTTAAAACCATGAGGTCTCAACTTTGCGAGCAAGAACAAAAGTAAATCATCACTGAATCCAATCTAATATGTTTATAAAAAGGCATAGACAAAAATAAGTTATTTGGACATTGCAGTTGTAATGACGATTTCTAGAATGCACACATGAAAAAAAAGACAAAACAATTGTCAAAGATTATCATTAACTGCTCTGCAACTTCCTCCAGTATAATTTTAGGAATCAGTGAAATTACATTTTCACGTAATTATGAATGTACTTCAGAATATTTTGTTGCATAGGATGAAAGCAAGCTTGTTAATGACATGCTGCTTCACTAATCACCTTTACTGCAGCTTAACACTTAATTTATGCTGATGGCAATTCGTTCATAAATATTATGTTACGAATTATTTAACATCTTAGTTTCCACCTGGTAATCCAATTTAAAATTCAAAGTTTTTTTTTAAAGAAACTTCATCTGATAATGAGTAGCACACTGACAGTCTAGTTGAGCTGTTGCCAGCTCAATCCTGACTTCAGGATCCAGATTCAATCCTGACTTCAGGTGCCAGTTACAGTTGGAGGCAGAAATGTGGTAAGAATAACAAAAGAGATTAGTGTAAATGAATGACAATTGGTCGGCGAGAGCCCAAAGGGCTGTTTCTGCGCCATTTCTCTAGTTATAACCAATTCTATTCACCAGTTTATAGCTTCACTGATTTTAGCCACAAAAGATCCCCTATAATTGATGTCCAAAAAGAAATAAACATTGAAAAAGGTGAAATAGACAATAGAATCTGGTGAACAGCTCCAGTCAACTGCAAGCACCACTAGTGGATCCCTAAATCAATGCAATTATATCGCTGCAACTGGAGAGTTTAAAAAAAAATTATCTACAAGACAATTTTGAAGAGATGAAACAAAGCTATTTTTATTATAAAAATCAAAAGGCAGAAGACATGGAACAGAATTAGACCAGCCAATCAAGTCTGTTCCATCATTGAATATACACAACTTGGCCTCTACCACTGTCTGTGGCAATGAATTCTGCAAAATTATTGGCCCCTGGCTAAAACAAATTCCTCATCTCCGTACTAAACAGATGTCCCTCTAGTGCTCTCTGGTCCTACTTTTATTTGGATAAGGAATTCGCAAGTAACATGAACTTTTTTCACATGTATAACCTTTTCCTTTTTTTATATATGTATAAATCTATAATTATTTATATATTCCTAAGTACACATTGAGATGATATAAAAAGTAATTAGGCACTTAAATAGATAATTATGTGCAGTTGTAATTCTACTCTATTAGGCTAAGTAATGATATTAGTTGTTAAGAAAAATAGTAGTAATAGTGGATTAATAATAATTTCCATATATCTCTTCTGGACCATTTCTTTCTGGTCCAAAATATTGTATGTAAGCCTATGTAACTACCACTGTAGGTGTTTATATCCTAACTTGTTCATGTTTGCTCCTACCCCCAAACATAATTATCCAATCCCTACGTACTTATTTACTTAATCTTATCATTTTTTTCCTTTCCCAAATCCTTTCCTTTACTTGCGTTAATTCACTATTTTCCAAAAAAAAGAAAAAAAACAGTAAACATTTGGACCAAGGGTGCTTACATTAGCAATATTACTGTATTGATGAGTTGAGCAGTATAAATCATTAGGAGAGTCATCTAAAGTCTGCTCGCTTTGGGGTTATATATTCAATCCATTTATTCCAAATTTGATAAAATTTTTCTTTTTGAATTCTCAGAGAGTAAGTCATCTTTTCCATTTTAAATATTTCCAAGATAATTTCGTGCCAATCTTCTAATGTAGGTGGTATTGGATTTAGCCACTTTCTAGTGATTGATTTCTTACTTGCCGCTAAAAGGGCCTGCAGCGACTTTATATCTTTCTTCTGTTCAAAAAACAATACATGCCCTAAATACAGCAACTCAAAGTTCAGAGGTATCTGGGTCTTAAGTACCTTAACTAATGTTCTATGAATACCTTTCCAATATAAACTTAATTTAGGGCAATCCCAGAAAATAT
This sequence comes from Mobula birostris, assembly GCF_030028105.1. Taxonomy (NCBI): domain Eukaryota; kingdom Metazoa; phylum Chordata; class Chondrichthyes; order Myliobatiformes; family Myliobatidae; genus Mobula; species Mobula birostris. Next base: position 109,118,332 of record NC_092379.1, on the reverse strand, counting down.
GGAAATGATTTGCCTCCTTGGAGCCACACCTTCTCCAACACGTCACGTTTGTGTCTTTATATTTTTCTTGATATGGGATCTTGAAGTATCTTATAATATTTTTCCAACAATGTTCTCTCCAAGTCAAAGAGTTAGTCGAAGACCACTGAAAACTGCATATTTTCTCCCAAGTCTCCTCTGAAAGTACCAACCTCGCTTCTTTCTCCCACTTCTCTTTAATATACAATGTGTTTACATTTTTAGCATGGAAGAGTGCATTATATAATCGAGAAACTGATTTACTTGGTATTGAACTGTAGGCCAAATTCAGAATCTTGAAAAATTCTAATTCTACTGTTGATAAGTCTGTATATCTACAACTCTGGTTAACATAGTGTCGTACTTGAAGATACCCAAAAAGGTCATTGTGTTCTAGGCCATGTTTGTCCTGCGGGAATTGGAAACTTTGTAATACTCTTTTATGTATAAATGAGAGGTAGGTTGTAAGACCTTTCTTTATCCATAGTTCAAATCTTTTATCTCCTCTGTTGGGAAGGAATTCGGTATCATATGCACACTATCTGAAAAGTTTTAACATGTTATTGATTCCACATGAACTAACCACCTTCTGCCATACCTCTAATGTAAGATTAATCCAGCTGTTTTTAAACTTTTCCAATTGGGCCATCAATCTTTTGCACCACCTTAGTTATCAAAGGCATTCTGATAATCCAAGTAAACATCCACTGACTCTCCTTTGTCTATCCTGCCGGCTATTTCCTCACCTCAAAGAATTCCAAAAGCTTTGTCAGGCAAACTTCATCCTTAATAATGGACTCCAATCAACTTTGGCCAGCTGTTTCTAATTCCCTTTACTCCACTGTAATATCAATACGTCTGACACCTCTCAAAATGCACTGCAAATTCTCTTATATTATGATCACTGCCTCCTAAGGGGCCCTTTGTTTTAACCTCCATAATCAAAATCAGGTTCATGACACAACTCCCAACCATAATCAGCCTTTCTCCTAGCGGGCTCAACCAAAAGCAATCTTATAGGCATTCAACAAACTCCCTCTCTTATTTAAAATCCCCCATGACTATCGCAACACTGCTCATTTTATGTGCCTTTTCCATCCCTTATCGTAGATTGCATTCTACATCCTAGGTACTGCTTGGAGGCTTGTATATAGCTCCAGTCAGGATCTTTTTACCCTGCAGTTTCTTAACTCTATCAATAAGGATTCTACATCTTCCAATCCAATGACATCTCTTTCTAAAGATTTAATTTCATTTTTTAATCAAAAGAGCCAGCCATTCACTCTATCTACCTGCCTATCTTTTGAATACAAGGTATATCCTTGGATGTTAAGCTCCCAACAATGATCTTTCAGCCACCACTCAGTGATGCCCATAGCGAAATACCTGCCTTTCTGTAACTGCGGTACAAGGTCATCCTTATTCCAAAACTGCATTTAAATGCAGCACCTTCAGTAATGTATTCATCGCCCTGTTCGATTTTGGCCTCAAGTTACACTTCGACTAATCCCATTGACTGCAATTTTGCAGTATCATTTGTCTGTCCTTGCTCACAGACTCACTACACACTGCATCTAATTCAGTATCAACTACTCCATCCTCCTGCCAAATTGATTTAAACCCTCCTGAACAGCTCTAGCAAATCTGTCCGTAAGGATATTAGTCCTCAGGGTCAGGTGCTATCCCTCTTTTTGCACAGGTGACATCTTCCTCCGAAAAAATTCTGAATTCCCAATGATCCAGAACCAATTCCTCAGCCACTCATTCATCTGCCAGATGATCCTATTTTTACCCTCATGGCCAATGGTACAGGCAGCAATCCACAGCGTACTACAATGGAGATCCCACTTTTCAGCTTTTCACCTAACTCCCTATATTCTGTCTTCGAGGATCTCTTCCCTTTCCTATGTCGTTGGTACTAGTATGTACCACGACTTTCAGCTGCTCACTCTCCTCCTTTAGAATCGCAAACACAAGGAATTCTGCAGATGCTGGAAATTCAAGCAACACACATCAAAGTTGCTGGTGAACACAGCAGGCCAGGCAGCATCTCTAGGAAGAGGTACAGTCGACGTTTCGGGCCGAGACCTTTCGTCCTGACGACTGTACCTCTTCCTAGAGTTGCTGCCTGGCCTGCTGCGTTCACCAGCAACTTTGATGTGTGTTGCCTCCTTTAGAATGCTGTGACCCCATCCAAGACAACGCTGACCCTGGCACCTGGAAGGCAACATACCATCTGGGTGTGTCTTTCACCTTCACAATCTCCTGACTGGAAGTCTCTCAGAGTTCTCACATCTCACATGAAGAACTAGCTATTTACTAGATAAATAAAGAGGAAAAACACTTACTAGAAACTTGGTCTTTGCCCTCTTCTCACCTAGGCCTCTTGAGCCAAAGCCTGACCACTCTAACACTGTCCACTTAAACTGCTCAGCTTAAACATTGCTTTTTAAAAAAAAAAATTAGCTTTGCCTGGTGCTGAATAGATCATTACAATTTCAGCCCAACAAGAGGTCCTCAAGGGCCCTGAGCTTTTTTTAAATCAGGCACCACCTCAGCCAAACAAGCAACTGCTCATGATGATTGCAGCTCGCCGGACTGGAAGTTATTTTACTTTCAACTCAGTAAACCCTTTATACATCAAATTAGTATATGCTTCACCACAATAATACCGCTTTCATTAATACTGCTTTTATAAATCTCACCTGGCATGGCCATTCCAGTACGTTGCGCCATTTCCTCCATTCTCATGTTCTCTCTCTACAAAAAATATAACATTCACAATAACAAGTCATGTCATGCCCTTTGCTTCATTCCTAAAAACACTTACACTTATCCAAAATCTCAAAAGTAGCTATAAAACAAAATCAGGGCCTTGATGGTGTGCATTAAAAACCATTTGGAAAGGTGACAAGGAATGCAGTTTAGCCGATCATATGGACTTAACGGCGGGAAAAAAATGCTGTTTCCCTGTGAAGATGTCATAAAAGGTGCTTCAATTGGCTAGCTAACATCAGCTGAGTCTCCAAAAGCAAATCTTGAAGATTAAAGATCAAAGAATGCTACATAAATCCAATTTAGACATTACTTGAACCACCACAGTTCAAAAAGAGCAAAGTAGTGTGTGAAAATACACATAAGTTGAGAGTCTCAGTTTTAATTCAAGGCTTCACAAATAAATTTATCTAATATATAGATTTTTTTTTAAAATCAGGATTGCATTGCTAAGTCCAGAATCTTATGACTGGTACTAATGCCTTCAAGTTGATTGTAAGCCAATTCTAAGACTGCAGACCTAGTAATTTGTTCTTCCATAGAGCTGTTTTACAAGACTCAGTAACAATAAACAACGGGTTATTTCTAAAATCAGAACAATGTTCTACTTGAAAGTAAATGCTGCTATAATTTCTGCAGCAGGTATTTTTGCTGTATCTCGACTGAATAAGTATAGTACATTTTGGAACAGTTTGGGATGTTGATCAAGCAAATCACTTTATGCTTAAATATCAAGCTCCACAGCGTTAGTACTGAACTTGTACTCCACTACATTTCTCACTTGTGCATTGTAATATGGTGTCACTCCTAGAGGAATCAGTCTCTGAAAGTTTTTGTGGCCTTGATATTGACATGAATGGTGTAGCTGTGTTTCCAATGGCAAGCATTTGGTTGATGGGGGACTCTGCAATAGTAATGCCATTATAAACAAAAATCCCAGATAGACAATTCAAGTCTCTCATTAGAAATTATTATGGCATGAGTGTTACGAACTGAATGCTCTGTAGATTTCTCTAAGAAGCTGCTTCAGAGGAGCAGCTTAGGAGGAGATAATGGCGCCTAATGGCAATTCCTTTGCTTGCATCTTCAGAAACAGCTCTATTTCCATCTTTATTATCTCTATTTTTCCCTTTCAGGGTTCTTGAGGTTTCTGGGTTCATTGTTCAATGGAACTGAACACTGGGGAAGTGTGCTGATTGCACTTTAACCTCATGGCGAAAGAAAAGTAATAAATGAAGTGATGAAAGGTTGAGCCTTGGACACTTGGAATGATGCACTGGGACCAAGGAAATTAACCTCCGACTACCATAATCCTTTTGATACCTATTGATTTAAATTTTTACGAGTGTATTATGATGCTTCTTTGATATCAGGGGCAAGTACTCTCTCATCATGTCTGAAGTTCAATTTTTTGGCCTTTCTGATGAGTTATGGAACTGGGAAGTCTTGACAAAACCCAAACTGGCCATTGGTGTGCAGGTTATTGGAAAGTGCTGCCTGATAGCACAATGGTTGACTGAGTCCATTACCTGGCTGATGAGTTGAGAGCAGACGACCTGCATGGTGACTGACTGCATGGGAAATGTCGTGGATTTTGAGAGCAAAATACACCTGATTAATCTTCCGTTGACAAAGCAATGCCACTGTTGGAACTATGCTCTAACAGATAGCTAGTTCTGGAATGCATCTGATGCTGTTCAGCCCCATGGCCTTTGCCAAATATACTGGCTTGCAATGGCATGCAACTCAAATGGAAGATAAAATGGATCCAATTATGCATCTTTAGCTTAACAGGTTTCAGTAAGAATGTCAAAATACCTGCAGCCTCCTCTTTCCATTGTCCAGAGGTTCAAACTGATGTACTATCTGTGAGACTGCATACCTTACCGAATACAGGGCCACAGAAGGCAATTCTGCCCATATTACCACTTCCCTGGGCTGCCATTTCTAAGTATGCATGGTATATATGCACAGTTATGCCTCCCTGAATCCCTTGTTGAACTAGGCTTGACACTAATGACCATTAGAGTAAGGAATACGCCAAGTCACAAAGTCAAGTTCTGTTGCTGTTGATGGACAAGTCCCACATGGATGCCCTATTCTGATCTGCTTCTATTTATCCAATTGCATAATTTTAGTGGTACTCAGATGGCATCCTCAGTATGAAAATCAGACTGTGGAATGGTCACTTAGAACGAAGCTATCATGAACAGATTTATCAGCTATAAGGTAGACAAGAATGATGTCAAGTAGGACTATCCATTTGGTTGGCTCACTCACTCACTACCACAATCATCTGGTAGCTATATCCTTTAGCACTGAGACAGTTCGATCTATTAATCTGCTATAAGCCACCTGCTTTTCCACCCAAAGCATAGTTTGGACTTTTGCTATATTCACTGCTTCTTCAAAGTGTTGTTCAATGGTAATGAGGCATTGGTTCTCATGTTTGCCATGAGTTTCGATGGGACCTGGATAATTCAGTCCCCCCCCCCATTGACTATATAGCACTGTAATACACCTGGTGGTTGTCTGTGCCGAAATTTTTGAGACGTCATGGAAAGGTCTCCCATGCATTCTGTAATAATGTGTATACGACTATGTCAGACTACTACCTAGCTGTGGACAGTTCTCCCAGTTTAGACACCAATGTCCAGATGTAGACACAGAACTATGTTACAACACCAAGAAGTTCATCCACCATACTCCTACTCAGTATGAATGCAATAGTAATGATAAAATTGAATGATTTACTAACCACTTCAGAAGCCATTTAAGAGTTGACCATTCTTAAGGAATAGAATCATTTACAGCCTAAACCAAACATGTCAGATTTCTCCTGAAGAGCATTTCTGAAACATGCATGTCTAATAGCTTCATACTCTAGACTAGTAACCATATTGAGTAAACATACATCAGGGATGAAATCAGGTTGGAGAAGTCATTCTTTAGTTGGAATTGTCTGTAGCCTTATATAGATTTAGGGCAATCCAAGTCAGAACTGTTGACAGCTGTCTTTCAAAATAAATTTTTACATAATGGGCAGATAGTAGAATCTCACTGTCCAATATAATCGTAATCAACCACAACTGCCTAATTAAATATCAAGCTATGACAAAGATATACATCAACATTCAGCATGCAATCCTCAGGTTATCTCAAAAATTCACTTGTGTTTTTGAACATTAAGCAGTCTCGTGTGTTGATGTGCAGTTTCCTTGGTTACTGCTGAAGTGCTAAAATGCAATGCAACACTGAATTCATACCAGTATTCCAAACCTTGATGAAAAACCATGACTGTAAAAAGGCATTATAAGTTTGTTCAGTTAATAAGACACAATGTACATTCACCTGCAGGGTCTTTTCCAATGATAGTAATCCATATCTCAAAAATAACATTATTGCACAGACAAGTACAGTGATGCTAGAAAGTTTGTGAATCCTGTAGAATTTCCCCAATTTCTGCATAAATAGGACCTAAAATCTGATCAGATCTTCACACAAGTCCAAAAACTGGATAAAGAGAACCCAATTAAATAAATAACAGATAACATTATACTTGTTCATTAACTGCTTTCAGCAACTGGTGTGACCCCCCACCCCCCCCAACCCCCAGTATAGTAATACCTTCAACCAAACGTTTCTGTTAACTGCTTATCAAGACTGCACATTGGATTGGGGGACTTTTAAGTCATTCCTCCTTACAAAACTATTTCAACCCTAGGATATTGGTAGGCTTTCTTGCATGAACTGCTTGCTTCAGGTCCTTCCACAACATGTCTATAGGACTAAAGTCAGGACTTTGACTCGGCCATTCCAAAACATGAATTTTCTTTTTAAAACATTCTATTGTTGATTTACTCTAGTCTTTCATATCATTGTCTTGTTGCATTATACAATTTCAATTAAGCTTCAGGTGATGGACTGCTACTTTGACATTCTCCTGTAAAATGTCTTGATACAATTTTGAATTCATTGTTCCCTCAACAATTGCAAACTGTCCAGGCCCCGAGGCAGCAAAGCAGCCTCAAAATATGATGCTCCTTTCACCATGCTTCACAGTTGGGAAGAGGTTGTAGTGTTGGTGTGCGTCCAAACATAGAGTGCATTTCTGCCAAGAAGTTCAATTTTTGTCTCAATGTCCATAGAACATTGTCCCAGAAGCATGGCAAAACATTCAGGTGACCTTCTGCAAACTTGAGACGTGCAGTTTTTTTTTTGCCAAGCAGTGGTTTCCTCTGTGATGACCTTCCATGAACACCAATCTTGTTCAGTGTTTTTCTTATAGTGGACACATTAACAAAGACTTTAGCAAGTTTCTAGAGATTTCTGCAGGATTTTTGCTGTTATCCTTGGGTTCTTTTTACACCTCCTTCAACACTGCACATTGTGCTATTGATGTGATCTTTACAGGATGCCCATTCCAAGGGACAGTAGCAACAATACTCAGTTTCCTCCATTTGTAGACGATTTCTCTTACTGTGGACTGATGAACACTCAGGTCTTTAGAAATGCTTTCGTAGCCTTTTCCAGCTTCATGCATCCCTACAATACTTCTGAGTGTTGTTTTGATCGAAGAATGGTGCATATAAACATATCTTTGCGAACATCTGGCCCTGTCAGCAACCTGCCTTTGTCTTTTTTATGCTCTGCAACCACACCTCTGATCTCATCTCATTGATTGGAACACCTGACTCCAAACAAATTTGTAAAGGCATTACCCCAGAGATTCACATACTTTTTCCAACAAATACATGTAATACTGGATTATTTTCTCAATAAATAAATGAACAAGTATAATGTTTTTGTGTTCTCTTTATCTAGTTTTAAGACTTGCGTGAAGATCTGATCACATTTTAACTCATATTTTTGCAGAAATATAGAAAATTCTACATGGTTCGCAAAATTTCTAGCACCACTGTATGTGATCAGGCAATTATTTTTATTATCATGTCAATGTACAGCTCAATAACTAGAGAAAAATGATTTGAGTTATAAAAAAACCCTCAACCCTTTCTCTACCACAATCAATAGTCTGAATAATCAACACAGCATAGCTTACAGCAAAAATGATTGGCAAAGTGGTGTGATAACTTTGATAGTGTTTTAAATGTCACTTATTAATTCACTTTAGCTCTTACATTTTCAAAGTTTCCTCTAAAGCCTTCCTGTTGTCTTCGCATCATTTCTTCTTTCTCACGCTGACGTAGCAAAATTTCTTCTTCACGTCTTCTACGTTCTTCTTCTTGCCTACAGTAAATAATAAATTATTAAAATTATACATCCCAAATTAAATATTCAACACTTCACTTACAGGAAAAAATCCTATTTTTCAGAAGAAATACAGGAGAATACAAGTTTTACCAAAGGTAATTTGTTAAGGCTATGGGTAATTTAATTTTACAAACTCAACTACAGGCACAAATGGATAACAAAGGATCTTTCTACTACTGTATAGAACAAAGGTGTCAAAATATACATCAAAGGCAGCACAATGATACAACTTGTAAAGCTCGTGTCCCAGTGACTCAGGTTCAACCTTGATTTTTGGGGTTGTCCATGGAGTTTACATTCTCCCTATGACCCCGTGAGTTTCCTCGGGGTGCCCTATTTCCACCCAAAACCAAAGTCGTTGTTGGTGGTGGTGGGGAGGGGGGGGGAGGAGAGCAGGGGAAGGGGAAAAACAAAAGAGGTCCATTAGTTCACATGAAAATTGTAGATCCTCCCTTGAGGCAACAGCAGAATCTAGAGCAGAATGAAAATTGAATTAGTACAGAACTTAAGCAAATTGATGCCAAATGTTTGGTGCAGAATTAAGTGTACTGAAGGACCTGTTTCTGTGCTGTGTCTCAATGACCTTTCAATAGTTACAAAAATAAAACAGGATTCCTTCAATGAACCCTCTGTAAATCCAGCATTAGGCCATATTTTTAAGAGGAAAATAAAATCATAAATTACGTTACATAACACAACAGCTTCTGTGAAATCAAAGTTGTAATCACACATTGTGAGCAGCAGCACATTTATTCATTATGATACTCCTCTCTACCATGTCCTATATACCCACGAAGAGAGATACAGGTGCCAAATATGTTTCAAATATAAAAATTAAAAAGTTTTGAGGTAGTGTTGATGGGTTCAATGTCCATTCAAAAATCAGACAGCAGAGGGGAAGAAGCTGCTCCTGAATCATTGAGTGTACTTTCACTCTTCTGTACCTCCTTCCCGATGATAGCAATGAGAGCAAGGCATGACCTGGGTGATAGAGGGCCTTAATGATGGATGCCATCTTTTGAGGCATCGCTCCTTGAAATTACCAGAGGCTAGTGCTCATGATGGAACCAAGTTCACAACTATCAGCAGCTTTCTTTGATCCTGTGGAGTAACTCCTCTCCCCCCACCTCCACCACATACCAGACAGTGATACAACCCGTTAGAATGTGGTACATCTGTAGAAACGTTCAAGTGTTTTTGATGACCTACCAAATCTTCTCAAACTTCTAATGAAATAGTCACTGTTGTGTCTTTTTTGTAGCTGCATCAATATATTAGGCTCAGGTTAGATCCTCAAGAGATACCCAGGAACTAGAAATTGCTCACTCTTTCTGCTTCTGGTCCCTTTGAAGACTCGTGTGCGCTCCCTTGTCTTACCTCTTCTGAAGTCCATAATCAGTTCTTCAATCTTACGAACGTTGAGTGCAAGGTTGTTGCTCCAACTAGCTGGCATATCTCTCTCTTGCATGCCCTCTCATCACCATCTGAAATTCTGCCAACAATGATTGTATCATCAGCAAATTTATAGATGGCATTTGAGATGTGCCTAGCCACACAGTCATGGGTGTAGAGTAGAATAGTGACCTAAGCACACATTCCTGAGGCGTGCCATTGTTTGTCAGCAAGGTGGAGACGTTTCCAATCCGCACAGATTGCAATCCGCACCAATTAGGAAGTCAAAGATCCAGTTGCAAAGGCCCAGGTTCTGGAGTTTTTCCAATCAGAATTGTAGAAATCATAGTGTTAAATGCTGAGTTGTAATCAATTACCAGCACCCTAACATCGGTATTTCCATTGTCCAGGTGATCCAAGGCTGCGTGAAGTGCCAATGAAATAGCATCTGCCATAGACCTATTGAGGGGATAGGCAAATAGCAGTGGGTCCAGGTCTTTGCTGAGAGTGGTTAATTGAGCCATATCAGCCTTTCAAAGGTGTAGATGTGAGTACTGGATGATAGTCATTAATGCAGCTCAATCTTCTTGGGTACTGGTGTAATTGTTTCCCTTTTGAAGCAGGTGGGAACATCTGAATGTTGCAATGAGAGTGAAAACCTCTGAACAACCCCTGCCAATTGGTTGGCATAGGTTTTCAGAGTCCTACCAGGTACTCCATCGAGGTCTGTCGCCTTGCTCCTTGTTCACTCTTTTGAAAGACAGCCTCTGAGACAGAGATTACAGTGTCACCAGGTGCTGCGGGGATCTACATAGCTCCTTTTCAAAGCAAGCATAAAAGGCATTCGGCTCATCTGAGAGTGAAGCATCACTGCCATTCATAGTTTTAGGTTTCGCTTTATACGAAGTAATGGCCTGTAAACCCTGCCATACTTGAAATGCATCTGATTTCATCTCCAACCCTGTTTAGAATTGTTCCTTAGCTCTTGAAATAGCTCTCCGTAAGTCATTCCTGGATTTCTTGTGCAGACTATGAACCTCCTGGTTCATCCGTGGCTTTCAATTTGTTATGTACAGTAAATTCTCATTGGCAAACACTCATCCATGCAGATTTTAATGAAGTAGGTGATGGCAGTCATACTCTGACTCAAAGATGAATCTCTGAATATAATCCAGTCCACTGATCTGAAGAAGCCCTGTAAGTGCTCCTGCACCTCCCTTGCCCATACTTTCTTGGTCCCCATTACTGGTGCTGCAAACTTCAGTCTCTGCCTATACTCAAGGAATAGAAGTACAGCCAGGTGATCAGTGTGGGTGCAGGATAGCACACGAAGTGTTCTTGATGGAGGTGTAATAGTGATCCAGTGTGTTGGTTCCTCAGGTACTATAAGTGATTTGTTGGTAATAATTATTTAGACCTTTTCAAGCTGGCCTAGTTAAGATCCCCAACAATAGGGAAGCATCAGGATGTGTTGTTTCACATCTATTGATAACATTGCTCAGTTCATCTAGAGCCTGTTTTACACTGGCCTGAGGAGGTACAGGTTTCCCCCACTATCCAAAGGTAGAGCATTCCTATGAAATGGTTCATAAGCCGGAATGTCGTAAAGTGAATACAGGTTTCCCCCGCCATCCGAAGGTACAGCGTTTCTATGAAACAGTTCTTAAGCCAGAATGTCGTAAAGCGAAGAAGCAATTACCATTTATTTATATGGGAAAAATTTGTGAGCGCTCGCAGACCCAAAAATAACCTACCACATCATGCCAAATAACACATAAATCCTAAAATAACAGTAACATATAGTAAAAGCAGGAATAATATGATAAATACACAGCCTATATAAAGCAGAAATACTTCTCTACAATCACTGCCTGCACTGTTCGCCGTAGCAAAAATCTCATGTGCTTTCAGCAGAAACACAGCGCAAGCACTGTTGACAGAAACATAGCGCAAGCGCTCTCAGCAAAAACACTCTCTCCAGTAACACTTAAGCTATGAAGCTGCCAAATCATACCAAATAACGCACAATACGCAGCCTATACAAAGTAGAAATAATGTATGTACAGTGTAGTATCACTTACCAGAATCCAGAAGACAGCGCCTAGCACACTGATGATGGTGTGTTAGGCTGAGTCGTCGGAGTTTGGGGTGGTACAGTGGTCCCCACCCTCCAGACTGCCGACCGACACCAATCCGCAAAGAATGCAGCCGTCCAGCAGTAGCCGGGACGCACCCAGCACATCTGTAAGAAAAAAGCCCAAGATAAACAAGCTAATTAATTAGGTGCTGCCCAGCATGTAATTAATTAGCTTGCTTATTTTGGCTTTTTTCTTAAAGGTGTGCTGGGTGCGTCCCGGCTACCGCTGCATTCTCTGCGAATCGGTATCTGTCCGCGATCTGGGGGTTGGAGTGGTGGGACACTGGGGTGTCATCTCATCGTCGATCAGGGCAAACAGGTCATTTTCTTCTATGTCTGCCTGCCTCGATATCGAAGGTCGAGGTTTGTCATCTGCTGTGGCTGATGTGGAAGGCTTGAAAAACGACAGTATGCTTGACTGCTAGCCTCGTGCATTTTTCTATCATACAGTTCTTTGTAAGCACTCAAACCATCTTGCAAATATGCCCTAAACCGACGTACCCTTTCAAAATTAAAGTCGTACTTTTCAGTAATAATTGCAGCGAAAATCTAACGCAGTTGCTTCACGCTCAGTTCCTGGATGACTTCACTTTCAGTCCATTCACTACTGCATTCAGTTTTGATTGTTATCCTTTCCTCTTCCAATTTCATCAGTTCTTCATCTATCAGTTCTTGGTCATGGGATGCCAAAACCTCTTCAACATCATCTTCATCAACTTCCACAGGCCAAACTCACTTTGTCCTTACTTCGTTCACCACGATCGAAACGCTTAATTATGTCTAGTTTTACGCTAAGTGCAACACCCTTACGAGCTCTTTTAGGCTTTTCCGATACCTTAGAACTCATCTTGCTAATGGCTGCTCACAGGCACATGCTTAAGCAATGCCAGCTAGAATGTAGTTCCGAATCCGGGGGAGGAGCAGCTGCTCGGGGCGCGCGCTGCTTTTTTTTTTGCGCGCTGCCTTTTTTCGTAACAGTGAAAACACCTTCTATTAGCGAAAACAGGTAACTAATGTAGGTCTTTCGTAACAGTGAGGTTTCGTAAAGCGAACGTTCGAAAAGCGGGGGACACCTGTAAGCAATTACCATTTATTAATATGGGAAAAATTTTTGCGCGTTCCCAGACCAAAAAAAAACCTGTAAAATCATGCCAGATAACAGATAAAACCTAAAACAGTAACATATAGTAAAAGCAGGAATGGTATGATAAATACGCAGCCTATATAAAGTAGAAATACTTCTCTGCATCTCTGTCTAGCGCAGCGAAAATCTCGCAGAAGCGCTCTTGGCGGTAACACTCTCTCCAGTAACCTTTAAGCTATGAAGCTGCCATATCATACCAAGTAACACATAAAAATACACAGCCTATATTAAAGTAGAAATAATGTATATGCAGTGTAGTTCACTTACCGGAATTGGGAAAACTCCAATAAATTGCAGTTTCGTCACAGTTAAACACTTGCTTGTACAAATAATCACCTTCTGTAATTATTTTCTTCAGTTCCTCTGGGAACTTTCTGGCAGCTTCAGTATCAGCCAAAGCATTCTCTCCAGTAAACGTTAAACTATGAAGCTGCCCTCGCCTCAGAAACCGATCAAGCACCCATGACTACCTTTAAATTCCACTTTCGCAACACTTTCATCACCATCCTCCAGTGCTTTCTGTTTCAGCTTATTAAAAAGACTGACCGATTTCCTCAAGTATAAGAAAACTTAACGGAACACCACGCTTTGTACACCCATCAATCCACTCAAACAACACTTTCCATTTTATCCATTATTGGATGACGACTAAGAGAGACCACTTTACTATGAGCAGAAACAACAGTAACATGGGCAGTTTTCAAAATTCTCTCTCTGCGTATATATAGTGCGAATGGTGGACGCAGGCAAGTTCAACGCGCAGATAATGTTCTTACTTCGTTCACCACAATTGAAACGCTTAATTATGTCTAGTTTTACGCTAAGTGTAACACACTTACGAGCTCTTTCAGGCTTTTCCAATACCTTAGAACTCATCTGGCTAACAGATGCACAAAATAAGTCGAGATAAAGCAATGGCTGCTAGAATGCAGTTCCGGGGGAGGAGCTTGGCTATTCAGTGAAAACACCTTCTGTTAGCGAAAATAGATAACTAATGTAGGTCTTTCATAACAGCGAGGTGTCATAAAGCAAACATTCAGAAAACGGGGGCCACCTGTACCAAGATGGCTGAAACTTCCTGTGGCAGATAAAATGGACAGCACTTGATCACGAGGTGTTCCAGGTCGGGTGCACAGGACTGAGATAAAACTACCACATTTGTACACCACAAGGAGTTGATCAGGAAGCATACTCCATCTCCTCTGCCTCTGAAAGACTCAGCTGTCCCACCATGGCAGTGTATTGAGAACCCTTCAAGCTGAATTGCGACATATGGAATGGAAGAGCTTAACCAACATTCCGTGAAACAAAACCACAACTAGTCTTAATGTCCCTCTAGTACAGCAGTCTATCTCTGAGCTCTTCAATTTTATTTACCAGAGACTGCACATTTGCCAGGAAGATTGTCAGTATTGGGAGTCAAAATCCATGCTTCCTTAAACAAAGTGGCACCCCCTCTTCAACTTTTAGAACGAAGTGACATCCTCCATTTATGACCTTCAAATCATCAATTCTTCCACCATGGTAAGACTGAGCAAGGCAACAACACGGTGGTCATCCTGCAACAGCAAGGTCTCTCTCAAGCAGAAATTTCACAGCAGACAGGAGTTTCAAGATGTGCTGTCCAAGCTCTTCTGAAGAAGCACAAAGAAAGTGGCATTGCTGAGGACCAGAAGTGCAATGGCTGGCCAGAGAAACTGAGTGAAGCAGACAAGAGATACAAATTGACATCCCTTCTAAATTGGAAGTCGTCCAGCACTACAACTCTGAACTCGCAGAAACCACCAGAACCCAAGTACATCCCTCTAGAGTTTGGAGAAGTCGTCAGAGGTGGTCTTCATGGAAGAGTTGCTGCCGAAAATCAAAGGGTGATCACACCAAATATTGATTTGATTTTGCTTTTTATCATTTTCTGCTCTTTATAGTAATTTTATTGATAATTAGAACCTTTATTTCATAATACAGACTCACAGTGTGCCCAAGACCTTTTCCCCAACAGTACTTTGTTGTAAAATTTGTCATTTCACAACAGTAGTATAGTACAAGACAAAAAAAGTATAAGTTACAAATTAAATCAATAGTGCAAAAGTCAAATATAGCGATGTACCATTAACATCGCAGAAGCTATTCCCAAAATATTGATTGGTCCTATACCTCCCCCCCAATGGTCGCAACATGCAAAGCCATGCCTGGGATGACGAGGATCTTGAGTAGTGTATTCTGCCTTCTTGAAGCACCATCTCTTGAAAAATATCCTCTTATAGCAGGCAGGATTATGCCCATAATGGAATTGGCCAAGTCTACAGGGCTCTGCAACCTCTTGCAATCCTATATATTGAAGCTTCCATACTCGGCTGTGATGCAACCAGTCAGAAGGCTATGTCCAAGCAGAATGATGAATGTAATGTTCCACCAAACATCTGTAGGAATATGCAAGGAGCCTGATGACATACCAAACCATCTGAAACTCCAATGAAGTAGAGCCACTGGCATATCATCTTTGCGTTTCATCAACGTGTTGGACCCAGGTCAGATCCTCAGAGATACTGACGGCCAGGAAATAGAAGATGCTCACCATTTTCCAACACTGACTCCACAATGAGGACTAGTATGTGTTCTCTCAACTTCTGCATCATGAAGTAGACAATCAATTCTTTGGATTGCTAACAATGAGTACAAAGTTATTGTGGCGACACTACTCACTCATAATCAGGCAATCTATCACACTCCTGTAAACCTTCTCGTTGCCATGATTCTGCCAACAACAATGGTATTATCAGTATATTTATAAATGCTGTTGGAGCACTGCTTAGCCACAGTCATGAGTGTAGGGATTAGAACAGTGGGCCCTTGAGGTATGGTTGTGTTGATTGTCAGCAAGACGTTATGAACAATCTGCATTGATTATTATCTATTTTAAGGAAGTCAAGGAATCAGATGCAGGGAGAGATACAGATGTCAAGGTTTTGAAATTTGTTGATTAATAGTGAGGGCAGTGATGCTCTTTCTTAAACTTTGCTGGAGAGAAGCAACTTCCTCATCCCACATTTCTGCTGCTTTCCCTACCATCAAGCCAACAGAAGTAACACCTCTTCTATCCTCGAAGACATGGCAAGCCATGTATTAGCCATTCAACTAATCTCTTTTACCCAAATCAATGCTTAATTCTTAATATCGTCTTCACTCATTCAACTGTAACATTATTCATCTAATCTAAAACAAGGTTCAATTCCTTGAACTGAATAATAAAACAAAATTTCTGAATATTTGCGTGTTGTGCTTAATAAGTTAATCTGTTACCCGTCAGAAATGAACATTCTTCCAAAAAAATGAGAGACTTATTTTCAATTATTCAAACAATTACCTCAGTTCCAACTGCTTTCTTTTCTGCACTTCCTGATTATGTAGTTCTTCCATTCGCCTCAATTCTTCTTGACGTCTCATTAAATCTGTTGAAAAAATTTTGGGTTAATTAAAACACATATTATACACTTCCAAGAGCAATTTTATCTTTTAAATAGGTGTCCTTGATATAGAACATTCTGAAAGATGTGGATTATCTTCAAATAGATGAAACTTTAATTACAATTTCTTCATATATTTCAGAGATTTATAATCCATTCTTGCATACGTGTATCAGACCATATATTCTACAATCCACCTTTAGACTAATAGTCTATTCACTGGTACACATACATGGCAAAAGCCTGCCACTTTTATCACAAAAAGTGTAAATCTTTTATGATATAAATTATGTGGTAAAATCTTAAATGAAAAAGAGTAGCAGGACAGTGTCAGATTATCTTGATTCTAAAAGAACAACCATGTCAGAAACCTGCATTTCGAATAGTTATTTTACACTTTAACTTCAGTGTACCTTCAACCTTCTAGATTTCCCTCATCCCTGCAATGTGCCCAGCTTCCCTGGATGTCTCTAATACAGACCATGATCCTACCATGGGCTCTGCTTACATAGCTAAAGAGCAAGAGGAAGGAGAACCTTCTTGAGTTGGGGGAGAGAGAGAGAGGAGAAAAACACAGAATGAGTATCAGGACTGGTCGTATGTTTGTCAGAACTTGTGATGAGAAAATAGACACAAATGCTCCTTTCTGCTGAGCTTGACAAAAAAGCCAGACTTACTCTATGAAGCAACTGGAAAAATAAGTCAGCAACACGAACCAAAACCCAGGAACTACAAAAGCCGCTACTGTTCATGAACTGGGTGGGTTGGGTAGTAAGGACATTACAGAGTTAAAAAGTAGTGGGAAGGAGAGGACAGGACATCCATTGCCCACTTGACAGAAAGATTTAAGGAGACACATAGCGAGAACAGCCAGGATCTTTTACCCCTAGGGTCAAAATACTAGTCAGCAGTTAATAGGGGCAAGTTCAAAGGGGATGTGTGGGTCATAAAAACAGAGAGGTAGGAGCCTCAAATGCATTGCTGTAGTATGCAGACAACTGAGTGATATAGAATTGTGCTGGCAGAAGGAAGGTGCTTAATTCGTTCAGCACCAACACTTTACCAAAAATCAATGCCTCTAGAAGTGCAAGGGTTACTTCTCAACAGACCTTGCCTCATCAACATGACTTGATGCTCATGACGTGCAGCTTCCAATTCTACTTCCAACTTTTCTCGCGCTTCTTTCACATTTCTATCCACTTGCTCTTGTTGTTGTTTCTCCATTTCAAGCAGTGCTTTCCATCTCATGGCATATTCATACTCAAATGTCCCATGCTGGGCAAATCTTGGTGGTTGCTCTCGCTCCCTACAATAGTTATGAAAAATTTACTGTATCTTAAATTAAGAAACAAGAAACAAAAGCAATCATAACTGCATTCGTTATGTGTAGGAGGATAGATTATCAATCCAACAATCTTCCTACTCCGCTTCCCACTGCCACTTCCTCCTCTCCAGTTATCTTTCCTAGTTTAATAGGTAGCCACTAGAAAAAGGGAAATCGGACTCCCATACTGCAAGAAGTTAAAGAAATTTGTCATGTCACCTTTGACACTCACCAACCATTAGATATGCACCACAGAAAGCATCATGGCCTGGTATGGCACAACGCTCAGCACATCAAGGCTACACTTCTCATTGCCTTGGTAAAGCACCCAGGATAACCAAAGGTCCCACCAACCAAGCATTTTTCACCAGGCTCAAGGACAGATTCTATCCTACTCTTATGAATGGTTCCCACATATGATAAGAATGTTTCCTGACCCCACAATCTACCTAATTATGACTTTACACCCTATTGTCTATATGCATAGCATTTTCTCTACAACTATAACTCGATATTCTGCAATTCTTTTTTGTTTTCTCTTGTACTACCTCGATAAACTGAAGTGAATGAGCTATATGGATACCTTAGTGCACGTGACAATAATAAACCAATTTCATCAATGCACAAAAATTCCATTAAATTGGGTATAAGAACAAGAAATCTATTACAAATTGCAAAATTTAATAAGCCACAAGTTACTTCAGTTGAGGTAACTTGATGTAGAAAACAGTAGTTTAACCATAGATTAATACAGCACAGTAACACAAACTCATCCATGCTGTAGCCGAAACTCATTTGCTTGGGTTTGGTCTGTATCCTTCTAAACTCTTCCTATCCACTTACTGTTCTTCTCAATTTTCAAAAATGTTATTAATGAACCTTCCTCAACTACTCTGACCCCTTCTACTCAAATTTCACAGGTTTGTGCCAGCTCATAGCTATTCACTTGGACTTCTACAAATATAATGAGCAACAAGCACAATTCCATTTAGTGACATGCGTTATTTGTTTACCTGTCAAAACTGGAGAATGCAGAAAACCCAGGTAGTTCATAGGGGAAAAGATGTACTAGCTTATTTTATACATCAAATTACTCAACTTCGCAAAACTATGCACTAAACCATTTCACTGTGTGCTTTGTCAAAGCAGGGCAAACAAAAACAAGAGATTCTTAAATAAACAGCTGAAGGCCCAGCATCAATTTTTTTAAAACACAAGACTCTTAAATGGGGAGGTGGTAGTAATTTATACTTAATGCTTACTTGTGATAATGTTGGTTTTTCTGAACCAGTTTCTCTTGAAGTCCATCTTCATCATCATACTGTTCAAAAGGTTCAACAGTCACAGGTCTTGGAAACCTAGGAAAAGGACCAGAAAAAATCAATATTGAAATTGCTGGTTTCATTATAAATAGCAAACTGAGAAACATAATCCCATTGAAACGTTTTCTGAAATTATGATTGTCTCCATCATGTAAATGCACTCCCACTTGTCATTTCAGCTGAATCTACTGAAAACTAAGTGTGCTGGCTCCCGGGTTATGGAGACCCAACTTACGAATATTTGACTTGATGCAAATTATCTTCAGTCTCTGCTCTCAGGTACAGTACTCCCATCAATTCACAATGTAACAAAGCAGAGATCACCAAAAGAAAAGGCCAAATACCTTCTCCAAAGTTTCAGGTTACTAGGGTGGTGTGTAACTAATTTCAGAAGCCAGTGTGGTCACACAAGGTAGACATGTGACTCAGCTCAGCAGAAACATCCGGGAAATTTGAATCAATTATTGAACTTCTGAATAGGTTACTACTCGAAATACATTTTGCACATACCCAAATGAAAAGTGAAGATCAAATAAGAAATACACAGCTTTATTTGGCACCTCTCAATCTTTAGGTGGGAAGATTTAGAAGGAACAGAAATAGTTCATTTTGTAAAAACCATCTTGTAATAATGCATAAGAGCAGAACTAGTATTTTCATTTGTACCTTAGCCTGGACGAAATATTTTGGGAAAGCATTAAAGACAGACGCAAAAGCTGAGTAAAACTGGCCTGTCACCTCTTGATCAGCTATCCATTAATCAAGGCTTTAAAAGAAAACCTGTATCCTCAAGGCCATTAGAACTTGTATGGAGGCTGAGCTACCATAAACATCCATAAAATCACCCTGACAAATGCTAATCTCTTAAAGACTCAACATCGTATCTTTGCTTTTATATACTCAATCTCAAAATAAGTGCAGTTGCTTTCCTTATTACCAACGCAACATGTATATTAATCTTTAGAGAATTCTGTACTAGGAGTTAAATCCTATTGCACCGATTTCTGAATTCACTCATCATTTATTCCATATACCAAAGTGCATGACCATACAACTTCCCTACACTGTTTTCCATCTGCAACTTCATTACCCATTTTCCTGATCCATCTAAGTCCTGCTTCCTCAACACTACCTGTCCCACCACCTATCTTCATATTGTCCGTAAACTTGGACACAAAGCCATCAATTCTTTCACCCGAGTCACTGACATATAACATGAAAAGAAGCGGTCCCAATACTGACGGCTGCAGAAAACTGCTAGTGACTGGCAGTCAACCAGAAAAGGCCCCCTTTATTCCTATTCTTTGTTCCCTACAATACCATGTCCCCTACCATACCTTGTAAAAGACCTGCAAATCCAATAAACATCACCCATTGACTCTTATCTATCTACCTGTTATTCCTCAAAGAATTCCAACAGAATTGTCAGACAATATTTCCCTTTAAGGAAACCATGCTGACTTCAGCCTATTTTATCATGTGCTTCCAAGTACCATAAAACCTCATTCTTAATAATGGACTCCAACGCGTTCCTGACCACTAAAGGTAGGCTAACAGGCATATAATTTCCTACCTTTTGCCTTTTCCCCTTCCTTCTTAAAGAATGGAAAAGTCTGATATATATTATATATACATACATATATATACACACACACACACATATATATATATATATATATATATATATATATATACATACACACACATACACACACACACATATATGTCACCATATACAACCCTGAGATCTATTTTCTTGCCGACATTCACAGTAAATATAAAGAAACACAATTTAAAAAAATCAATGAAAACTAATGTGCAAAAAACAACAAACTGCCAAAAAGATCACTACTAATGCTTCCACAATCCCTTCAGCAACCTCATCTAGAATCTGGTCCAGGTGAATTATTTACCTTCAAACCTTCCGGCTTCCCAAGAACCTTCTCCTGAACAACTTAGTCCTTAGTAACACTCACTTCTGTCCCCCGACATTCTCAGGTTCCTGACATACTGTTGCTGTCTTCCAGTGAAGACTGACACAAAACACTTATTTAGTTCATCCGCCATTTCTTTGTTTCATATTACTACCTCTCCAGTGTTATTTTCCAGCAGTTCGATGTCCACGCATGGCTCTCTATCTCATATGGGGGGGGAGAACTCCCAGTATCCTTTTATATTATCTAGCTTATCTTCATATTTTTTCATTTCTCTCATTATTGCTGTATTAGTTGCCTTCTGTTGTTTTAAAAGCTTCCCTCTAACTTTTACTACACTGTATGCTCTATTCTGCACTTATGCTGTCTTTGACTTCACTTGTCAGCCATGGTTGGCTCATCCTCTCTCTTCTTTGAGATGAACCAATCCTTTATCTTTCAAAGTATTCCCAGAAACACTAGCCATTGCTATTCTACCATCATCGCTACCAGTGTCACCTTCCAATCAACTATGGCCAGTTCCCCTCATCAGACTATTATGCTAGCCATAAATATAAAAAGCATTTCCCCCTGATGAAAATAACACTTAAAATACTGCAGGAAATGGGAAAGGTAGGGATATTTCAATAATAAAACCAAATAGTGCTTGGAAATATCTGGGATTATGGCAGTGACAAATCTCTACAATCCAACTTAACCAAGGTAATATCACTATTGTGCCATATGCCCTGATTCTTCTCCACATACCCACTACGAAGGACTCGGATATAGGGTACAGCTGACACTAACAATCACACCACACTCACGCTTTCTCCAACTCCACCATGGACAGTGCAAAGCTTTGCTGTGAAAGGAGGAGGGTTTGGCATGGGGCTAGCAACCCCACCCCACAAAGTTGCAGAAACGCCAGCAGAGCTCCAAGACCTCATCTCTGGAAAGAGGAGGATCTTCAGAGATGGGGTTCACTTGGGGACAACTTGAAGGACTGGCTCGGGATAGAAGACTATGGCGAGCTGCTTTTGGCAGCTTAAGACCTAGTAGGGGAGATGGGCTTAACCAACCAACCAAGCTTCCTCCCTTCTTTTCTCAGCCATATCAATCATTGTGAAATTCTACTCTCACTTTCCTCCACTCCTTGAGCAGCTGCTCCTATCTATCTACAGTCAAGTGTTTCATTCTCTGGAAGTGATGTACACCTTCAATTTTTGAGTAGAGATTTCCACTAAATTCCATACTGGATGTTTTTGAGAACCACTTGAAACTGGTGGCCTCCAAACGAAACCTTCCCACAGATGGAAACTGATGTTCTCTAGCTCTTCAATCAAGACCTTTCATAATTTTAAAGACCTTTGTCACCACAAATATTTGTGAAGTCTGTCCAGTTATGTATATCCTCATATTTTCATATTGTAAATCATATTTCATATTTTATATTGTAAATCTCTGCCTCTATACCTTTTTAATTAAATAAGCACCATTTGCAGTACTGTGGTCTCAGTGTGATTTAACAGGTCCTTAAACTTTTCAATGCAACTCTCATAGATATAACCATAGTGATTTACATAGACATTCAAAGTAAAATGAAATTTCACTCTTCCCTTGTCTTTGAAAGTCATAGTTTGTTTAGAACTAGCAAAGTAATCTTAATCAAATTTAAAAGACCACCTCAAGTGCATACCAGAACTAATTTTTGACAACTTTTAAGGCAACCAAAAACAAAGGTAAATTAATCAAGCACAAGTTGATGTGCTACCAACAGCTTTTACAGAATTAGTCAGCTAACCTACCATTTTCTTTGCAGTTAATTTTAAATTGATCATTCATATACTCTCAAATTAATTTCCCTCTCCCAAACCAATAAATATTCAAACCAGTTTACAAGACTAAATGAGATTAGTTATTAAAAGGGTGATTGACTCCACATAAGAGCAGGAGAAATTTTAAGCACTGGCACATTAAAAGTTAAAATTTAAGGAATTCCTGCTTAAAATGCCTTTCAAACATAATAAAGCTTGATGCTCATTACTTACGCTGTCAGCAAGAATGCACCATCTGTGCATCTGTCCAGAGCTTTGCGTGCTGCCGGTTTGGCAGCAAACTCTACAATGCCTTTTCCAGTCGGTTTCCCACGATCATCTACGATCACCACTGCTCTTTCCACTGGTCCAAAGATAGAAAAAGCCTCGTCCAATAACTCATTTGATACAAACTGGGGAAGATTCTTCACTGTCAGAGCAGCACCATGTGTTGCAAATCGAATCCTTATCTGCCTCCCTCTAAGTGTAGTATCATCAAGTTCTGCCTTGGCAATTTCTGCCAATGTTCTGGTTTCCTGTAAATCAAGGTTTAATTTTTCAGTTCCAGCTACATAAAATGTCATTCTGGACAAAGAACCAATCAAACAACTGTATCAATATACATGGAGTAAGTTACATCTCACGAAGAATGCAGAAAACTTTAGGTGTTGGTTAAGAATGGGAAGTTAAAATAAAAGTCCACCAAACTTGTTGAATCCCAGCCTATTACACATTCAGCAAGAACTACCAATTCACTTTTTACCAATATCATGTGGTTACCTAGTTCTTTGAACTTTCACTAAGATCCTCCCACATGTATTACCATAGTAACCCTGAAAACAACAGGTAAATCTTCATAAATATTAAAGGAATGAAGGAAATTACATCTTGGTAGCATGGAGCTTTATGTGTTCTGGACATGACTCAAGATAAATACACCTGTGTATAGATACTGGGAAGTCCTTTCTGCTTCTGCACTAATCCTTGTAAAATCAGTATTGTAATGCCACCTTACAAGAGAGGGGACCAGTTATCACCAAAATATTCCAACCCATTGTTAAGCACGAGGCAACAGGGCATGAATAAAAATTGCAATGGCTATTTTCACAACAGATAAACACAATTGCTGTAATATATTAAGATTACTGAATTTAAAGGATGAAGCAAATCAGTTTGGGAGACTATTACTGGTGGTGTGGGCAATCAGAATTATATCATCCTCCGCTGGGTATCTATGTAGTGAAAAAGCAGTGCAAAACGGATACAAATGGAGGTGGAAAGGTGAGCAGAGAAGGGTACAACACACTTGCATGGACACATGACATGTAAAAAGGTAATGGTGACAGATGAAATGTAAGAATCTTAACTGCTCTTTGTATCTACCAGTTTGTTTCTAATGACACTACATTTTGAATTAACCAACAAGTGAAAAGACTTTTCAAGATCCACGCATTCAGCGTTATAGCTATCTATGATACCAGGATTTTTTCAATTGAAAACACCAGACTATAGCAACACTAATAATATTTACCTCTAACTCGCCAGTACCTTTCTCCAACATTCTAAATCCTCAGGTTCATCATTTGCATTGCCAACATCGAGCAAGTTCTAAATTTGCAATTTGCAATAGGAAGAGTATAACTGATTGTTCAGCTTCAGATAACTCAGTTGAGCAGCCCAACTTAAGAGCAACCCCTTTAACTTCAACATGCAGCCAGACTTCATACTTCTCCTTTTAAACAGATTGTTGCGCCATTTTTAACAGTGGAGTTGACCCAAAAAGCTTAAGGTGGCAGCATCCATCATTAAGGGCCCTCACCATCCATAGGATGCCCTCTTCTCCTAGAGCATCAAAGGCAACATCCTTCAGACAGTTCACAAAACTACTACTTTCATTTCTTCTTCTTTCAAATATGACTCTGCTACTGCTGGAACTTGTGTTCTACATTTTGGTGGTATTTTTGGGACAATTGAGCTATCTGGGGGTTAGCTGTCTCTAAAACAGTTCGGTGTTGAGCGAAGTGTGCGGCCAGGAGACAGGGCATGAGCCCATGATTGACTCCATTTCTCAACGAGCAAACCATCAAGGAATATTGAAATTAACATGATAGTTGAAGAGTGTCAACTGCCTGCATTTGATCGGTCTCACACTCACTGCTCCTGAAGGAAGATGCCTGCATTCAATTGGGCTCTTCCCTCCTCCCCCCAACCCCCCCACTCTCCTTGCTCAATGTTGCCAGAGTCTTGGATCTTGAGCAAGTTTTCATCAACACGGTGTGTAGACTGGACTCTAGTTCAGTTATGATGTGTTTTTGGTTTCTGATTACTCCATTTTTGATGAGATTTTGGATCACGGGAGACTGGCTCTGCATCCTGCGGTTAATGAACAAAAGCACTAAATTGTACTGAACTATACTGAACATATCTGGACTGTTTCAATGACTGCGGTTTGATGTGTTATAACCTGTGTTTTCCAATTGCTTTTTGCCATTTGCACATTGGGGGGTTTGATGTTTTTCTTTAACAGATCCCATGGACTTTCCTTGCTTTGTGACTGTGGGAAGACGAATTGCAGGGTTGTATACTACATACATACTTTGATAATAAGTGCACTTTGAGTCTTCTCAATAATACCATCAGCGAGGTTATACAGGAGCCTAAAGACAAATGAGATGGTCCTTACAATGATCTCTCCATCTGCTTGCCTTTGTCATTGATGGTCTCGCCTGTTATGGTTTTCAATGGTGCTGTCTTGCTCTGGGTTGGCCCGATGGCTTTCTTGACCCCCTCGTACACTCCACAGATGTTGCCTGTGTCAAAAGACGATAGAATACTTTCGCACAGTTGTAGTCAGTAGTCATTTGCACAGCGTCTGGCTGTTTCCTGGGCCTTGCTCCTTGCTGTCCTTAGCGCTTGCAGTGTTGCCTGGGTGGGGTGGCGTTTGTGCTCCAGTAGTGCAACGCACTTTACCTGGATGACACGGTGAGCTTACTTGAGCTCACTTCAAACCAGTCCTGTGTCTTGCCCCGTTTCTTCCCGAAGGCCTTGAGTGCAGTGCTGTGGATAGTGTCCCTGAGAGAGTCCCATCTCTGCTGAGCATCTCCTTCTGGTGGGTCTGCAAGGAGAGCATCCTCCAGTGACTTGATGAACTCCGCCACTTTGTCTGGGTGTTGTGTCTTACTGGCATCGATACACTGCTTGCCTGGAGGCTTGGCGTAGTGCATCTTCTTTAACCGAAGTCTGATCTTGCAGCAAACCAGAGAGTGATCCATGTCACAGTCAGCACTCTGAAAGGTGCAAGTCATGAGCAAGTTTCTCAGGTGACAGCATCTTGTGATTATCAGGTCTAGCTGGTGCCAGTGTCTGGAGCCGGGATGTCGCCAAGACACTTTGTGCTGAGCTTTGGTCTGGAAGTAGGTGTTGGTGATACACAATTCGTGGAGCATGCAAAGCTCGAGCAGTCGTTGCCCGTTGTCATTCGTGTTGCCAATCCCATACAGCGCCAGGCAGCTTGGCCAGGAGTCATGGTCGCCACCCACTCCGGCATTGAAGGGGCTGCATTAATGGTCAATGGACTGAAATCCGGAAGAAGTGAATTGTCTGAAGAAAAGATGGCCAGGCTCACCTTCTGTTCAGTTGTATTTAAAGAATGGGAATATTCCATGATTTCAAGAAATATTGACAGGATGGATGAGCAGAGAATATCTTCTCACATGAAAATCTGGAGTCCTTTAGTCCAACTCATGCATGCCAGGTCTGACTTGCCTGCTTTTGATCTATATTCTTCTGAATCTTTCCAATACAGGTACATGCCCAAACTTCTTTTACAGGTTTTAACTACATTTTCATCTACCACCTCCAGTGGCAGCTCATTCCATATTCCCACTACCCTATAAGGAACAACTTGCCCCTAAGGTCTTAACTCTCATGTTAAACATATACCTTCTAGTTTTAGAGTGTGATAAGGCTTACAGAAGTGAGGCAAGATTCAGCTGGTTGAGTGGAGTCGCAACAACCTTGCACTCATCATCAGTAAGACAAAGGAAATGACTGTGGATTTCAGGAACAGGAAGTCAGGAAGAAAGTTCAAGAAGATTCAAGTTCCTGGCTGCCAACATCTCAGAGGATCCATCCTGATCCCAACAAACGATACAATCACGAAGAAGGCATACTAGCGACTGTAGTTCATTAGGAGTGTGAGGAGATTTGGTATGTTACCAAAGACTACAAAACTTCTACAGGTGTATGGTAGAGGCTATTCTGTTCGCATCACTGTCTGGCCGGGAGAATTCACGGCACAGATCGGAAAAAAGCTGTAGGGAGTTGTAGAATCAGCCAGCTCCATCATGGGAATTAGCTTTGCCACCTTCAAAAGGTGATGCTTCAAGGCGGCATAAATCATTCAGGACCCTCATCGTCCAAAGAGATGCCCTCTTAATACCATCAGCAAGGTGGTACAGGAACCTGAACTCGTACACTCAACGGTTTGCTGTCAGATTTCTGAACAGTCAATGAACACTACCTCTCTTTTGGCACTATGTTTCTGCTTATTATAACCTATAGTAATTTTTAGCGCATTGCACTGTACTGCTGTTGCAAGATAAATTTTACGACTCAGTTGAAACTTTATAAGTAAACCTGCTCGTTAATGCAATATCTAATCAACTAATCATGTGGTTACAATCAATGCATAAAAGCATGCAGACATGGGCAAGAGGATCAGTTGTTGTTCAGTCCAAACATCAGAATGGGGACAAATTGTGATTTAAGTGACCGACAGTGAAAAGATTGTTGGTGTCAAACAGCGTGGTTTGAGTATCTCAAACTCATAATCTGGAATTTACAGAGAATGGCGCAGAAAACAAAAAAAAAAAGTTTTGTGGGCAAAAATGTCTTGTTAATTAGAGGTCAGAGGAGAATAGCCAGACTGGTACTAGCTGACAGGAAGGCAACAGTAACTCAAATACCCATGCTTTGGAACAGTGGTGTGCAAAACAGCATCTCCGAATGCGCAACTCATTGAACCTTGAAACCCAGCAGAAGCACACTGGGTTCCAACTAATGTGATGTCAATAGTAAATAAACCCAATTTTAATTCAATACCCTGGGAAAAAAAACCTGTGACAATCCATCTTATTCATGTCTTTATTTCATAAGCCTCTGTAAACATCAGCCCTCCTCTGCAGCAGGGAAAGGCATCTCAACCTATCCCATCTCTCCTTACAGTTCAAGCCCTTCAGTTCCAGCAACATCCTTTTGAATCTTTTTTGAACCCTCTCTAGCCTATCCACAATGTTTCAGATCAAGACTTTCTGAATCTGTAGGTGTTTTATTTCATTACTATTCACGATTCATATTGATCGCATATGCAAAAAAATTAAGTTCCATGAAGTATTCATGTAGGTGACCCCAGTATTACAATTGTTCAATTAATAGAAATTCACAAATGACTACAAAAAATGAGGTAATAAAATTAGCTCTCCTACTAATGTGAAAAAATAAACAATTTATTTTTCAAATATACATTTTTTGATGCATCTATAGATGATGCAGCTTTGTTGTTTAGAAAATCTCGACACGGATTGTTTTGGGGTGGTGGGGGCCAAATACACGCCCCTTCAACTGCTCCAATCCTATAACGCAGGGTGGCCTGCAGTGATTTTTTTTTAAAGTTAAACTAAGCCACATGGAGAGATAGAACATTTAATCCTTTTTTCAATGTGTGGCAAGAAACTGAAGAATAGCATACCCATGCTTCCCTAATCACCACGAAGAATCACTTGTGGAGTACATGCAGAGTAATGACAGGATTGGGCTGACCTTATTTCCTACAATATAAAGATGTATACAAATCGAACATGTCCATAGTTTTACATTAGTAGTGCCCACTTAAGTTAAATGAGACTTAACAGAGTATTCCCTGATTACAATGGACAATGTCTCCCATCCACTACATAATGTACTGGTTGGGCACAGGAGTACATTCAGCCAGAGACTCATTCCACCGAGATGCAACATTTTACAACTCCTCCCTTGGAGGGTCAGACACCCTGAGCCAATAGGCTGGTCCTGGATTTATTTTCATCTGGCATAATTTACACATTATTATTTATGGTTAAGGCCAAACTTTTGAAAGACAGTCAAATATTACTGTCTCAACAGATATCTTGACAATCATGTAGAACCAAGGGGAAGCAGAAAATTAGTTAATAAATTTAAATAACTATATCACATCAACGGGGAAACAAATAATGTCATCATGAGATACAACACTCTCACCAGGACGTCTGGTTTACAAAAAACAAGGCTGCATTGTGTAACTAACAACCCTCTTAACACACTCCCAACTTAACAAAGAACTGCTTTTGTTCATTAAAAAATCCTGTTCATGGACTGTTACCTTGTACACGATGGTGCATTGCCTCCCATGTGCAAGGGTCAAGGAGGTCTCTGAGCAGCTGCAGAAAATCCTCAACAGAGGGGAAGGGTTGTTATCTTTTTAATAAGGGCAGACATACAACAGTGTTTAGAGGATATTCCTGAATAATCATCTAAAGAGGCCACCTGGATAGAAATAAGAGGATGGTCAGGTTGGTTCCGATGTATTATAGAATCACCCCCCACCACCATAGTCAGCTGGAACTGGAGGAGCATCTGTGCCAAGAAATTGCAGGTAGCTGTGAGAATAGTAAGGCACTGCTAGTGGGAGATTTCAATTTTCCTAATATCAACTGGGCCACCCAGAATGAAAAGATTTCATATATACAGTACTGTGCAAACAAAAAAGAGAAAAACAAATGTCATGACATACATGAGTGATTCTAATACGGATCTCCATTATGCACTGACAGAGGCAAAAGGGCAGGGAGAAGGGAATTTTAGCTGTGAAAAAGATAAGGGAGAGACGAAGGAGCAGGAAGCAAAGAAACATTCTGTAATAATTAATGAACCAAATGTTTAGAATCAAATGGCCTTGCCTGGTGTCTCAGGGCTGGGTGCACCCACACCACCCCTGGCACCTCTCTGCCACCTGACCCACCCCCCCCCTGTGGCGCTCCGCCCTAGCCATTCCTAATACCCCTTGCTCCCACTAGATTTACAAACTCACTGTCTGCTCCACATTGACAAGTACAGTATTGTGCAAGTTTTAGGCTAGCACTGTATATGTGCCTACGACTTTTGCGTAGTACTGCAAATGACAAGAGACCTGAACAGAAATTTTGGAAAATGTAATGCTTAATGGTGGAGACAAAGGACAAATGTTGAACTCAACAATAAGCTTTTTCAAAACAGTCAAAGAATGGGCATGAGGCTTTATTCAAACAAGTTAACAAGGAAAATTTTGAGCAAATCTAAATTCACACACTTGAGTGGTTAGCATTAAACTTCGAAAATATTGCAAATCAAAAAAAGAGTATTAAGTTGCTAGAAATAGGAAAATCTGAGGTTTCAACATTTTATAATCAGCAAGTGAGTCCCAAAACACTGACAAAAGAAAGGCAGAACATGAAAAATGACAAGACTACAAGAGCTTCTATGGGCAAATAAAAAAAGAGGTAGAACAATGTGGGTCCTTATAGACAAAGATATGGAAATTTAATAATGTGGAATAGGGAAATGAATAAGAAAAGTTAAATACATAATCAGGTTTATTATCACCGGCACGTGACGTGAAATTTGTTAACTTAGCAGCAGCAGTTCAATGCAATACGTAATCTAGAAAAGAGGAATAATAAATAATAAAATAATAATAAATCAATTACAGTATACCTATATTGAATATTTTTTTTAAAACATGCAAAAACAGAAATATTGTATATTTTAAAAAGTGAGATAGTGTCCAAGGATTCAATCTCCATTTTGGAATCAGATAGGAGGGGAAGAAGCTGTTCCTGAATCACTGAGTACATGCCTTCAGTCTTCTGTACCTCCTATCCGATCTAACAGTGAGAAAAGGGCATGCCCTGGGTGCTGGAGGTCCTTAATAATAGACACTGCCTTTCTGAGACACCGCTCCCTGAAGATGTCCTGGGTACTTTGTAGGCTAGTTCAAGATGGAGCTGACTGGATTTACAACCCTCTGCAGCTTCTTTCGGTCCTGTGCAGTAGCCCCTCCATACCAGACAGTGATGCAAACTACAAACTGCTGCCTAACATCAGTAGCAAGTAAATCTTACAATCTGCAACAACACTTGAGCAAAGTATAATAGGAAGGTGGAATCAGCATGGATGATCAATTTATTGTAATTCTCACGCAGAAATAAAAGGGCAACTAGAAAATGTGGTACAATTTGGTTTTCAATAAGTTACCATTTTAAGTTCACACATAGGAGATTGGTCAAGATTTTACTGAAGGAACCAATAACATTTATTAAGTTTACAAAACTAAGTTGGGTCGTGAGCAGGGAAAAGTGCAAGAGGATACTGGCAAATAAGAACATGAGAGATTTAATCTAAGGTGGAAAAATATGAAGTCATCTACTTCTTTGCACAAAACAGAGTACATGGAAATAGATGAGGAAATGTTAAAAATCATAAAGTTAACATGAGAAGAAAAATCACACTGACCTTTTTTTAAAACAAAACGGCTAAGTACATAAATAAAGCCGCTTCTCAGTTGTCGCACAGTCTGAAAGAGACCAAGTATTGTGCAGCTTTGTGGAAATACTTGCCCGACAAAAATCTTGGAATAACAGGTTTGCAGATTTTGGAGAGATTAAGCAGACTATGAGACATGCTATGACTGAAAGTTATAAAAATTCTCACATGGTTCAGCAGGGTAAACATTTCACCTGAGACTCAAACCATTTAGCAGTGGAATGAGGTCAGACTTCTTCAGTTGGAAGGTGGTAAATTCTTTAACCCAGAGGAAGATCTCTGGAATGTTAGGGAAATTACAACTACAGCACTATGGAGGAAAATGATACTTGATAAAAGACCAGGCACCACCTTAACAGACGGCAGAGTACACACAATTACAAATTATTAACCAATTAACCAGTCCTGATGAAGGGTCTCAGCCTGAAACGTCGACTGCACCTCTTCCTGAAGATGCTGCCTGGCCTGCTGCGTTCACCAGCAACTTTTATGTGTGTTGCTTGAATTTCCAGCATCTGCAGAATTCCTGTTGTTTTTGTTTAACCAATTTTTATATAAGCTTGAAGTTAAACGAAAATTAGAAACTAAAAGCACAATTTCTCACAACTCTGCAAAACTGTTCCACAAAGGGCAAGTGATTATTACCCTCACCTCAAGAATCTAGTATGTGGCTTTATGCAAGTGATACTTATTCGATTGATAGAAATCAATAAAAATATATACAAAAAGTTAAATAGTATGTCATTGTCAGCATCTCATTTAAAAAAAAAACTAGACGCTGATTTGAACCATCAGAACTCCAATTAAGGTGTTAGGGCTTGGCCAGAATTATTAATGCCTCTCAGGATTTTAATCGCAAAACCCACGTTTTCCTTTACAAAATGGCAAACCGCGTTTACAAATTAACGGGCGGGAAACATCTAAAGATACCAGGTGTTACAAAATATATTGAACGTGTATTTCCGTGTTCTTTCATATACTAAAGAACGGTGCAAAGAGGCCGTAATCGCATGAAATGGTGCGTGGGGGAGGGGCAGAGAACAAAGACGGAGGCAGCCGCACTCACCAGTCTGATGAAACCAAAACCTTTATCCTTGTTGATGAATATCTCGGACGGCTCGCCGTACTTCTCGAACATCTTCTTGAACTCCTCGTCGGTCACATCGTTGGGCAGATTGCCTACGAAAAGGCGGCAGCGCTGTGTGTAGGTCTTCTCGCCGGGCTTGCGGAAGTTAGTCATGTCGACGGTGATTCCGGGCCCGGTTACGGCCCGATCGCCATGTCTAGAGGCCTGCTGCTGCTGCTGCTGGTGATGGTGGTTGTTGGCGCTGGGCCCCGAGCCCTGCTCCTGGCGGTATTCCCTCTTGCGGGGACTGGTGTTGTCGGAGCGGTTCCTCCCGCCGGATTTCTGAATGTGATCTTGCATGATTCTGGAGATTCAGAAAGGACAGACAGAAAATTCGAGCTGAAAATTTAACGGAAACAAAAAAAAATCCCGCCACCCGCTCAATTGTTCGGAACGTCAATTTTTGAAGTAGTTCGCATTAGATGTTAAATATTATAGTACGTTGGATAGTTAACAAAACGGAATACATTTTAGCGGAAAGGTTTATTTTCATTTAATTTGATTTTTACCTCAATTACAGGCCACTGCGCTTCTGACGAACAAACGAAAGCCGCGAAGAGCGCGAGCAAAGGACACTGGGAAAAATTATTCGCCTCGACCTAACTTTGAAAATGAGATTGCAGGATTTCCCGCCTCTCGCCTGGTGATTGGTTGATTCTACTGGATTAGCGCAGAGGATTTGTGACGTCAGAAGGCAAGATGCCCAGTGTCTTGGACGTTATTGGTCAGTCCGCTGTCACACAAACTTTGGGCCTACTTCATCAATTCACTCCAAGCCGAAGGACGGCATGTGCTCTGCTTTACATTATTCTGGAAGGCGGGCTGAGATTTTATTATGTCTCTTGTCGACATTTATTAAATTGAATATGTCACGGAGCAGCGTAAAAATAATAAGAAATGATCAAACAGTAGATCTCTAGAACTATTTAAAATTGTTTCGATTTTCGCCATTAGAACATTTGAGATTTAACCAAATACATAACTAGTTCAAGAACAAGTTCTACTTTTTCATGGGAGTACAGTAAAGATAATTTATTGTAAAAATTAATACATTCACTGAAATACGAAAATATTTTTTCCATTTTGATTAAAATGTTACTGCAAAATAAATGTTTTGCTTACTTTTTAATTCTTGATTTACGTAGTGGAATGCATGCTACTCAAGGAACAACGACCAACTGAAATATACTTTGGTTGGCCTTTGCAATAGCTAACCTGTTAACCTTTAATTTGTCGCTGAACATATTACCCCATTAGAGAAAACTCGTGTCTGGAAAATATCGTTGATGCACAATCAATATTCTCCCCAATCAATTTTTACTTTGGCTTTCTTACTGTTTTTTGGCATTACAATCTATTTTTCCCCACTTTGTTCCTGCTGCACAGTCTGTTTTTGGAGACTTCAATAAATCATTTTTTAAGAATAATTTCAGAATTAGGTTTAATATCACGGGCATATGTTGTGAAATTTAACATAGCAGCAGCAGTACAATCTAATACATGATAATATAAGAAAAAAACAAATCAATTACAGTAAGTGTGTATATTAAATAGTTAAATTAAAAATAGAGCAAAAACAAATAATAATAAGTAGTCGTGACTTAGTGTTCATGGGTTCGATGTCCATTTAGGAATCCTATGGCAGAGGGAAGAAGCTGTTCCTGAATTGCTGAGTGTATGCTTTCAGGCTTCTGTACCTCCTTAACAGTAATAATGAGAAGAGGGCTTGTCCTGTGTGACGGGGGTCTTTAATAATGGACGCCGTCTCTCTGAGGCACTGCTCCTTGAAGATGTCTTGGATACCACAGAGGGTAGTACCCAAGATGGAGATGACAAATTTTACAACTTCATGAGGCTTCTTTCAATGCTGTGCAGTAGCACCCCTCCCCATACCATACAGTGATTCAGCCTGTCAGAATGCTCTCCTTAGTACATCTGAGATGTTTTTGAGTATTTAGGGTGACAAACCAAATCCTCAAGCTCTTCATGAAATACAGCCAGAATGATTGTCACTAGCAACAACAGCATCGCTGATTACCCTTGAAGATAGCGCAAACTATCTTCTCGAATCACTGCCATCCTGGTGAAGCAACAACAATGCTATTGAGTAGGGTGTTCCAGGACTTAAACCCAGTGATGAACAAGTGGAATTGGTTTATGATCAAGATAAAGTGAAAAGCTTCTGTACTCTTCATCGATATCAAATCATTACATGGTAGGAGTCTTTGATTATGGATTGGGCATCAGGAAATATTGACACAGTCCGTGGAGAGGACACTAGTGACCTGAAATAAATTGGGGTACTGCTTTGTCGAGCACCACTGCTCCATCGACCAAAAGTGGAATTTCCATGAGGCCTACCACATTACTTCCTATCTCTATTCAGGTTGCAACATGTTGGTCCATGGCATTCTCTTTTACCACAATGAGGCCATTCTTAGGGTGCAGGAGCAACACCTCATATTCTGTCTACGTAGCCTCCAATCTGATGGCAGAACATAAATTTCTTCATACTGTAATGCTTTTCCTCTGCCTTTTCTCTTCTATTCCTCACTCTGGCCTCTTACCTTTTCTCACTTGCCTATCACCTCCCCCCTAGTGTCCCATCCTTCTTCCCTTTCTCCCATGGTCTACTCTCTTCTCCTTTCAGATTCCTTCCTCTCCAGCCTTTTGCTTCCTTTTGCACCCCATCACCTTCCAGCTGGTCCTCCTTGCCCTCCCCACACCTATTTATTCTGGCATGTTTCCCCTTCCTTTCTAGTCCTGAGGAAGGGTCTCAACCTGAAACGTTGACTATTTATTAATTTCCATAGATGCTGCCTGACCTGCTGAGTTCCTCCAGCATTGTGTGAGTGTTGGCTGGTTGTGATGAGCTGATCTGAGCTTGAGCCTTCCAGCTCAATGAGTCTGTGCTACCCAATTACACCCATATGACCAATTAATCTACTGGCTCACACATCTTCGAAATGTGGGAGGAAACCTACGCTGTCGCGGGGAGAACACACAATATCTTTACAGACATTGATGGGAATTGCAGCCCCATCACTGGTACTGTTATAGTGTTACACTAAACACTATGCTACCGTGTATTTAATGAGTTTATCTGTGTGCAGGACTATTTTCACTGGTACCTTGGTACCTCTGACAATAAACCAATTTAATGATCAATTTATTGTGGCTGGTCAAACTGGCTTTCAGAAGTTGCCGAACCTGGGCCTCTGTACCTCCTTCTGCAATTGGATCCTCAGCTTCCTAATTGGAAGACCATAATCTGTGCAGATTGGTGATAACATATCCTGCTCGCTGACAATCAACACTGGCGCACCTCAGGGGTGTGTGCTTGGCCCACTGCTCTACTCTCTATACCCATGACTGTATGGCTAGGCATTGTTCAAATAACATCTATAAATTTACTGATGATACAACCATTGCTCAGGTGGTAACAAGAGGGCATACAGGAGTGAGACATGCCAACTAGTGGAGTTGTGTCGCAACAACAACCTGGCATTCAACGTCAGTAAGATGAAACAGCTAATTGTCGACTTCAGGAAGGGTAAGACAAAGGAACACATACCAATCCTCATAAAGGGATCAGAAGTGCAGAGAGGGAGCAGTTTCAAGTTCCTGGGTGTCAAGATCTCTGGTCCTAACATATCGACGTAGTTATAAAGAAGACAAGACAGCCGCTATACCTTATTAGGAGTTTGAAGAGATTTGGTATATTAACAAATAAACTCAAAAACTTCTACAGTTGTACCGTGGACAGCATTCTGACAGGCTGCATCACTGTCTGGTATGGAGGGGCTACTGCACAGGACCAAAAGAAGCTGCAGAAGATTGTAAATCTAGTCAGCTCCATCTTGGGCACTAGCCTACAAAGTACCCAGGACATCTTTAGGGAGCGGTGTCTCAGAAAGACAGCGTCCATTATTAAGGACCTCCAGCACCCAGGGCATGCCCTTTTCTCACTGTTACCATCAGGTAGGAGGTACAGAAGTCTGAAGGCACACACTCAGCAATTCTGGAGCAGCTTCTTCCCCTCTGCCATCCAAATCCTAAATGGACATTGAAGCTTTGGACACTACCTCACTTTTTTTTTTAAATATACAGTATTTCTGTTTTGCACATTTAAAAAAAATCTAATCAATATACGTACACTGTAATTGATTTACTTGCTTATTTATTAATATTTTTATTTTATTTATTATAATTATTTTTTCTCTCTGCTAGATTATGTACTGCATTGAACTGCTGCTACTAAGTTAACAAATTTCACATCACGTGCCAGTGATAATAAACCTGATTCTGATTAATCAAGATCACAGCCTCTCACACTAGATACTTATAGCAGAGAGCTTAGT
Organism: Mobula birostris; assembly: GCF_030028105.1. Lineage (NCBI taxonomy): Eukaryota > Metazoa > Chordata > Chondrichthyes > Myliobatiformes > Myliobatidae > Mobula > Mobula birostris. Next base: position 109,081,667 of record NC_092379.1, on the reverse strand, counting down.
AACAGCAGGCAATGCCATTCAACATCACGGGTAGGTGGTTAGATTTTCTTTGGTAGGAAATTGTCATTGTCTGGCACTTTGATGGCATGAATTTACTTTTCTATGATCCCCAATTGCCCAACTGTTGTTTAATTTTGCTGCCTGCAGACTCTGGATGCTGTATTTGTGAACGAGTTATAAATTGAATTGAATATTGTACAATCATCAGCAAACATTTTCACTTATTATCTTTATGATGGAAAGTACTTGGTGAATCATTCAATATACCACATTTTAGACTTTCAAATCACAACCATATTCTCTAAATTTTCAGATTTCACAATTTTTTGATTTTTGCTATTTCCCAAAAATATATTTTGTACATACAAGTTCAACCCAACAGAATAAAAAAAATACAATTCTTACTGAGAGAAAACTCTAAAAAAAACTATAAAAACATGGTCAGTTATTAGTTCAAATGTTCAATCTTCCCTGGCAAATCTCAATTAATTATTTGTATAGGTAATATTTAGAATTTGGAATAACCACCAACTGTAAAAAAAAACAAATATATGGTTATTTCAAAGCAGCAGGATACTCCCAACTGCCAATTGTACATCGGTAACTGAGAGATTGAACAAAAGACCAGCTTTAATTACCTTGGTAGCTTTATATCACAAGATGCTAGAAGTAAAGTAGAAATAAAAAGAATTGCCATTGCCAAAACCAACTTCCAAAAAATGAAACCCCTTGTTACCAACAGACACATCTCTATGACAACAAGGCTTAGGCTACTAAAATGTTACATCTGGTCAATCTTGCTGTGTGCTTCCGAAACATGGACTATAACACCAGAACTCCAAAGGAACTTAGAAGCAACAGAAATGTGGTTTCTTAGAAGAATGTTGAAAATATCATATAGAGATAGAGTAACTAATGAGACAGTACTCCAATGTGCCCATACAAAAAGATCTTTAATGAGAACATTTAATGAGGAAATTTAAATTCCTGGGCAATGTCATCAGAAAGGGAGAAATAGAATGCCTTACATTACAAGGCCATATGGACAATATATAAATATTGAAAATATATGGACACTGTGAAAGAACTAACAGATCTAAGTGTGCGAGATATCATTGACGCTGCATGGGATCGTTCGATGTGGAAAGCCATGATCGCCCGAGCGTGTAACGCGCAAGGCACATGAAGAAGAAGAAGAATATTTGGAATAACATGATCAAATATAGTATCTAGGTTTCAAAATGTTTTTCAAAGGAACAACACAATTTAATCATCAAAATACAGAAAACGTAATCAGGTGCATAAATAGCAAAATGGACAACTAGTTGCCTGCAAAGAAGGGTGAAGCAAGGTTAAAGGGTTGATTTTTCTAGAAGGGGTGGGAACTAGATATGCTGCAAATATAACTGTTCACAATTAATAACAATATTCTAAGCAATGAAATGAACATATTTTATAAATATACAGAAAAATGTTAATGTAAAATCACTGTAATCAAGACTGAGGAAAAGTGCAACATTAATGCACCCTAAATTTCCTTATAAGTGTGAAGTTAATACAGTTGTGCAAGAAACTTAAGTGGTAGCATAATTTGAAACCCAAGAACCTGAGGAGCAAAGGAAGAGGGAAAATAAGTGTACATATCAAAAAAAAACACCCACAAATCAGATGATTACCTCTTGATTGAATAGAACTTGTATACCCAACTCTGCATATATATTTTAAAAAATCCAAATGTCAATGCAGAACACAAGGAGTGCTGCAAGAGCAGCTTTCTCAAAGGTCACGAAAGAAACTCTGTAAGAAGAACAGGGAAGGGGCCAGCAGTATATGTTGACCAATATTTATTCCACAATTAACATGTCTAAATTTGATTATCTGGTTGCTGTTATGGTGGAGTTTGATATGTGTAAATTAACAGCCTACATTGTAACTATATGCTAGGTACTTGGCTGTAAAATGATTTGGAATCAATCTAAAAGATGCCTTCCAAATAGTTTTTAAAAAACACATACACGCACACGCACACATGGAGTTCCAAGAGGCCAAAGTGAAAAGACAAAATAAAAATCAAAAGAAGAGATGTTAAGCTGAACTGAAAATCCATATTTGAGAGTACTGTATACTCCATTTTTCAACCGAGGATAGAAACAACAGACTGCAGCTTTATCAGGAAAGATTAGGTTTCATTATGAGTCCTCCACAGCTTACAAATGCCCGGCTTATTTACAGTCTGATTATATAAATATGAGTGCTGAGGAAACTAGTGGGATTAATTTGCCAGCTGCTTCAGGGCTGGAAGCATCTTCTATTGTACTGCCTTTCCTACTTGTGAACTGTTCATGTTAGAACAATCCATACGAAAGGAGTTCTGTTGTTATCTGGAGGAGGAGGGGTGGGAAAAGAGCTGTAGCTTTTTTTTAAGAATATCTGTTTTTCATAGTCCAGAGAATGTTTCCTCTTGTACATTTCATTTATTCATGGGCCCTAACTTTAAAGATAGTCATAAAAATCACATGGGAATGAAGATGAAACTTACTTACCCATAAGGACCTCATTATTCCAGAAAGAAGGTAAGGTGAATTGCACAGACACATTTTAGTGGAAACTGGAAGAAAGGAGCCCAAGTTCATAGCAAGATTTAGGAGGAGGATGGCTTGTGTTCACAAGGTACTTCCTGTATGTACGACTGGTAAATGGCATATTTTTTGTAAGTTATTGAATTCCTTGCAGAAGTAGAGATTTTAGCCTTTGTGTTTCATCAATTCATTTGTGCAATTTTGACTTCTAAATGAACAATACATATGCAATTTGTTGTTGAATAATGTTTAAAGAATCTGAAAGCATTTCTCAGCCAGAATCAGATAAATATGGATGACAATGAAACAAAGAAGTTACCAGCAGCAAAATAATAGAGTTTAAAAGGAAAAACTGGCTAAAACAGAAAATTCCGTAAAAGGAATGGACACATCATTATAAACTGCGACAAACGGTGGGTAAATTGAGTGGTGGAGTGGTGGAGTACAAGAGATATCCAGTCACACCTTTCCACTTGAAATAGCATTGTATATTTATGTCGGAACTTATTCTTGTGATGAATACCAATTCAACAGAAGCTTTGGTAATAAATGGGCACCACAGGACACTGCCTGTTAAGATGTGATTTATATTTGAGCACTTGAATCAGGTTTATTATCACTGTCTTATATGATGTGAAATTTATTGTTTTGTGGTAGTACTGCAGTGTAAAGACCAAAAAAAATTACACTAAATAACAAAATAAATAATACATGTATGTAAAGTAATGTCACAAGAAGAGCACATATCAAAGTCATGCCCTCTTCCTGCTACTACCACTGGGCAGGAGATCCTGAAGCATCAGATCCCACACCACCATGTCAGGAAAAGCTAGGAGCCTACAACCATCAGGCTCCTGAACCGGCCTGGATGACTTTAATCACTACCACTCTGAACTGATTCTAACACCTACAGCCCAACTTTGAAGGACTCTTTACACCTCATGCTCTCAGTACTATTTTTATTTGGACAGTTTGTCTTCTTTTGCACATTGGTTGCTTGTCAGTCTTCATCTACTTATGTAGGGTCTTTCCATCAACTATTGTGTTTCTTTTTTCCTGTAAATGCCTGCAAGGAAATGAACCTCAGGGTGGTACTTTGATAATAACTTTACCTTGAACATTGAAAAAGGAATAATAAGGTAGTGTTCATGAATTCATCAGAAATCTGACAGTGCTGAGTAAGAAGCTGTTGCTGAATCGCTGAGAGGGGGTCCTTGGCTTCTGTACCTCCTTCTTGATTGCACTAACAAGAAGAGTGCATGTCCCAGATGGTGAGGACCCAGAATAATGGATGCTACCCTTCCTGAGGCATCGGCTCTTGAAGATGTCTCAGTGGTAGGGAAAGTTGTGCCCATTGTGGAGCTGGCTGAGTCCACTGCAGCCTCAAGATTCTGTGCATTGTAGGCTCCACACCAGGCGACGATATAGAAACATATACTACCTGTAGTGTTCTCATGCAGTGTGTTGAAACTCTGACTAAACACCAAGTTAAACTGGAGCCAATGAAGACAGAGTCATAGTAAGGTTAACCATTTACTGTTCACTCTTCCACATTAACATCGTATGGTGAAAACTGTTGATAAAAAAATACAAACATATACAGCGTCTGTTTCATTCTGGAGACCACGCACGCTCTCTTCTCTTAGCAAGTGTCTCCAGCCGCCCCGAGTTGCGGGCGAGGGGGTCGTGTCAAACCGCCATCGGGCTCGAGCTGACCCCGCATTTGAAATTGAAAAGCTGGCACGCACACCACCCCAACCGCCGCTTCCTTAACAGAAACCGCCTTAATATTTTTACCTCAAATACATTCTTATGAACTTACAGCATTGCTTCTATAATGTTTCTTTGTGGGTAGAAACAGAGCTCTTCACGACCATGCTACACGCACGGCACCCAGCTTCACACCTTCCCGAACCAAGACGTGGTGAAACTGGAGGTGATGTCATCGCATGTCACGATATACCACAGACAATGAATTTACCTTTGTTAAACTGTAACATAGTTATCAACCTTTAACTTTAACTGGAAAACAGTTCACAACAAATCATTTAAAACATAGACCCAACAAAGTCAAATAAATGCCTTAAGGGCAACACACTCCTCGCCTGACCTTTGTAAGGTCACTATAAACATGGTATAGAACTTCAGTCTCTAGATCAGTCTTTAGGTAGAAGTAGAACGACCTCTGTAACTGGTCTCAGGTTTCCTTTTCAGGGTTCATTGTAAATATGTGAACCGGCTGAGGTCCTGCTCTTTATTGTTTGGTAAGCGCTGGCACGGTACTCTGAATGGTAGTGGGGTGACCCAGTTGTTTGCTTCATCTCTAAAAACCTTTGTGTCCGTTATTTTTAAGAAGATGGCATCTTCCACTGATGGAGCAAGCTTATTATCGTGCTTAGTTTGAGCGAAGACTGACTGTCCCGGTGTCTTCTCAGTTGCTTTACTATGCTCATGCCTTTGTTGTGCTTCCTTGATACACATAACACTGGTGGAGGGCTGAGAAATTGAATGGCGGCCTCTCTCTAGCACGTTAGTCTTGAGCGCGTTAACTGTCGGTTTGTGTACGTTGCCAGGGCATACCTCTCCTATCACCACCCAGCCCAGATCCAGACATTGGGCGAAGGGGGTGTTGTGTGGTCCATTAACCTGCTGCCTGACTTTGTGCACCCTAAGAACATCTCTTCCGAGTAGCAGGAGTATTTCTGCTTCTGGATCCAGTTCTGGGATGCGCTTGGCAATGTGGTGAAGATGGGGCTGGTGTAGCACTGTGCTTGGCGTCGGAATCTCGGATCGGTTATTCAAGATCTCATTGCACTCTCAAGAGTGGAGGGAGACTGATGACAACTTTGCCATCCAGCGACTCGAGCTGGAAGCCTTCTGCCTTCCTGCCATATGCTTCTGCGATGCCAGAGCAAGTTCTGAGGTAGTATGGGAATGGATTACCCTTTACGCTGAACAACTCGAAGAACTCTGGTCTCAGTAGTGAGTGGTTGCTCTGGTCGTCCAGAATTACACAGGCCTTGATGGCCTTGTCTTTGGCTCCCTTAGGGTATACCTTAGTAAGGCAGATCTTTGAGCACGAACAGCTCAACTGACCTGGACCGCAAAATTCTGTGCAGCTCGAGCTGACAATAGTTGTATCAGAGTGATGCTCTCCCTCCCCGCTATCCTCTTGTGTGAGCGGAGGAGCCTCAGCAGTTTGCGGTGACGGGCCGGGATGCATGGCTCCATCGAGATTAGTGCTGTTACATTCCGAGCACTTTACGGGGAACGTACACTCTTTAGCAAGGTGGGAGGTAGAGGAACAGCACTTAAAACTTATTCTTTTTGCCTTGAGAAGGGCCTTTCTTTCATCAAAGGGTTTGTTTCGAAACATTCTGCATTTTTTGAGGGGTGGGGTTTGTTGTGCAATGGGCAATTCTTGCTAGGGTCATCGTTGATTGCAGAGACCGGTTTTATGCATGGAGATGGGTTTATTGATGACAAAATTGTTTGAAATGGGTTTGATTAGCTTGGTGTGAGTTGTGGTGCTGCCTTGATTCATGAAGCTAGGTCATTTCGCCTCTTCGCTTCCTTGCACACAAACCTACTAAAATACTCAGAGGGAGGGAATCGACCACCGTTCTCTTCCTTGTACTCTGAGCCAATAGACACCCATTTTTCCTGCAGCCCAAATGGAAGCTTGTCCACAATTGGTCCAACTCCACATGAGGTATACAGATACGACAGGCCAGTTAAATAGCCATCTTCTTTAGTACCTTGAATCTCCATGAGTAAATGTCCACGCACCGTAATTTTCAGGTTTATCATCAGACTGGTACAGTCCTGAATTGACGAGGTCTCGTCGCGCTAAATACTGTGCCAAGGGTTCTGCTGCAGGTGGCGTGCTAGCTGGGGGAATATGTTGGGGAACGTATGACTGAGCATGTACGTTCATGATGTGATTTGATGTTCTGACTTCAACCTTTGTCTCTGATCTCGCCGGATCTGGTAAGTTTGGTGTCGGGAAGTATTCGTAGTCAGCCCTTTCATACTTGAGTTTGTGGCAAGGGTACGATTGTGAGTTGTCTTCCCCAGGTAAACGCCATGCAACAAAGCTTCCTCGTGATTTCACATGAGATGGGACGCCAACAGGCAAGTATGGAGAGGGAGAATGAACCTGCAGGTCAATTTGAGATTGGACATATTCGCTGGTGCGTTCCAATTTGGCCCATTCTGACATAGAATTTCCTGTTTTGTCTAATACGTGCATTTCTTCAGCGTTTTCCAACACTTGTGCTTCCACCGCGGCTGCATCAGCTTCTCGTAGCGTCAGCACTTCTAACTCTGTATCTATCCTTGCCTTTTCCAACTGGTCTTCCGCTTTTCTGGCAGCCTTTTCCATTTTCAGTTTTGCTTCTTGGTTAGCATATGATGCTCGCACCTTGGCGGCTTCTGCTTTAGTCCTTGCGAGGGCAGCCACACTTGTCGATGTCCTACTGCTCTTGGTGCTGAGTGCAAGTGACTTGATGCTTGATCGCGAAGCCATCGTACCACTTGTTAAAACGTCTAATGATTATGCCTTTTCACAGTAGTGTTCTCATGCAGTGTGTTGAAACTCTGACTAAACACCAAGTTAAACCGGAGCCAATGAAGACAGAGTCGTAGTAAGGTTAACCATTTACTGTTCACTCTTCCACATTAACATCATATGGTGAAAACTGTTGATAAAAAAATACAAACATATACAGTGTCTGTTTCATTCTGGAGACCACGCGCGCTCTCTTCTTTTAGCTAGTGTCTCCAGTCACCCCAAAGATGCAGGTCCGGATATTTGGAGGGTACGGCCCAGATCCGGGTCAGGATCCGTTCAGCAGTCTTATCACAGTTGGAAAGAAGCTGTTCCCAAATCTGGCTGTACGAGTCTTCAAGCTCCTGAGCCTTCTCCCAGAGGGAAGAGGGACGAAAAGTGTGTTGGCTGGGTGGGTCATGTTCTTGATTATCCTGGCAGCACTGTTCCGACAGCGTGCAGTGTAAAGTGAGTCCAAGGACGGAAGGTTGGTTTGTGTGATGTGCTGCGCCGTGTTCACGATCTTATGCAGTTTCTTCCGGTCTTGGACAGGACAACTTCCATACCAGGTTGTGATACACCCTGGAAGAATGCTTTCTACGGCGCATCTATAAAAATTAGTGAGGGTTTTAGGATCCTATATCGACATAACCTGAAAGGCTGCTCAGCAAGGAAGAAGCCACTGCTCCAAAACCGCCATAAAAAAGCCAGACTACAGTTTGCATGTGCACATGGGGAAAAAGATCTTACTTCTTGGAGAAATGTCCTCTGATCTGATGAAACAAAAATTGAACTGTTTGGCCATAATGACCACCATTATGTTTGGAGGAAAAAGGGTGAGGCTTGCAAGCCAAAGAGCACTATCCCAACCATGAAGCATGGGCGTGGCAGCATCATGTTGTGGGGGTGCTTTGCTGCAGGAGGGACTGGTGCACTTCACAAAATAGTTAGCATCATGAGGAAGGAAAATTATGTGGATATATTGAAGCAACATCTCAAGACATCAGTCAGGAGGTTAAAGCTCAGTCACAAACGGGTCTTCCAAATGGACAATGACCCCAAGCATACCTCAAAGTTGTGGCAAAATTGCTTAAAGACAACAAAGTCAAGGTATTGGAGTGGGCATCACAAAGCCCTGACCTCAATCCGATAGAAAATTTGTGGGCAGAACTGAAAAAGCGTATGCGAGCAAGGAGACCTACTAACCTGACTCAGTAACACCAGTTCTGTCTGGAGGAATGGAACAAAATTGTGAGAAGCTTGTGGAAGGCTATCCAAAACATTTGACCCAAGTTAAACAACTTAAAGGCAATGCTACCAAACACTAACAAAGTGTATGTAAACTTCTAACCCACTGGGAATGTAATGAAAGAAATAAAAGCTGATATAAATCATTCTCTCTACTCTCTACTATTGTTCTGACATTCCACATTCTTAAAATAAAGTACTTACTTTACACTTTATTGTCGCCAAACAATTGATACTAGAACGTACAATCATCACAGCGATATTTGATCCTGTGCTTCCTGCTCCCTAGATTACAAATATTAAATATTAAAAATATTAAGAATAGTTAAAATTAGTAGATATTAAAATTTTAAATTATAAATCATAAATGGAAAAATGGAAAGTAAGGTAGTGCAAAAAAACCGAGAGGCAGGTCCGGATATTTGGAGGGTACGGTCAGGATCCGTTCAGCAGTCTTATCACAGTTGGAAAGAAGCTGTTCCCAAATCTGGCCGTATGAGTCTTCAAGCTCCTGAGCCTTCTCCCGGAGGGAAGAGGGACGAAAAGTGTGTTGGCTGGGTGGGTCTTATCCTTGATTATCCTGGCAGCACTGTTCCGACAGCATGCGGTGTAAAGTGAGTCCAAGGACGGAAGATTGGTTTGTGTGATGTGCTGCGCCGTGCTCACAATCTTATGCAGCTTCTTTCGGTCTTGGACAGGACAACTTCCATACCAGGTTGTGATGCACCCTAGAAGAATGCTTTCTACAGTGCATCTATAAAAATTAGTGAGGGTTTTAGGGGACAGGCCAAATTTCTTTAGTTTTCTCAGGAAGTAAAGGTGCTGGTGGTAGTGATTCTAACTGACCTACGACAGGGAATGTGTTCTAGGATTAAATGTCAAGAATTGTGAAAAACTGAGTTTAAATGTATTTGGCTAAGGTGTATGTAAACTTCTGACTTCAAATGCATGTATTGCCATTTTCTCGGTCTCTAGAGCCAGTGAGATTGTGTCCAATGTAGATCTGCTGTAGCAGTAAGAAAACTGTAACACATTCAAATTCTTGCTCAAGCCATAAACAACCTCTTGAAGAACTTCAATACGGTAGACATGAATGCTACTGGTCAACAGTCACTGAAGCAACTCACCCTGCTCTTCTTGGGCACTGATATGATCGATGCCCTTCTGAACCCAGTACAAACATCTGACTACGTCAGTGAGAGGTTGAACTCTCTATCCAGTTGGCCCGCACTGTTTTTCAGTACCCTGCCAGGCACATTAGCGGGGTCTGATGCCTTGCAAGGGTTCTCCCTCCTGCAGAATGCTCTGACATCAGCCTCTGAGACAAAGTTCACAGGGTTGCCAGACATTCACACAGGTGTACTTTCCCTTTCAAACTGTTTGGCTCATCAGGAGTGGAGCATTATTGCCATTTATGCTGTTAGGTTTCTCCACAGCTGTTGTGCATCAGACTGTCACACACAATTGTCTTTTCACTTTCACAATGGTCTTCCATAGGTCACACCTGGACTCCTTGGTCTATTCTGGATAGCTGGTCTTGAATGCACAGATCCAGCCTTCACACGATGGAAAATCTCCTGGTCCATCCAGAGCTTCTGGTTTGGGAAAACTCAGTATGTTCTTGAAGGCATGCATTCATGCGCACAGGTCGTGATGAAGTTAGTGTCAACAGTGGCACATTCACTCAGATCTCTGGAGATAGTCCAGGCCACTCACTGGTGCTACGGTCTTCAATCTCTCCCTACGTGCCAGGAGTCGAAGTACAGCCAAGTGATTGGACTTGCCAAAGTGTTGGCGCAGGGTCGCCTAGTCATCATCTTTGATGGTAGAGTGACAGCATTTGAGTGTGATGGCTCCTCTGGCTCTGCAGGGGACATGTTAGCAGTAGTTTGTAAGAGATTTCTTCAGGCTGCTCTGTTTGAAGTGCCCCACAATGAAGGGAAGGAGTCATGTTGTACTGTCTCATGGCTGTTGATCATTTGGTTAGACTATCAATTTTGTTTCAGTGACTCTTGGCTCCGTGGATGCACTTGTGGGGGATATTGATATTTGGAATTGCCCAATGTAATTTTAATGGCCAAAACAAAACAGAGTCTACTGATATTCAAACTTGTCTCTCTGAGAAACAAGTTTCCTTTTTTCCTCTTTTTAAACTTCATGCCATTTGGAGTGGTTACCTGAAAACCAACCAAGACCACTAAGAGACTATGCCAGCATACTCAGCACAGTGGGACGTGCTTCCAAACAACAAATCTCCAAATCAAAAAAGGTACATTCAATCCTTTATTACAAAACCAGCAAAGACAAACAATCTTGCAGCGATAAAAACTAACAAAACAAAACTAGTGGATACAATGCTTTAACTTGACGTTTAATAGCGATATCAGTGTTCAAGCAGCGTAATAAAGCAATCCAATTACCAATCTAGTTAGCAAAATAACAAAATTAGTGTAACTAATTAACATATTCAAGCATTCCAATAACATCCCAATTAGTGGTCAACAAAAAATATAATTCCCCAGACTCATTACCCCTCAACTAGACTAACTGATTGAGTGTGAATACGTAACTATACTCATTTGCTTTCACCACACCTCAACCCATAAGACAAAGGAGCAGAAGTCAGCCATTCAGCCCATCGAGTCTGCTCCGCCATTTTATCATGAGCTGATCCATTCTCCTATTTAGTCCCACTCCCCCGCCTTCTCACCATAACCTTTGATGCCCTGGCTACTCAGATACCTATCAATCTCTGCCTTAAATACACCCAATGACTTGGCCTCCACTGCTGCCCGTGGCAACAAATTCCATAGATTCACCACCCTCTGACTAAAAAAATCTCTTCGCATCTCTGTTCTGAATAGGCACCCTTTAATCCTTAAGTCATGCCCTCTCGCACTGGACTCCCCCATCATGGGAGACAACTTTGCCACATCCACTCTGTCCATGCCTTTCAACATTCGAAATGTTTCTATGAGGTCTCCCCTCATTCTTCTAAACTCCAAGGAATACAGTCCAAGAGCGGACAAACGTTCCTCATATGTTAACCCTCTCATTCCCGGAATCATTCTAGTGAATCTTCTCTGTACCTTCTCCAACTTCAGCACATCCTTTCTTAAATAAGGAGCCCAAAATTGCCCACAGTACTCCAAGTGAGGTCTTACCAGCGCCTTATAGAGCCTCAACATCACATCCCTGCTCCTATACTCTATTCCTCTAGAAATGAATGCCAACATTGCATTTGCCTTCTTCACCACCAACTCAACCTGGAGGTTAACCTTAAGGGTATCCTGCACGAGGTCTCTCAAGACCCGTTGCCTCTCAGAACTTTGAATTCTTTCCCTGTTTCAGTAATAGTCTGCCCGTTTATTTCTTCTGCCAAAGTACATAACCAAACACTTTCCAACATTGTATTTCATTTGCCATTTCTTTGCCCATTCTTCCAATCTATCCAAGTCTCTCTGCAGACTCTCTGCTTCCTCAGCACTAACAGCCCCTCCACCTATCTTTGTATCGTCAGCAAACTTATCCACAAAGGCTATCTATTCCATAATCCAAATCGTTGATGTACAACATACAAAGAAGTGGCCCCAAGATGAACCCCTGTGGAACACCACTGGTAACCGGCAGCCAACCAGAATGGGATCCCTTTATTCCCACTCTCTGTTTCCTGCCAATCAGCCAACACCCTATCCACGTATGTAACTTTCCCATAATTCCATGGGCTCTTATCTTGTTAAGCAGCCTCATGTGTGGCACCTTGTCAAAGGCCTTCTGAAAGTCCAAATATACAACATCCACTGCATCTCTCTTGTCTAGCCTACTTGTAATTTCCTCAAAAAATTATAATAGGTTTGTCAGGCAGGATTTTCCTTTAAAGAAACCATGCTGAGTTCTGCCTATCTTGTCATATGCCTCCAGGTACTCTGTAACCTCATCCTTGACAATCGACTCCAACAACCTCCCAACCACCAATGTCAAGCTAACAGGTCTATAATTTCCTTTTTGCTTTCTCGCCCCCTTCTTAAATAGCGGAGTTACGTTTGCAATCTTCCAGTCCTCCGGAACCATGCCAGAATCTATCACTTTCGCAAGATCATTGCTAATGCCTCCACAATCTCCACAATCTCCACAGCTACTTCCTTCAGAACATGAGGGTGCATTCCATCTGGTCCGGGAGATTTATCTACCCTTAGACTATTCAGCTTCTTGAGTACTTTCTCTGTCATAATTGTGACTGCGCACACTTCTCTTCCCCGCCACCCTTGAGTGTCCGGTATACTGCTGATGTCTTCCTCAGTGAAGACTGATGCAAAATACTTGTTCAGTTCCTCCGCCATCTCCTTATCTCCCATTACAATTTCTCCAGCATCATTTTCTATTAATCCTAGATCTACTCTCACCTGTCTTTTACTCTTTATACACTTGAAAAAGCTTTTAGTATCCTCTTTGATATTATTTGCTGCATCCTTTCATAGTTCATCTTTTCCCTCTTAATGACACGTGACAGATTAACCCACGTGACAGATTACCATAATAAATGTGGCGCAAAATACAATACAAACAGAAGATACATACACAACTCCAACAGACAGAAAATAGATACACAGCTCCTGCACCATCAGTTCATTTACTCTTTTGTCACTTGTTTTTTGTCAACAGCCCTAACTTCAGCTTTTCAATTCCAATGTGCCTTTCAATAAGAGCACTCCAGTACAGTCAATCTGAAATGCAAATTTGGTTTCCCACCTTAAATTATTTTTATCCCAATTTTCTCCTTCTTTTCTCTAACCCAAATTAAAATAGTGGTTTTTCTTGTTTAATCCAAATTTCCGTTGTATGACCTGTTTACCCTGCTTCAAGCACTTTTCAGCCCTGTCATCCAAGCTGTCTGGCCTTCTTTTTGTACTTTGGCTTAGGCCCAAACCATTTCTGGGCCCCATCCACTTTCTCCTCAGTAGCAGTCACAGGCTCCTTTTGTCCACAATGACCCACATTATGCATTAATGTATACATTCAATTTTGATGGCAAAATCTTTTGAATTAATTTTCAATGCAATCATGGTTGTTTTCTAAATTCAAACTCTCATGTTTATGGGCCACACGTCTTTATACTTTATCATATCATTTTATTTTGCATCCCAGTCATATCCCTTTAATTTGCAAATTAAATCCCTTTTACTGGAGCATTATATATTCAATAACAACTAAATTGATTCCAGTGAATTATTAAATAAACAGCGCATTGCCAATTCATAACTCAATTACAAACTCAACACACAGTATAGACAATTTCAATAAGAGTAACCAGTTCTTCCAGATTTCACTCAGTGCACCTCAGTCATTTGCTGCCTTACTCCCACTGAAATGCAAATACTCAAAATAATCCATCAACTACCCACTGCATCATTGTATGCCTTCATCATTAAGTAAACTTAATAAGTACACAGCAGCGCCTTTCAGTTCCTCAGTATAAACATCACCGAGGATCTCACGTGGTCTGTACATACCAGCTGTGTGGTGAAAAAAAGCTCAACAGCGCCTCTTTCACCTCCGATGGTTATAGAAGTTCGGCGTGAGTCGCCAAATCCTCAGAACTTTCTCCAGGGGCACAACTGAGAACATCCTGACTAGCTGCATCACTGTCTGGTATGGGAACTGTACTTCCCTCTATCACAGGACTCTGCAGAGAGTGGTGCAGACAGCCCAGCGCATCTGTAGATGTGAACTTCCCACTATTCAGGATATTTACAAAGACAGGTGTGTAAAAAGGGCCTGAAGGATCATTGGAGACTCGAGTCACCCCAACCACAAACTGTTCCAGCTGCTTCCATCCGGTAAACGGTACCGCATAATTAAAGACAGGACCAACAGGCTCTGAGACAGCTTCTTCCACCAGGCCATCAGACTGATTAATTCATGCTGACACAATTGTATTTCTAAGCTATATTGACTGTTCTGTTGTAAATCTTACTGTACATACTATTTATTACAAATTACTATAATTTGCACATTACACATTCAGGCAGAGACGTAATATAAAGGTTTTTACTCCTCATGTATGTGAAGGATGTAAGTGATAAACTCAATTCAATTCAATATTGCTTCAAATGTTGGATCATAAATTATTCCAGCATTGGGCAAACAATCTTCTCCATTTTCTCTTCAGTCCATTTATGGAATCTCATTTCAGTTTCCATATTTTCTCAGGCAACATTTTTTTATAAATGTTCATTTCCTTTATTCAGTCTATGACCAGCAACAATTATTTAAATATTTAAATAAAATACAGCTCTCCATATAAGACCATCAGGATGTGAAATAGAAGATGACTGAAAAATTCTGACAAGAGAAAAGGTTTATTGAGAAAAGTTTGTTTGATGTGAAACAAAAGCTTTTCTTAAAAAGAAAAAAAAAGTGAAATCATGAAGAGAATAGGTGAGAGTAGTAAAATTAATGGAAGGACTTTCAATAAAATACTGCATAATAGGCCCACAAAGAAAATGGAAGGCAGGGAATTGAAAAATCACTGTTTTTCCAGATACAAACTTGAGTATGGAATTAAAAGTGCTGGTGAGTATTCAAAGTTTTAATCATTTAAATCTGACTAGTTGACCCCATTTCTGGTTACACTTATTCATAAAGATGTGAAGGTCTTGAAAAAGATTGACAATAATCATATAAATGTTTTTCGATCTCCTGTTGTCTGCAGAGACCTGAAAATCTGACATTGTTTACTTTGGAACAGAAATAATTAAGAGGAAAATTTTACAAAATACCATAATTAGTTTTAATATATTATATAACAGTTAATTCTGCTGTGGATAGCTTTATACAGGCCGTCTCCAAGTTATGAATGGGTTTCATTTTTACAGATGTCCCTGTCAATTTTTGTTCAAAGTTGGAAAATACACAAAATCACTGAATACTGTAACCACACCTCCAGAGTTTTGTAATGAGTGGTATTGATGAGGGCCAATTAATATCAACAAACATCTATTGTCCTGTTGAATCAGGATATGCAATGCTTAATGACTGGTTTCAATTGACCTGATGTATTAGTGGCTGCTATTTTTTTTTAAACAACAGTATTGGTAGAAATGCAAACAACAGGAATTCTGCAGATGCTGGAAATTCAAGCAACACACATCAAAGTTGCTGGTGAACGCAGCAGGCCAGGCAGCATCTCTAGAAAGAGGTACAGTTGACGTTTCAGGCCGAGACCCTTCGTCAGGACTAACTGAAGGAAGAGTTCTTAAGAGATTTGAAAGTGGGAGGGAGAGGGGGAGATCCAAAATGATAGGAGAAGACAGGAGGGGGAGGGATGGAGCCAAGAGCTGGACAGGTGATTGGCAAAGGGGATATGAGAGGATCATGGGACAGGAGGTCCAGGGAGAAAGACAGGGGTGGGGGGGGGAACCCAGAGGATGGGCAAGGGGTATAGTCAGAGGGACAGAGGGAGTAAAAGGAGAGTGAGAGAAAGAATGTGTGTATAAAAATAAATAACGGGTGGGATACGAGGGGGAGATGGGGCATTAACGGAACTTAAAAAGCACAGTTAAACCACACAAAATACTACATAAGCAAGTCACAAAGATTTCTGGGCTCATGATTCTTAGTCACTACTTGATTGTTACTGTAATGGGAACTCCAATTTTTGACTTGTGAAACCACCTCTGGATCTCAGGCACCGATGGTGATCCCCGTCCTGGTTGAAGTTCAAAGAACATTTAAAAAAAAGCCCAATATATCCATAAGCTTCACAAATGCATAGTAATCACCAGACAAAGTCAGACCTTTTTTTCATGCCATTTACACAGCCTGTTTTTGTTTCTAAACACATTGTGTGTCTATTAACACAGTTCTCAGAAATCAATTAAACATTTTAATTATTACCCATATCTCATTGACACACAACATTCCATTGGGCTTTCAAAGTACATTAAAGTTTACATATTAACAATAAGCCCAAATCTAGACAGATATTCGTATGGTACAAGATCATTGTCATTGACATGACATTCAATGTTTTACAAAATCTAATATGCTACAAGCATTGTGGTTTAATATATCCATGCATTGTTTGAAAGGGTGAAGGAATTGGATTTAATAATAAACACAGAAGTCAATTAAATTGGAGGAGAAAATACACATGCTGTAGTTTTGGATTGGATTTCCAAGGAACATTCTTTTATTCTTCGTAGATCTACATTTGTTTGTGTAAATAAGAAATATGGTTTCTGGTTCATTTAGACTGTATTATCTTGACATTCTGCTGGTGTCTGAATAGGGATTAACTTGTTAATTTTGCAGATGTCGATTCTTTATCAAAATATCAATGATGAAATTATATTCATGTAAAAGAAACCATAATTATTACGCATGTTAATAACAGTTTGTCCACAGTATCCAAGTACAATAGTGACGAAACTTGTACAGCCACTGTGGATACACACTATTTCCAAACATGAAGAGAAGGGGAAATCGAACCGCAGAATGAATAAAAGGTAGCAGCATAGAAATTATCATGTGTGAAGAGCAGGGAAGATGATTCGATTACAGCAGCATGGAATAACAGATATAATAGAAACAATAAGGGTAAATTCACAGCTTCGGCAGGGAAGTGACCTGGTGAAGTGAGCCACCGTTGCCGGTTTAGTTCTGTGATTGGGGTGTGGTGATTCATCACGGAGAAGATGGCTGTTGCCATTAGGTAAGAGCCAATAATGCTTTTAAAAACTTATGTTAAACAAATGGCCCTTGATAAACATCATCAAATTTCCTACACATCGCAAGGAAAAATGCTCTCCTACCTGTGATGAACTTGCTCTGTTTAGTTACCTCCTCAGACTTCCGCTCGTTTCATTCCTGCCAATATAAAGTATGGTCGCCACAGGCGGCCGTGTTTCATCCTGGCGGATTCGAACTTCCGGATGACTTGGAAGTAGCCGCTTCGCCGTTTGGCGACTTCGTGCGAGTTCCCAGCGGGAGTGGTGCTTATGGTTAACGGTTGCAGGTGAGCGGGTGGGCGCAGATGGCAGCTGGTGTGGGTGTGGGAGACGGTCGGGCCGGGAGCTACTGCTGAGGTGTGTTACCCTGGTGACGGACACTATGTGTCGCCTTTTCTCGGGGCTCGGCCGAAATGTCGTTGCCTCTACTCTGCCTCAGCGCTGCTTTTCAAAGAGCTGATCTGATGCACAACTTTATTTTGTCATCCCCAAACCAGAGGTGATTGCTGGAAGAACACTCCTTTTCGACCGACCTTCTGTCCCTCGTCGCCAGATCCAAAGATGATTGCAGAGAGCACTTCCTTCCTGAAGGGTATAATTTTGGGCGGAATGTTCTGTTTGTTTTTCACTCTTCTTGACAACTCTAAGATGGGAGGCCAAATGAGATCCCAAAATCATGAACATCACCACCTCAAAGTCCCCAACAAGGACGAACTGTTGAAACTTTCAGAGGCGAAGCGAATGGAGCTCAGCCAAAGTATCCGGGTTTTGTGTTTGATCATGGTTAAAACGAAAGAAATTGGTTATTGGGCCTCTGTAGTGGAAACGTGGAGCAAGCATTGCGACAGAGCTGTCTTTTACAGTTCTGAAACCATAAAACCCTTTCCGTCAGTCCCCCTCGGAACGGAAGACCAATGGATCGGGACGAGAAAAGCTTTCAAGCATGCTTATCAAAACTATAAGGATGACTATAGCTGGTTCTTTTTGGTGCGTGCAACTTCATTTGCAATTATTGAAAATCTTAAATTCTTTTTGTTAAATAAAGATCCAAGAGAGCCATTCTACATTGGCCATACAGTCAAATCGGGTAATGTGGAATATGTAGAAACTTCTTCAGGTGTGGTCCTAAGCGTAGAAGCATTAGAAAGGCTGTATGGGGTTATGAGTGATTCAGTGAAATGCCCTGAGAAGGGGACTTTACTGTGGAAGATGTCAGAAGAAAAGGAACTTGCAGTATGTTTGAAATACACGGGAGTATTTGCTGAAAATGCAGAAGATAATGAAGGAAAAGAACTGTTCAACTCAAAAAATGTAAACACCCTCATTGAGGAGGCAATGTCTAACAATCAAAATGAAGTTGTGGAAGGATGTTGCTCTGATCTAGCCATTACTTTTCATGGAAGTTCTCCGAACCATATGCATGTTATGATGTATGGGGTTTACAGGCTACGACCATTTGGCCATACTTTTAGTGATGCATTAGTGTTCATGCCACCTGCAGATTCTATTAATGATTAAGTTCCTTCTTGCTTCCACTGCAAAGGCATCCCAGAGTGTGAAGTATGAAAACTGAAAAAGAAATTAAGATACTTCTGTTGCTATTTCATGGGTTCTGAGTTTTGTAAAACCTCATCGTTTCTTAATGAAGATGTGCCTTCATTCTTAATCAGTTTAAAAATGAATTGTCTAACAAATTGGTTGGAAAATATTTTATGATTACTCTCAATGTAAAGTTTCCTTCAATTATGGGGTTAGATGGAAATGCATTAATTATTGTATATCAGGGAAGCCAGTGTTCTGGGAGACTGTAGAACATTTTGCTGAGCATTGAAAATTTTTGTAGACTGCTCTGAAAAACAATTATTTATTCTTTCGATGGGAGTTCCAATATGAGCTGGGTGACAATGAGATACTGGTGTTTACTACCTTGAGACTGGTGGTGGAAGGGTTAAATTTTGAACAAACTTTTTACCTTTGTAGTCATGCAAATTTACAGAGTTCAAATTGTATTGCTAATTTAGATATTGTGCAATTTTATGAAACTTTGATGTTGGATAATGTAACATTTTAATTTGATGTCAAACTGGTCAATCTCATAAAATCAAACTGTAAGAACAGTTTAAGTCTCCTTCTCTGCATTTTTGCATTATTAACTGGAAATTACCTCGTCTTTGGATGAAATTATTGCCACTTAAGACAAAATGCAATTTTTGATGTCAAGATTTGACTCGTGCTCATGACTGCAGTTGCATTTTCTATTCTCAGCCCAAAATCAGGTTTATTATCACCGGCATGTGACGTGAAATTTGTTAACTTAGCAGCAGCAGTTCAATGCAATACACAATATAGAAGAAATAAATAAATTGCAGTATATGTATATTGAATAGATTAAAAATATGCAAAAAACAGAAATACTGTATTTTTTTTTAAAAGGGAGGTAGTGTCCAAGGGTTCAATGTCCACTAAGGAATTGGATGGCAGAGGGGAAGAAGCTGTTCCTGAATTGCTGAGTGTGTGCCTTCAAGCTTCTGTACCTCCTACCTGATGGTAACAATGGGAAAAGGGCACGCCCTGGGTGCTGGAGGTCCTTAATAATGGACGCTGCCTTTCTGAGACACCGCTCTCTGAAGATGTCTTGGGTACTTTGTAGGCAAGTACCTAAGATGGAGCTGACTAGATTTACAATTCAATGCAGCTTCCTTCAGTCCTGTGCAGTAGCCCCCCCCCCCATACCAAGCATTGATGCAGCCTGTCAGAATGTGCTCCACAGTACATCTATAGAAGTTTTTGAGTGTATTTGTTGAGATGCCATATCCCTGCAAACTCCTAATGAAGTATAGTCACTGTCTTGCCTTCTTTATAACTACATTGATATGTTGAAACCAGGTTAGATCCTCAAGAGATCTTGACACCCAGGAACTTGAAACTGTTCACTCTCCACTTCCGATCCCTCTATGAGGATTGGTATGTGTTCCTTCGTCTTGCCCTTCCTGAAGTCCACAATCAGCTCTTTTGTCTTACTGACATTGAGTGCCATGTTTTTGATGCGGCATCACTCCACTAGTTGATATCTCACTCCTGTACGCCCTCTTGTCACCACCTGAGATTCTACAAATAGTTGTATCGGCAGCAAATTTATAGATGGTATTTGGTATTTCTTCCTTGTTCCACAATATCTGTGTCGTAATTATGTACAATAACAAGCTCTTTAGAGTATAGGGTTCATTGATAGTGCACAATTACACAGTTAAGTCCAGAACAATAAATAAAATTCTTCCCATGGCAATTGTGGAATTTTAAATTTAGTAAAATAGTCTATAATGAGAGGTGGGATGAATGCTCTGTCAGCATTGTTAACCACAAAACTACTGCTTTCAAAAATAAAATCCAAACAATAAAATGTGATTTTATGAATCCTGATGGAATGAAATCACAACCAACCCGATGATCTTGCCGAGCTTACTTACAAACTTTTAGGAATAACTGTCTAAATCAGGGAAGCATTGGCATAAGGTTATCGAGATGCAAAATGACAATTGTACTTACAAAATCAAATATTACAGACAATGTTCTCAGATGTACCATCTAATCTCTTGTTTTATTAAAGAAGCCCCAGCAGATAGAATCATAATCCATCCAGTATTTTCTCTAGATCCTCTGAAGTATTTTAGCAGCGGGTTATATGAAGCAAGGAAGCCTCGTTGTTACCTACCATGACTTAATGATAGGTGACAACGAGAAGGTTACTTTGCCATATATAACACGAAAAAGAAGTATCAGAATTGAGCAGTTAACACCATCAATAACCAGATGGCCATGTCCTGAAGAGTGAACCAGTCAAGGAATAAGAAGATAAAAGGAACTGAGGCAGTCAACCCCTGCAGCATATTCTCCCATTCACATAGATTATCCCTGATCTGATTTTTGATTCATGTCAGCTTTGCTTTCTGTAACCTACAACTTCTATTGTTTGTTGAGAAGAAGGCCCCTTCAGCCCTATACTGCACTGACCAACTTTTCAACTATTTGTCTTATGTTTGCCCCATATTCCTCCAAAGCAGAGGTTTTCCACCTGGAATCCACAGACCCCTTGCTTAATGGTATGGTCCACAGCATAAAAGTGGTTGGGAACCCCTGCTCTAAACCTTTCATTATTATGTACCAGTCTAACTATCTATTAAGTGTTATAACAGTTCCTAGCCGTGCAGCTTTCTCTCATAGCTTGTTCTATAGACCCACCACTCTCTATTTTATGACATTTAGCAACCTGACTCTCAGATAGAGAACTTAAAAGATTCCATAGCCCTCAGAGAAGAAATTCTTCTTTTTCCACATCGAATGCACAAACTTTGGATGTGAAACACTTAACACTGGAAAATGAAGCAGTCCCCACTTTCACACATTTGGCGATGCTATCAGAGGTGACAACTAATATTTGTGCCACTTCAGTTTTTTGACATGAGAGAATCTGATCACCTTTCAATGGCATTAACATGGCTGAGTTCATTATCACCTGGAGCTCCTCACTATACTGCAATGGTTTGGGAAGGTGGTTCACCATTTCTTCAGGAGTAATTGGGAACAGAACATTTAAGGCACAAACAATATCAGAATCAGGTTTATTATCACCGGCATGTGACGTGAAATTTGTTAACTTAGCAGCAGCAGTTCAATGCAATACATTAATCTAGCAGAGAAAAAAAAACAATAATAATAAATAAACAAGTAAATCAATTATGTAAATTGAATAGATTTTTTTAAAAGTCTAAAAATCGAAATACTGTATACTTTTTAAAGAAGTGAGGAGGCATCCAAAGCTTCAATGTCCATTTAGGAATCGGATGGCAGAAGGGAAGAAGCTGTTCCTGAATCGCTGAGTGTGTGCCTTCAGGCTTCTGTATCTCCTACCTGATGGTAACAGTGAGAAAAGGGCATGCCCTGGGTGCTGGAGGTCCTTAGTAATGGACGCTGCCTTTCTGAGACACCGCTCCCTAAGATGTCCTGGGTACCTTGTACACCCCTGAAAAAAACTAACAAATAAAAAAAGTGCAAAATATAATAATGTAATTTTCTGGTAAGTTGAAGCAGCTGGAGACTTACAAACATCAAAATCATGTATGATTATAGCAAGGATGGAGACAATTGTCTTCAAATCGAACTATGCAAAAGCAATTCAGCTGCTGCCTTCTTCTAAAAATCTGCAAGTTCTTCCCTTTCAGATATTTATCCTGGCAACACTCACAACACACTGGAGGAACTCAGTAGGGCAGGCAGCATCCGTGGAAATGATCAGTCAACGTTTTGGGCCGGAACCCTTCGTCAGGACTGAGGAGGGAAGGGGCAGAGGCCCTATAAAGAAGGTGGGGGAGGGTGGGAAGGAGAAGGCTGGTAGGTTCCAGGAGAAAAACCAGTAAAGGGAAAGATAAAGGGGTGGAGGAGGGGAAGCAGGGAGGTGATAGGCAGGACAGGTGAAGAAGGAATGGGGAAAACACAATGGGTAGTAGAAGGAGGTGGAACCATGAGGGAGGTGATAGGCAGCTGGGGGAGGGGCGGAGTGAAATAGGGATAGGGGAAGGGAGGGGGAGGGAATTACCGGAAGTTGGAGAATTCTATTTTTATACCAAGGGGCTGGAGACTACCTCGATGGTATATGAGGTGTTGCTTCTCCAACCTGAGTTTAGCCTCATCATAGCAGTAGAGGAGGCCGTTTACAGACATATCTGAATGGGAATGGGAAGCAGAGCTGTAGTGGGTAGCTACCGGGAGATCCTGCCTGTTGTGGAGGATGGAGCAGAGGTGCTTGACGAAGCGGTCCCCCAATCTGCGTCGGGTTTCACCGATGTAGAGGAGGCCCACCGGGAGCACCGGATGCAATAGATGACCCCAACAGACTCACAAGTGAAGTGTTGCCTCACCTGGAAGGACTGTTTGGGGCCCTGAATGGTAGCAAGCGAGGAGGTGTAGGGACAGGTGTAGCACTTAAGCTTACAGGGATAAGTGCCGGGTGGGAGATCCGTGGGGAGGGACGTGTGGATCAGGGAGTCGTGGAGGGACCAATCCCTACTTTCTTTATCCTGCTCTCTTTAGAAAACTGCAATTCAATCAGTTGGCAGTGCACTCCATACCTGAACCACTCACCATGTTTAAAAAAACCTCAAGCACTTTTGGTTCTTTACCCATACGCTTTCCTCCCCCAACTATTCATGCCATTCTTGAAGCCTCTGCTGACAGGAATTTCTTATCAATTCTGACAATACCCTTGATTTTGCTCATGAATTTTGATACCTATCTCCCGTTCTCAGTTTCCTTTTTTTCAATGAGAGTAATCCCAACTTCTCCACTCCATCTAGTTACACAAAGTCCCACATCTTTGGAATTATTCTGATAAACAACTTCTGCATTGTATCCAAAATTATTGTATCTGTTTTAAACTGGCACTAAGCCAATGTTTGATGTCCTTATCTCGAATTCTCTATTTATATCTATAATCCTGATATGCTTTATTTTTAAAAACTATTTTGTCAACTTGGATATCCACTGCTTTGAATTAGTTTCAAATTTCACTCTTCTTATCCCCCTTCTGGACTTGTGCCCTCAAGTTTATATTGCTTCTTTTTGTTCTTCCCATTAAGTATATCCACATTCCTCCGCATTAAATTTCATTTGCTAACTATCCACCCGATTCACTAGTATATTTCCATCCTCAAAACAGCTCATTACTCCTCCAAGTCTTGTGCTAACCATACATTTGGACATTTTACCTCACCATTCCTGTCAGACCTGCTCCCACTGACACCAACCTGTCTCCACCCAGCTAATGGGACTCACAACTCATTCCAGATTTATTACCCATAGTCTATTCAACCCCAGTTCTCATCCTTGTTTTCTCATCAAACCACTTACTCCTAGTTTTTACTCTCCTTGCCTAAAGTTTAGATTGTTGCCTGTTTACATTTAGTTTCTATTCTTTCATGTGGCCTCTCATTGCTTGTTATTTTGCAGTCTATTATTATTAAAGTTATCAATTAACCATTGAATCACCTCTGCTGCTCTGCTTTTTGGTTCAAGCCTCCTCTACATTTTCTAACAATATCCAAATGCAAGTCGTTAATATACAATAACAAAAGCAGTAGTCTTTGTATCAACAGACATGAAGCTTTCTGTATGCTTCCCTCCAGAGTCTAGTCCAAAGAGGTTGCAGGTTCTCCCGGGGCTATAATGGTCAATTTACAATGGACACCTGATACATAAAAGCAGACATTTGAGACATGGCAGAATAGATTGGGATAGTTTTCTTCTGGGTGGGAACGGGTCTCCTCTGTGTGCCTCCTCACCCCATTAAACTCCACCCCACCCCAAGCTGTAAAAATCAGAGGCTGGGTTGAGATGAGCAGAGATGGGAATATTGAGTATTGCTCAAGTAAAGGGTTTCGACCAGAAATGTTGACGGTTAGTTTCCTTCCACACATGCTGCTCAACCCAATGAGTTCCTCCAGCAAATTGCTTGTTGCTCCAGATTCCAGCATCTGCAGTCTCCTGTGTCTCCACTGGCCCTCTTTCTGTTCATATCAATCAATATCACTCAGCCTTTCTCGTTTCCACTGATCACATTTCTTTCTTCTTTCCACCACTATCCCTCTGCAGCTGTTCTCTAAAGTTTATCATTTTGACAGCCCATCAGTTTAAAAGATTAACACTGTTTCTCTCACCACAAATGCTAACTCACTTGCTGAATACTTCGAGCATTTTCTGCTTTATTTTAGATTTACAGTATCTATGTTTTGTGACTTGTTGTTTAAGAAATCCACACTGGCTCTCTCTAATCAATTCACTCGTCCAGTGCTGCTAATTCTGTCTCTAATTTTTCCTTGTAGATCTTTCAAGAACTCTCACTTATTCTGTCTCCGTTTAACAAAACATCTATTACTTATGGTACTACTTATTCCTACTAATGCTTTTCCATCTTTTTGCCATCCTCACCCACACGGCTCCAGCTATGCCTGTCTTTTTGTTGATAGTCCCCATACCAAACCATCTCCATTCCATAGGTGACAGTTTTGGTGCTGCTTCTTGTACCTGTGCAGAATTCAACAATTTTATCACTCCACTCTCAAATTCACATCGATCATTTCTGATTCTTCCCTCTCTTCTCTCCATCTCACTCTCCTCACCTCAGGAGAAAAAAAAATTCCACCGATAAACCCATTGACTCCCAAAGCTATATAGATGACACCTCTTCCTATCCTATCTCCGTGAGGATGCCTTTCCTTTCTTCCAGTTCTTCTGTCTCCAGAACTAATGAGATACCCTCCTTCTTCAAAGAAAGGGGCTCTTTTCCTCCATCAATACTGCCCTCACCTGCATCTCTTCCATTTTGTGCATGTCTGCCCTCACCCAATCCTCCCACCACAATATCAGGGATAGGGTTCCTCTTGTCCTCACCTACAACCCCAGTAACCTCCGTGTCTAGCACATAATTCTCCATAACTTCAATCATCTCCAACAGGATCCCACCACCAAACACATTTTTCCCTCCCCCTCACTTTCCATTACGCAACTCCCTTCTCTACTGGTCCCTCCCCACTGATCTCCCTCCTGGCACTTATCCTTGCAAGCAGAACAAATGCTTCACCTGCCCCCACACCTCTTCCCTCACTACCATTCAGTGCCCCAAACAGTCCTTCCAGGTGAGATGACACTTCACCCATGAGTATGTTGGGATCATCCACTGTATCCAGTGCTCCCAGTGTTGGTTCCTATATACTGGTTATTCCTGACATAGATTGGGAGACTGCTTTGCTGAGCACTTACCAGAAAATGTGGGATCTCCTGGTAGCCAACCATTTCAATTCTATTTCCAATTCCCATTCCGATAAGTCGGTCTGTGGCCTCCTTTACTGCCACGATGAGGCCACTCTCAGGTTGGAGTAGCAACACCTTATATTCCATCTGGGTAGCCTCCAACCTGGTGGCATGAACATTGACTTCTCAAACTTCTGGTAATTGCCCACTCCCCATTCCTGTTTCCCTCTCTCACCCCATCTCCTTACCTGCCCATCACCTTCCTCTGGTGCTCCTCCTCCTCCTTTTATTTTCCATCAGATTCCCCCTCCTCCGGCCCTTTATCTCTTTCACCAACCAACTTCTCAGCTCTTTACTTCAGCCTTCTCCCCCTCTCCCGATTTTACCTATCACCTACCACCTTGTACTTTTTCCTCCTCTCCCCCCACCTTCGTACTTTGACTTCTCATCTATTTACCAGTCCCGATGAATGGTTTCAAACCCAAAACGTTAACTGTTTATTTCTTTCCATAGATGCCGACTGACCTGCTGAATTCCTCAAGCATTTTGTGTATGCTGCCTTGGATTTCCAGCATCTGCAGATTTTCTGTCTCCATCTCTTCATTAACACTGCATTTTATAGGCCCTGCGTACCAATGCCCATACTGTGAGAAAGTGAGGTGCAATCTTACCACAAGTCAATTATGTACAAAGAGCAAACTAAATGTCTCTACTTCTGCATCCATCAAAAAGGGAACGTCTTTGTCTCTGGTACATTTGTTAGAAACATAGTGTTCGGTTTACTCCCTGTCATGGCAATAATTTCCCTTGCACTACCTGTTTTTTTTTAATTGCATGGCATCCAACAGTCACTGAAGACAGCCCTCGTAGTTGAGGGAAGAATTTATATTGCCGTCTACCCTATTTCTACTTGTCAGTTTATTTCTCCTAGAGTTTCTCCAAAAGATTGATTGCAGATTATCTAAGAAATTAACCATCTATGCTACTCAAAAAATAGAAGCACCCCTCTGCAGGATGAAGCAATGATAGAATAAAATATATCATTCTGATGAAACAAACACAATTCAAATATTGTCTATCTCTTCTTTCAGTTAGTACTGACAAAGGGGCTCAGCCTGAAACGTCGACTGTGCTTCTTCCTATGGATGCTGTCTGGCCTGCTGTGTTCCACCAGCATTTTGTGTGTGTTGCTTGAATTTCCAGCATCAGCAGATTTCCTCGTCTTTACAATTCAAATATGTTTCCTTTATGTGTAGCATAATATTATTTTGCCCTAAGTGGGGGACAAGTTAAGACTTTGATGTTAAAAACTGGTAAAAAATTGCTGTATCATACCCTTTCCATACTCTAAATTGTACTTTATTCCAGGGGTATTCTTTTGCTTCCCAAAATCTCGATCATCATCAGAGAGCTTGCTAAAAAGCACGTGAAGAGGTTTTATATTTCAACCCCTGGGATTAAAGCTTAAACTTCTGCCTCAACCAATAAAAAAAAGATTAAGTAAGTCTACATGAAAAAGTATCTTTTATTCAGTAAACTTCATGCTGCAATAATAAAGCATTATGCTGGCAATAAATGGCAACCATACCAAATTTATATTTTGCTTTCAAAAGCTCTTCCATTCACCCCACTGCAGGCTGATCAATCTTCAAAGGTACATTTAACGTCAGAGATATGTATACAATATACATCCTGGAATGCTTTTTTTCGCAAACATCCATGAAAACAGAGGAGTGCTCCTAAAGAATGAATGACAGTTAAATGTTAGAACTCCAAAGTCCCCACCAGTTTCCCTCCCTCCCGCATGTAAGCAGCAGCAAGCAACGATCCCCTCCCCCCAACAGCAAAAAAAAGCATCGGCACCCACCACCAAGCACTCAAGCATGAGCAAAACAACAGCAAAGACACAGATTTGCAGTACCCCAAAGACTGCTTGTTCACCTGGTATTCGACATACCACAGGCTCTCTCTCTCCCTAATAAGGGAGAAAGAGGTGTCTCCGTTTTACAGCGAGAGGAGAGACATAACAAACAACTCACTGGTTTATGATGTTCAAAGTCCATTGCATCGCTTTTTCCAAGCCCTGTGCCCAAAGATCTCAGGTCTCTGGGCACACACCCAGAGACCTTCATTCTCCAGATACACCGATCTCCTGCAGAGGCACCGACCACCAGCCCTCCCATCTCCAGAGCCATGAGATCCCAGGCCTCCGAAGGCAGGCGAAGCTCTTAGGCCGAGCCCTTGGTGTGCCAAACAATGGCCATTCGTGAAACCCTGAGAGCAGGTCCCATTCCCGCAAAGAACAGTAACTCCAGGTCAGGGTCTTCAAAAGAACCCTGAAAGGGAAAAATAGAGACATTAAAGATGGAAATAGAGCTGTTTCCGAAGATGCAAGCGAAGGAGTCACCATTAGGCGCCATTAATCCTCCTAATCTTACTTGTTTCCACAAGGTAAGGTGGAGGAGTAAAAATGTGGGGAAAATGGAATTTGCAGAAACTGTAAATAAAATAAAAGAGTGCAAGCAGAAGTCAGTTGTAAATTTGTTTAGGCAATTTGTTTACCGTGAAGTCCTGACCTGAACAAACACAATACATTTCAATTACTAGGTAGAATCACTAGACTAGTTTGTCAGGATTGGGGTGATGTCATATAAAAACAATTACCTAGAGAAAGCCTAAAAGCAAACTAGGTTCAAATGGTTCTCAAAATCTTCACTGAGTATTTAGAAGAAATAAGCACTGTTCATTAACAGACAAGAGATTCTGTAGACCTGGAAATCCAGAAGAACAAACCAAAACTGCTGGAGGAACTCAGCAGATCAGGCAGCATCTACAGAGAGGAATGAACAGTTGGCATTTCAGGCTGCAGCCTTTCATGAGGACTGCAAAAGGAGGGGGAAGCACAAAAATAACAAAAGCTTGCAGGTGATAGTTGAGACCAGGTGAGGGGCAAGATGGGTGGGTGAGGAAGTGGGGATGTAGTGAAAAGCTGACAGGTGATAGGTGGAAGAGGTTAAGGGCTGAAGAAGAAGAAATCTGACAGGAAAGTGGACCATGGGAGAAAGGAAAGGAGGAGGGGTACCCAAGGGAGGTGAGGAGAAAAGGAGGAGTAAGAGAGGAGACAAACTGCAAAGTGGAATAAGAGAGAAGTGTTAGGGAACAGAAAGGAAAAATTGCCTGAAGTTAGAGAAATTGATGTTCATGCAGTTAGGTTTTGATCTATCCAAATGGAATATGAGGTGTTGCTCTTCCAACCCGAGAGTAGCCTCATTGTGGCAGTAGAGGAGGCCATCAACTGATATATCGGAATGGGAATGGGAAGTGGATTTAAAGTTGGTGGTCACCTTTTGCGGCAGATAGGGCAAAGATAGTCGATGAAGCAGTCTCCCAACCTGTCAGGTCTCACTGATATAGAGGCCACACCAGGAGCTGGATTCTGTAGGTGACCCTGACACTTACAAGTGAAGTGTCGCTTCACCTGGAAGAACTGTTTGGGGCCTTAATGGTGGTGATGGAGAAGGTGTAGTGGCTTACAGGTGTAAATGCCCAGAGGGAGATCAGTAGGGAGGCACAAGTTGACAAGGGAGTTGCGGAGAGAGATCCCTGGGGATAATGGAGGGATGGGGGGGTGGCGGACAGAAAGATGTGTTTAATGGTAGGATTCCATTGAAGATGGCAGAAGTTATGTAGAATGATGTGCTGGATATAGCAATATAAATGGTGATAGGAAAGGGCAAGGGAAACTCTCACCCTGTTATGGTGGAAGGGAGAAAGGATTGGATGTCCAGGAAATGGAGGAGATGCAGTTGAAGGCAGCAGCAATGGTAGAGAAATGAAAAATGCATTCCTTGAAGGAGGACACCTCAGATGTTCTGGAATGGAAAGCCTCATCCTGAGAACAAATGTGGAACAGACAGAGGAACTGAGAGAAGGGAACAGTATTTTTACAAGTGACAGGGTGACATGATAGCTCTGGGAGTCAGCAAGCTTGCAAAGGATATAATTAGACAGTCTGTCTCCAGAGATGGAGACAGAGAGATTGAGAAAGGGGAGAGATGTCCAAGATATATCATGTAAATTTAAGGACAGGATCAAAGTTGCAGGCAAAGTTGATGAAATTTACAAACTCATCACTAATGTAGTTGTTGACGTAGGGCAGAAAGAGTTGAGGGGCATACCCAGTGGAGGCTTGGAACACGGACTGTTTCATAGAGCCGACAAAAAGGCAGGCATAACTGGGGCCCATGCAGTTGTCTATGGCTGCAGCTTAGGTTTGGAGAAGTTGGGAGGAGCCAAGAAAAATTGTTGATGTTGAGAACAAGTTCCACCAGACGAAGGAATGTGCTGGCACAGGGGAACTGGTTAGGTCTGTTGTCAAGAAAGAAGCAGAGCTTTAAGGCCTTCATAATGGGGTATTTAAGTGTATATGGACTAGAAACCCACAGTGAAATTGAGGCAATCAGGCCCAGGGAACTTAAAGTGATTGAAGAGATCGAGAGTGTGTGAAGAATCCAGTATAAACCTGGAACATGAAAAACTGTATATTCTTGTTTAATAATTTAATAGACATGTTCAAAATGATCAACTATGCATTATATTGTTGAAACCAACTAAAGACTATTAAAATAATATTTGATTGAACAACATACATAATGTTGTGTTCAAATTATGTCCATCAGTTAACAGGTTTTCATTGCCGGTTTCAATGGTTAAAAGTCCTTTCAATTGTGGCTAAGTTGGAGCATGGAGATTTGAGAACAAACATAAATACAAATTGATAACAGGATTAGGAGTAGGCCACTTTCCCCCCAAGCCCCACCTCTGGTCTAACTATAACCTCAATGCAGCATTCCCATCCAGCCAGGGTAACAATTCACTTCCTTGCTTATCAGATATCTATCAACCTTTGTTTTAAAAATACTCAGATTCTGCTTCTATGACTTTTTGAGGAAGGGAGTTCTGAAGACTTAAAGGCAAAGTCAAATGCCACAACAGTACCTTCCACAGACAAATACTGCCACTGTGAGTGCAGAAAGGAGGCAAAAGTTAGCAAAGTCCACAAAATTGCCAAGAAACCATTGGCAGTCTATTTATGAATAAACCTGATTTAAAAATGGACCACTGAATTTAGTTATTGGGCTCCTGGGCCATTTGCTTCCTTGCAGGTGTCATTACCTTTGTCTCAATTAACAACGATGGACTAATTAGGTTATTAGACCATAAGACATAGGAATAGGAATAGGCCATTTGGGCTATTGAATTTGCTCCACTGTTCTATCATGGCTGATTTATTATCCCTCTTAAGAATGAAAGTTTTTGCTCAGAAATCTATATATCTGAAAATATTTTTGCTGTCATATAACATTTGAGCATTAATGAATATTTCTGTCTTGAGGACCACTTATTTCAATTCTTCTATAACCTGGAGACCAGTCACTAAATGAACATTATCAACTGTACATTTTGTCTAGACTTTTGCGACATAATTGAAAATTAAGCATCCATCATACGCAAGACATTTTCGAAGGTCTGATACCAAGATCCTCCCCTTTCCTTCACAAAATTGTGGAAGCAACAAAGGATTTTGCAGTTAATGGAAGTGGTCAGTTTCCCAGCTATGGATGGACCATGTCCACTCGAGCCAGAAAACAATGCTGCAAAAACAAAAATCTATAGCTGTAAGAACTATTCTCCTCAGATACTATAATTTTGACAGGGATGAGAAACTCAACCTCCACCTCTAATTCTCTGCATGGAATGACTGCCTATCAGTTATATTTTGCCAATTACAAATCCTCCCTGATGCCACTATTTTTAACATTCATGAGGTACGACTAATCACTTCAATGTGAACATGACAAATAGCTAGATTTAGGTAGATACTACATAGAACTTGAACAAGATGCTAAGACAGCAATCTGAATTTAGTGATTAGTTCAGCATATAGAAGTGTTAATGTTGCCATCGACTGATTTGAAAAAGATGGGAACATTCTAAAAAAAAACATAGGAGCAATTATTAATACTGCTGGATGATTAAAATAAAATAAAATAAAATAAAATAAATTATTAATACTGCTGGATGATTAAAATAAAATTGTCAATTGCAACTACATCATTTGTTATTATCTGATTCAAGTAGGGTTATGAATTAATAAAAGTAAAGCTACAATCATTCACTGATATTGTCCATTTGATATTTTAATAAATCTGCATCAAAGTTCACAGCAGAAAGTTTCACCTATTCTCCAGTCCAGATCATTACCTGCACACTTGGCTGCAAAATGTTAACAAGGCTCAAACCTTTCAAATCTCAGGTAATGCATACCATTAAATATCATATAGATGTAGGAATTCACCATTTTCTCCTAAACTGGGATGAAACTGTTAAGAGAATTCTCAAGCCAAATTAAGGCTTTCTCTTCCAAAGATGGAATTACAACATGCAAAGATCTGAAATTTCTTTTTAAAAATTATTCATCATATCATCGCGGTATTAATTCAGTAAACATTCAGAAATTCCAACTGTGCATTTATATTTGTATAAACCAACTGTACATGCTAAAGGCATCTGCATTGATTGGATTTTACAAAGGAAGTCAAGGAAGTACATGCTAGAAGTAGCTTTTCACCATGGTTACAACTCCTTTTGTATTTTGTACAGATTTACACAAAGAGAAAATGGCATCAGATGCACACAAAACTTGTTTTTTTCCCTATAATGTCCGGTGTATGGGAAAATACCACATTGAAAATTTATTCTTCAAATATCTTAATCTCTTGCAGTTGTTAGTCCATTTTTCCTTCAGAAATCGATCTTGAATTTTGTTGTTATTTATATGTCTTCATATGCCAGAGACCGTCGTTTAAGTAATGCATGTTTTCAATTCCAATACCTTTGTTCACTTGTTCGCTGTATAAAAAAATAAAAATACAACTATTAAAACATTAAAGAGCAAAAGGGATTTACTATTTGTACATTAATAGAAATTACATGATCCATCCATCTATTCAAATAGCTTATATACCCACAACTGCCTCAACTAACTCACAGATGTAAACATTATACCAGATTAAGATTAAAATAACAGTTCAATTATTACATTTATCATCTACACAAGTCAATCAGAAAGTTATAACGAAATGTTATCTAAAGTGACTAATATATCAACATTCCCCCAGATTTCTTAGATTGACATGACTAAAAACATTGCACACAACGAATTACTGCCCAGGGTGCAGTAACTGAGGCAAGCTAAAATCCTGCAATTAGTACAGATAGGTCAACTGGTAATACTCAAGTCAAGGTATGACACCCCATGTGACAGAGAAGCTTAAAAAATGTACCAAAACAAAGGAAGCAAACTGGATCAATTACAGGAATAAAAAAAAATCTGCAATGGTATAAAGCCTTCATAGACCGCATCTGGAGTACTTTGTGCAGAATGGATTTATGTACCATACAGGGAGTTTGGTAAAGATTCACTAGACGCATTCCAGGAGTGGTGGGTTTGATATTTGAGACAAGACTGTATTGACTGGGATTGTGTTCTCTCAAGTTCAGAAAAATGAGATCTCCTCAAACCAAAAAGTGTAAGAGAACTTGGAAAAGTATGGATAAAGGAAAGGCCAAATGCAGGAGAAGTTATTGCAGTCTCCAGAACAAAGAATAAGACAGAAAGTTTTGAAAAAGATAAGAATTTAACTTCAAGTAACATAGAGACAAAACTGAAGAGTGATGAATACACAACTGAAGGTGTTATATTTGAATCCACATGATATACAAAATAAGGTAAATGAGCTTATATTGCAGCTAGAAATTAGCAGGGATAATGCTGTGGGCATTAGAGTCATGGTTGAAAGAAGATCACAGCTGGAAGTTAAATATCCAAAGTAACATTACCGAATGTTGACGCTAAGATTTTGTCAAAGATAATGGCCAATCGGTTGGAGAATATTTTGGGTAAAATTATTTGTAAAGATCAAACAGGCTTTATAAAGGGTCGCTATTATTTTTCAAATGTTCAGAGGCTATTTAACATTATATATTCATCCTCTTCTAAAACTCCATAATGTGTTGTATCTTTGGATGCTGAAAAAGCGTTCGACCGAGTTGAATGGAAATATTTATCCAATGTTTTAGAGAAATTTGGCTTTGGTGTTAATTTTAATAATTGGATTAAAATGATATATAAAGCGCCTATTGCTCCTGTTGTCACTAACAATCGTAGGTCTCCTTTTTTTCAGCTTTCACGGGGGACAAGGTAAGAATGTCCAATAAGTCCTTTGTTGTTTTATTTAATATTAGAACCCCTTGCTATTGCTCTTCGTGAGGCTAAAAATATCCATGGGATCTTTGTGAATGAGACCATGCATAAGGTCTCTCTTTATGCTGATGATTTATTGGTTTATATATCTAACCCTGACGAATCCATTCCAGCCTTGCTAAAATTATTTAATGAATTTGGAGGTTTTTCAGGATATAAAATAAATTTTAGTAAAAATGAATTGTTTCCTTTAAATGATTCTGTCTGTATACATGATAATACTCCTTTTAAAGTTTCAGACTCTTTTAGATATTTAGGTACTATAATTACTAAAAAAAATAAGGATCTTTACAAAGCTAATTTTGTTTTTAGTAGACTCTATGAAGTATTTATTTAGTAGATGGAGTCCACCTACATTTTCACTTGTTGGTCGTATTCATATAGCTAAAATGATGATTTTCCCGAAATTTTTATATTTATTTCAGAATATTCCTGTTTTTTTTTGACTAGGAAGTTTTTTGATTGGATTGATTCTATTATTTTATCTTTTATTTGGAATAATAAAAGACCAAGAATTAGTAAATGTCATTTACAAAAATTGAAAAAGGATGGGGGTCTTGCTTTGCCTAATTTTAGAATGTATTATTGGGCTGTTAATGTGCGATATATGTCTTTTTGGTTATACTGGGTTGATAAGAGTGATCAGCCAATTTGGGTAGACCTGGAACTGAAAGTTGTAAAACAGTTTTATTTAACCTCGTTATTGGGAGCTCCTTTACCTATGCAATTAGGTAAAGTTGTTAATTTAAACCTATATCCTGTGATTAAGTATTCTTTACAAATTTGGCTCCAGTTCCACATTTTTTTTAATCTTAAAAAATTTAAACTTTGTAGATTAATTTACCAAAATTACTTTTTTAAACCTTCTTTGAGTGATCCAATTTTTTTACTTTGGAAAAATAAAGGTATTAATTCTTTTTTGGATTTATTTAAAGAAGATAGATTGATGTCTTTTGAACAATTAATTGATAAATATGCTCTTTCATACTCACACTTTCTGCAATACCTTCAAGTTAGATATTTTTTACAAAATATTTAAGTAATTTTCCTTACATATTGGAGGCTGACCTCTTAGATACTATTATGAGTATGAATCCTTTGATTAAGGGTTCTATTGGAAGAATTTATAATTTATTATTACAATGGGATAAGCGTCCTTTATCTAAGATTAAACAGGATTGGGAAAAGGAACTTAATTTGACTTTTATGACGGAGGATTGGATGCGGATATTGAAGTTGGTTAACTTTTCTTCAATTTGTGCTAGCCATTCATTGATTCAACTTAAAATTGTACATCGTTATCATTTGACAAAGGACAGACTTTCTAAAATCCTTCCTAATGTTGATAGTCATTGTGATAGATGTAAAACTGAGATAGCTACACTAACACATATGTTTTGTTCTTCTTCTATATTGGATCAGTTCTGAATGTCGGTTTTCTCAACAATTTCTAAAGCACTTAAAATTAATTTACAACCTAATAAATTAACTGTGCTCTTTGGAATAGTTCCTCAAAATATTTATGGTATTTCTGTGTCTGACCAATATTTTATTGCATTTGTTACATTGATAGCTAGGAGGGCCATTTTGTTGAAGTGGAAGGATACATCAGCTCCCACTTTGTCACAATGGTTCTCTCAAGTGATGCTATGTCTTAGTTTGGAGAAAATTAGAAGTCCAACCTTTGAACCTTTATTTGATTTTGAGAAAAGATGGGGCTCATTTGCTCGTTATTATCATTTGAGTTAATTGATATAATCTTTCCACGATCTAACTGTAAATTTTTTTAGTATATTTTCTTTTCTTGCTGGCAGTATGATGTTTATTTTTAGAAGCTTTTTGTATGACGCATGACTCCGGGGTTGTACACCTAATGGGTTCTTTTTTTTTCTCACTTTTCTGCTTAGTAGGTTTTTTTTGTTATCACAAATTTTTTTTCAATCTTTAAGATAATGTTTTTTTTGAGGCACTTAAGTGTTGTTACTTTGATATACTCATGTTATTTTTCCTGTATATAACAATAAAAAGATTTGAAAAGAAACAAAGTAACATATCATTATCGAAAAGGTAGGCAGCAAGCAGAGGGTTGGGTGGATTTCTGTGGCACCATTAAGAAGACAACATACTCATAAAATGTGGTCCGATCTTCATCCAACTCACAATAATAGACAAACACAATCTGCCTAAACTAATAACACACAAACAGTTGTACTTTTCATGTCTTTATTGAACTCATTGTTTAATCATTCACAGTCCAGCTGGAAAGAGTAGACGAATGCTTGTATTTCATAACTGGTAAAAACCTCCTCTAGCAGCAATAACTTCCACCAAATGTTTCCACAAGCTGCTGATCAGACTTGTACAATTTTAGTCCATTCCTCCAAACAAAACTGTTTCAGTTCATCAATATTTCTGGGATACCTTGCATGAACAATCCTCTAAGGGTTATGCCACAGCACCTCAATTGGGTTAAGGTCTGGACTCTGATTTGGTCATTCCAAAACATGAACTTTCTTCTTTTTAAACAATTCTGCTGTTGATTTGTTGTTGAATTGTTGTTAATTCTGCGTTTCGGATCATTGCCTTGTTACATCATCCAACTTCTATTAAGCTTCACGTGACAGATCGCTACCCTGATATTCTTCTATAAAATGTCTTGAAACAAATTTGAATTCAATGTTCCCTCAATGATTGCAAGCTGTCCAGGCACTGGGGCAGCAAAGCAGCCCCAAACCATGGTGCTATGTTCCTTCTACCATGCTTCACAGTTGGGATGAGGTTGTGGTATTGTGTGCAGTGCCCTTTTCCCTCCAAACATAGCAGTGTACAGTTCTGCCAAAACGTTTGCCTCATCTGTCCACAGAACATTGTCTCAAACGTTATGGAACATAAAGGTGGCCTTTTGCAATCTTGAGACATGCAGCAATGTTTCTTTTGGAAAGCAGTGGTTTCCTCCGTGGTGTCCTTCCATTAACACCATTCTTGTTCAATGTTTTTCTTATAGTGGACACATGAACAGAGACTTTAGCAAGTTCTAGAGATTTCTGCAGGCCTTTTGTTGTTACCCTTGAGTTCTTTTTCACCTCCTTCAGCATTGCACATTGTGCTCTTAGTGTGATCTTTGCAGAACACCCACTCCTAGGGAGAGTAACAGCAGTACTGAGTTTCCTCCATTTGTAGATAATTTCTCTTACTGTGGACTGATGAACAGTCGAAGATCTTTAGAAATGCTTTTGTAGCATTTTCCAGCTTCATGCATCTCTACAATTCTTCTTCTAAGGTCCTCTGAAAGCTGTTTTGATTGAGGCACAGTGCACATAAATCAATCTTTCTTGAGAAGAGCAGGTTCTGTCAGTAACCTGACTTTGTGTGCCTTTTTTATTTGGCAGGGCACCTCTACAACCCACACCTCCAATCTCATCTCATTGACTGGAACACTTGACTCCAAATAGCTTTTGTAGAGGGCTTTATCCCAGAGGTTCACATACTTTTACGAACATAGACTGTGATTGTTTAAATGGTGTACTCAGTATTGACAAGAAGTAGTACAATTGTTTGCGTGTTATTATGAATACTTGATGGAGAAAACCAGGTAATTGCAAAGGGTTCAGAAAATTATTGCAACTGTAGCAACAAATTTCACAACATACGCCAGTGATATTAAAACAAATTCTGATATGCTATCATTATCCTTAGAAAAATGTGACACAGGTTCAGAAGATGTCAAATTGTTTTGAGTGCAGCTAAGAATTTCTCTGGGTAAAAATACCCTCATAGGAGTTGTATGAAGGCCTCTGGACAGTAGCCAGGGTGCAAATTATAATGGAACATAGAAAAGGAATGTAAAAAGGGCAATGTTACAATAGTCAAGGGGGATTTCAATATGCAGATAGAATGGGAAAATCAGATTGGTACTGGATCCCAGGAGATTGACTTTATAGAATGCCTATGAGATAGGCTTTTTAGAGCAGCTTTCTGTTGAGCCAACTTGAGGAAAGACAATTCTGGATTGGGTGTATGTAATGACTCAGATTAGATTAGGAAACTCAAGGTAAACAAACACACACAAAATGTTGGAGGAACTCAGCAAGTCAGGCAGCATCTATAGAAATGAACAAACAGTTTACATTTCGGGCCGAGACATTGCTTCAAACTGGAAAGGAAGGGGGAAGATGCCAGGATAAAAAGGTGGGGGGAGGGGAAGGATAGCTATAAGGTGATAGGTGAAGCCAGTTAGAGAGAAAAGATAAAGGGCTGGCAAGGAAGGAATTTGATAGGAGAGGAGAGTGGACCATAGGAGATAGGGAAGGAGGAGGGGTTCTAAGGGGAGGTGATAGGCAGGTGAGAAGAAGTAAGAGGCCAGAGTGGGGAATAGATGGCGGGGGGGGGATTTTTTTAAAACCAGAAGCAGAAACTGATATTCACGCCATCAGGTTGGAGGCTACCAAGAAGAAATATAGCTGTTGTTCCTCCACCCTGAGGGTAGCCTCATCTTGGCACAACAGGTAGCCATGGATCGACATGTTGAAGTGGGAATAGGAATGAGAATTAAAATGCCTAGCCACCAGGAAGTTCCACTTTTGGCAAGCAGAGGCACTCAACGAATTGGTCCACCAATTTATGACGGGTCTCAACAATCTAGAAAAGGCCATATCGGGAGCACCTGGCACAAGAAGTATTGTCTCACCTGGAAGGACTGTTTGAGGCTCTGAATGGAAGTGATGGAGGAACTCCTAAGGCAGTGATTCCCAACGGGGGCGGTTATGTGTCCTAAGGGGGCATGCATTCAAGATTCTTGGGGGGACGGGGATGGGCAGTAAGCAGCACCCTAACTTGAGGCACAAGATCTGACTGACCGTGGCAACTCGCTGCCATTGTCAACATCTGATGGGCATTCCCAGTTTGTGTTAACTTTTTATTTTAATTTAGCACTGTTAATGATGGGTAAATACATACAGTGCGATTTCTGAGAGTCTGAAGGCGGTGAAGCCTTGAATTCTAATCCTGCTAAGAAAAAAAAACTGCAGAAAGCGTGTCAATACAATGTTACATACCTGGAGTATGGTTTTATTCTGTTCCCGTCAGATCAGTGATGCCCCATGTGTCTTATTTGTAATACTGTACTGTCTAACGAACCCAGGAAAACCATCTTGACTGCAGGAATATTTTCGTAAAAGCCCCATGAAAAGACTACTTAAGATATTACTCAGCTCCAGATGAAAGAAGCATCTGAAAAGTGTTGCACACGCAAGTAATTTGCCAAGAAAGCTAAAATGACCTTGATAGTGATCTCATTGCTTCTTACAACATTTCTAAAATGATAGCAAAGCGTGGAAAATCTCATACAATTGGGGAAAGATTAATAATGCCTGCTGTATCAGAAGTGCTCACCACCGTTCTCAAATTGGATACCAGTATTTTAAAATCAATTCCTCTGTAATAACTCTGTAACTCATCGTATTGACGAAATAAGTGAAGATGTTGAGTATCAATTATGCACACAGCTACAAAAAACAGAATTTGGGATATAACTGGATGAGTCAACTGTGCGAGACAACAAGGCATATGTATGGTTTATCAAAAACGGAAAAGTTTACGAAAAGATTCTTTTTTGTAAAAAGTTAAAAACAAATATCAATAGATAAGCAATCTGCAACAAGTGCAAAATGTATATTAAGGATAAAAGTATTCCAATTAGGAACATGATTTCTTATGCAACAGATGGAGCACCATATATGACAGGTCACCATGCTGGTTTAGTGGCATTTATGAAAAAAGAAATTCCAAATCTGTTTGCAATGCATTATGTAATTCATCATCAACATCTTGCTGCCAAAATCCTCAGCCAGTGACTTTATCCAAGCATGACTTTTGTAATGTCTGCTATCAACAAAATTAAAGCTCATCCATTAAATTTCAGAATATTTCACTAGTCATGCCAAGATAAAGATGAAGAGTTTGAACACTTGCTTCTCCACACTGAGGTGCGTTGGCTGTCAAAAGGCTGCTGCTTAAAATGTTTCTTCGATCTTTTTGACAACGTGGTTGAATTTTTGCTCAAAGTCGACAAGAACTTGAGAAACAAGATTGAAATTCTACAGTATGTGGCATCCCATGCCTAACCGATCTGTGTGACAAAACGAACATTCTAAATATGAAACTGCAGAGTGAAGATTTCAATTTATTCCAGGCGAAAAGTGAAGTCCACTTTTATTGGAAAATTGGAAATGTATAAGCAAAACTTTGGAAGACGAATGTTCTCACAGTTTCCCTGCTTGGAAATTATGGCAATCTCTTTCACAGATGGTGATATGCAAGAATACTGCTTATACCTGCAGTCACTGAACAAGGATCTTCAGTATTGATTTGAGATTTGAACAATCTGGAAATTCCGTACTGGGTAATTAACCCATTTCTTCGCAAGATGGACAAACAAGGAAGAGAGCTTGCAAGGAGAAATTATCGAAGTTTAGAATGATAAAGAAGCAAAATAAGCTTTTCAAAAATGTCGGCTTTTTTGGTATGTGGCAACACAGTCATACAAAATTTCCTGGTCTTTGGAGAAGAGCCAAACTGCTCTTCATTTCATTTCCATCCTCCTACCTTGCTGAAAGACACTTCAGTGCAGTGAACCACAAACTAACAAAAAACAGAAACCTCTTGGACATTGTTACACGTGGAGACATAAGGCTTTTGCTGTCACAATTTGAACCAGGTATTTCAACTCTTACTCAAAACCATCAAGCCCAAGGATCACATTGATATTGAAGCTGCTGTACAGCACACAGGTTCTGTGTAAGCTAGGTTTAAATACAAATAAATATTTAAAGCAGAATCATTTTTCTCATGCTAGCCTATGGTCGACATGTTTTTACACTATGGGGGTGCTGGAAAGTATACTGTGCCTAAGAGGGGCACTGGCAAATATGAAGGTGCTTTAGGGGGCCATTGGCAAGTATGAAAGTGCTCTTGGGATGTGTTGGGCTAAAAAAGGTTGGCAAACACTGCCTAAAGGTAAATGCTCCGAGGAGGCACAGATCAAATGACAGAATTCACCCTGCAGTTTGAGAGGGAGAAGCTAAAATCAGATGGGTTGGTCTCACAGTAGAATAAAAGGAGTGACAAAGGCATGAGAGAAGAGCTGGCCAAAGTTGACTGGAAGGGGACAATAGAGGGATGATGGTTGAGCAGCAATGGTAGGAACTTCTGGGAGTAATACATAAGACCAAGGAACAGTTCATCCCAAAGAAGCAGTATTCCAAAGGGAGGATGAGTCAAACATGGCTGAGAAGCAAAGTCAAAGACAGCATTAAAGCAAAAGAAAGAGCATAAAATACAGCAAGAAAATATTGGGAAGCTAGGGAATTGAGAAGCTTTTAAAAACCAACAGAAAGTAAATAAAAAAGCAATAAAGAGAGAAAAGATTGAATGTAAATGTAAACTAACCAACAATATAAAAGAGGACACCAAATGTTTTTTAGACATGGAGTAAAAGGGAGGCAAATGTGGACATCAGACTGCTGGAAAATGACACTGAAGTAGTAATGGGGAAAAAAGAAATGGCAGATGAACTAAGTAAGTATTTTGCATCAGTCTTCACTGTAGAAGACAGCACTGACATGCCAGAAAATCAAAACTGTCTAGGGCAGAAGTGGGTGTAATCACCATTACTAAGGAGAAGCCACTTGGGAAGCTGAAAGGTCTGAAGGTAGTTAAGTCACCTGGAGCAGATGGAGGTAGCTTGAGAAACTGTGGAGACATTAGTAGTGATCTTATCACCAGATTCTGGAATAGTTCCAGGAAACTCATGACAGCTTGAAGCTCTGAGCAGTGGCCAATCAGACACTGGAACATGAAAAGACATAACTCACTCAGGGCCGCCGACTGAGTAGAAAAGGCAGCAATTTGTGGCAGTTTAGAGTTTTGAGCAGCAGCAAATCAGAGACCGTAAGCCCGAGAAGGCGTAGCTCACTCAGGTTCACTGATTGAGTAGAAAAGACATTGATTCATGGCAGTATGGGCAGCAGCCTATCAGCATTCAGGATTGATTGGCAAGAACAAATTAAAGTAAGGCAAGTGCTGGTGGAGTGGCCACTGTGAAGCGATTATTGTTGGAGTGGTCAGTTACAGTGGAGATTTTTAGGTTTTAGTTCTTCAAGGCTTCAGTGAGGAGCGGCTTCAGACAGAGAAGGCTAAAAAGCTGCAGGTAGAATCCCCACCTCCATAGTTTATTGTTCTTCTTTCTTTATATTAGCTCAGTTAAGAACAGTAGTGATGCTAGGCAGGATAGTGGAATGCTCGTTCTGCGAGATGTGGGAAGGCGAGGAGGCCTCCAGTTTCTCTGACAACCATACCTGCAAGGTGCATCTGGCTGCAGCTCTTAACACCCCACATTAAGGAGTTGGAGCTGGAACTAGAGGAACTCCAAATCATTCAGGAGGCTGAGGGGCGATGGATAGGACTTATAGAGAGATAGCTACACCCAAGGTGCAGGACACTGGAAGGCGGGTGACAGTCAGGAAGGGGAAAGGGATGAAACAGCCAGTGCAGAGTCACCCCCGCCACCCCCCCACCAACCAGTATCCAAAGACACAATGGTCAG
The DNA here is from genome assembly GCF_030028105.1 of Mobula birostris. Lineage (NCBI taxonomy): Eukaryota > Metazoa > Chordata > Chondrichthyes > Myliobatiformes > Myliobatidae > Mobula > Mobula birostris. Next base: position 109,038,832 of record NC_092379.1, on the reverse strand, counting down.
GTCTCTAGCACTGAGTCTGATTCTGTGACTCAGAAGAGAAGGGGAATGAAGAGGCATGCTGTGGTGAGCAGGATTCATTAGTTAAGGGAATAGAAAGGAGTTTCTGTGAACGAGAATGAGATTCCTGGATAGTATATTGCCTCCTGGATACCAGGGTCTGGGACATCTCGGAGTGAGTCCTCGACATTCTTAAGTGGGGGCTGCAGCAAGAGGTCGTGGTCCATAACATTGATCCACTAACATTGGTAGGAAGAGTATTGAGGTTCTGCAAAAGTAAGTTCAGAGAGTTATGTGCTAATTAAAGGACAGGAGCTCCGGGGTTGTGATCTCAGGATTGCTACCCGTGCCATGTGCTAGTGAGGCCAGAAATAGGAAGATCATACAGTTTAACAGTGGCTAAGGAGTTGATGTAGGAGGGAGGGCATAAGATTTTTGGATCATTGGACCTCGTGTGTGGTGGGTAATGTCTAACCAATCCTACAGAATTTTTCGAAGAAGTTACCAGGAAAGTGGAAAAAGGTAGCGTATGTTGTCTACATGGACCTTAGCAAGGCATTTGACAAGGTCCCGCATAGGAGATTGTTTAAGAAGGTTCAGTTCCTTGGCATTCAAGATGAGGTAGTAAATTGGATTAGACATTTGCTTTGTGAGAGAAGCCAGAGAGGTAGTAGAAGCCTGTGACTAGTGGAGTGTCGCGGTGGTAAGTGCTATTGTTGTTTGTCATCTAGATCAACAATCTGTCTGATAAATGTGTTTAACTGGATCTGCACATTTCCGGATGACACAAGATTATAGATGTAGTGGACAGCAAGGAAGGCGATCATAGCTTGCAGAGAGATCCGCATCAGCTGGAAAAATAAAGGTGTAGCCTATTTTCTAAACAGAGAGCAAATTCAGAAAATGAAGGTGCAGGGAGTCCCAGTGCAAGATTCCCTAAAGGTTAACTTGCAGGTTAAGTCAATGGTAAGGAAGACAAATGCAATGTTAGAACTCATTTTAAGAGGACTAATACATAAAAAGCAATGATGTAATTCTGAGACGTTATAAGGCATTTGTCAGAATGCATTTTGAGTATTGTGAACAGTTCTGGGCTCTATATCTATGGAAGCATGTGCTGGCAATGGAGAGGGTCCAAAGAAAATTTATGAGAATGATTCCAGCAATTAAAGAATTAACATAGAAGAGTGTTTGACGGCTCCGGGCCTGTATTCACTGGAGTTCAGAAGAATAAAGGGGAGATCTCAATGAAGCCTATCAAATATTGAAAGGCCAGGATAGAGAGGATATGGGCAGCATATGAAAAGGATGTTTCCAATAATAGGAAAGTCTGGGACTAGAAAGCACAGCCTCAGAATAGAAAACCATAAGAAATAAGAGCAGAAGTTGGCCACCTGGCCCATTGAGCCTGCTCGGCTATTCAATAAGATCATGGCTGATCCGGCCAAGGACTCATCTCCACCTACCTGTCTTTTCTCCATAACCCTTAAATCCCTTACTATGCAAACATCTATCCAACCTTGCCTTAATTATATTTACTGAAATAGCCTCCACTGCTTCAATGGCAGAGAATTCCACAGATTCACCACTCTCTGGGAAAAGCAGTTCCTCCTCATCTCCGTCCTGTATCTACTCCCCCAAATCTTGAGGCTATGCCCCCTAGTTCTAGTGTCCACTGGAAACAACTTTCCTGCCTCTATCTTATCTATCCCTTTCATAATTTTATGTTTCTGTAAGATCTCTTCTCATTCTTCTGAATTCCAGCGACTATAGTCCCAGGTGACTCAATCTCTCCTCATAGTCTAACCCCCTCATTTCTGGAATCAACCTGGTGAACCTCCTCTGCACCACCTCCAAAGCCGGTATATCCTTCTTCAAGTAAGGAGACCAAATCTGCACTCAGTACTCCAGGTGCGGCCTCGCCAGTATCCTATACAGTTACAGTATAACCACCCTGCTCTTAAATTCAATCCCTCTAGCAATGAAGGCCAACGTTCCATTTGCCTTCTTGATAGCCTGCTGCAATTTTTTTTTACCATTTAAATTAGGGGTCGCCAACCCGTCGATCGCGATTGACCATCTTTCAGACTTTCCCAGTAGATCCCAAAGAAAAATCAAAAATAAATACACAAATACTGTTGTAATGTGAGCATTATAAAAGTAAGTAATACTAATTAGGATAATGGTAATATAGCAATATTTTCGCTAAAAAGCTGTCTGTAAAGAGAGGTTGTTTCCAGGTTCCGTTCTTTCTGCCCAGTGTGCATGTGTGTAGTTCCCCCGCCATGCACTGTATTTTCAGCATAGCCTGTGCTGCATCAAAGTGACCAATCAGATTAGGAATAAGAGTACTGACTGTCTCAAACATCAATATACGGCAGTTGTCCACAACCTCCAGGCCGCGAAGCAGGCAGTGGTGCAGTGGTAGTCGGGATGCACACAGCACATTTTTAAGAAAAAAAACCAAAATAAACAAGCTAATTAATTAGGTGCTGCCCGGCACATAAATATTGGCTCAGATCAGAGGCGACGCAATCCGCAATCGCTCGTGATATCCTGATAGCATAGCGGAGGCTCCACGAAAGAAGGTGAAAACATATAAATTCCATCCAGAATGGGAAGAGGAATTCCTATTTACCTTGGTGAAAGACAAGTGTGTATGTATATTGTGCCACCAAACACAAGCACTGACTAAAAGAGGGGATCTGGAGCGGCACCGCAACACCAACCACCAGGAATTTAAAGACACCTACCCCCCAAAGAGCGCAATTCGTGCCTGGAAAGTTGAGCTGAAATTGGGGTTGAAGGCCCAGCAATCGTTTTTCACAAAACATGCTGCTCAAAATAAGGCTGCTATTGAAGCATCATTTCGTATAAGTCACCTTCTGGCGGAAGACAAGAAGCCTTTTACAGATAGCGATTTATTCAAGGAAGCAATGGGTCATTACCGCAGAGACTGTTTTTAATGACTTCAAAAACAAAAATGGCATCACAACCACAATACGTAATATACCGCTTGGCCCTGCAACAGTGACAAGGAGGTTAGAGTCACTGTCAGAGGACGTGAATATTTTTCACTACAGTTCGATGAATCCCTGGATGTAATGCAAACAGCTCAGCTTGGTGTATTTGTCAGAATAGCTTTCCAGGATTTTACAACAAAGAAGGACTTCCTCACTCTTTCGCAATTAAAGGAAAGAACGAGAGGTGAGGATATTTACAATGAGTTTAAAAAAATATGTCTGTGAAAATGACATCCCCTTTCATAAACTGGTGGCAATTACTACTGATGGGGCCAAGCAATGTGCGGTGTGCGCGTTGGATTTATACCACAAAGTCAGTGCCAACTTCGGGTCAACTTATCTATGTGAAACTGCATTTTCACAGATGAGAATTATTAAATCTAAGTACAGGAACTGACTTACTGACAGACACCTCACTAGGGTTGTCAACTTTCTCACTCCCAAATAACGGACAAAAGTAGCAGTCAAATCCCGGGACATTTGTGTTTACCCCGAGAAAGACTACCATGACCTTGAAGCCTTGCGAGGGCACCTGTGCACGCATGCGCGTACGTGCCCATTTTTTTTCTCTACCCCAGCAATCGGTTTTGGCTTAATTTTCATTATTTCTACTTTATATAGGCTATATGTTTATCATATCATTCCTGCTTTTACTATATATTAGAGTTATTTTAGGTTTTATGAGTTATTTGGTATGATTTGGTAGGTTTTTTTTGGGTCTGGGAACGCTCAATTTTTTTCCATATAAATTAATGATAATTGCTTCTTCGGCGTAAAGCACTTCGGCATGAAAGGTTTCATAGGAAAGTTCTACCTTAGCGGGGAGAAATACGGGACAGTTGGCAACCCTACACCTCACAGACTGTCCCAGACTGGTTGTCTGTAGTTATGAGCCAAATTTCAGGGAACTAGCAGAAAGTATTCAGCCCCAGTCATCACACTGAGTGCAACAGTCAATTTTTATTCATTTATTTTTCGTGTTGAAGTAAAATTAAATAATGAAACTTAGAATTAAAGGTGTGAAGTATTGTAATATTCTTAAAGAAAGACAGCTATGCCTGTTTGATATGCTAGTTACAGTGTTTTCTTGTTTGAATTAAATTGAAAGTTTGACAAAAGTATTTTGTGTAATTCAAATACAATTTGCCCAAATAAAAGGCCTCAAATTGGAAGTACAATCTGAGCTGTTTTTTCTCTAAACAATTTAGTAGGTCGATCTTGCCTTTCACTGAGGTCGAGGTAGGGGATCTTGGGCTTAAAAAGGTTGGTGACCACTAATTTAAATGATAATCTGCTCTTTCAATTTTCCTTGGATAGGTGCTAGAACATGTCAGAATAGAAATAAAACACTAATTTATTCTTGTGGAACATCCCATACTAATGGAGTAGGAATTCTTATGGATGAAAACATGGCAAAAAGTGTTTTAGGACATTGGACAATATCAGAAAGAGTGCTCCTTGATGGATTCAGAGGACAACCATTTGATTTAGCAATTATACAGGTATATGCACCAACAATAGATGGAACAAATGAAGATATAGATAAATTCTATGAAGAGCTTGAACAAGCAAAGAATGGGTGCAAATCTCAAGATATTGTTATTGTCATGGGAGATCTAAATGCTAAAGTATGTTGATGGAAATACCATAGGAAAATTTGGACTAGGGGAAAGAAATGAAAGAGGTGAGAAATGGGTAGAATGGTGCAAGATGAATAATCAGGTCATTATGAATACCTACTTTAAAAACCATCCAAGACGCTTGTGGACCTGGAAAAGTCCAGGTGATAACACTAGAAATCAAATTGACTTTATTACTATAAACCAAAGATTTAGAAACTCAGGGACTCAATGCAAAACATATCCAGGTGCAGACTGTAATAGTGACCATAACCCAGTAGTATGTCAAGTAAAAGTAAAACTGAAAAAACTAAAGAAGCAAAAACCTAAACAATCCCTTGACTACTTGCAATTAATTAAAGAAGAAATCTTAAGACAAAAATTTACAATTGAAGTAAGGAATAGATTTCAAAGTCTAGAAATAGAATCTGTTGAAGATGATAGCAATCATGTAGAAATGAAGATTAACTCTCTAAAGGACGCCTTGGTAGAATCAGCAAAGTCAGTGATTCCTAAAAAAGAAAAAAAGCACAAAAAATTAATGGATGACAGATGAAATCAAAAATCTAGTGGAAGAAAGGAGACGGAAGAAAGCAAATCCTACAGAATATAAGTCCTTAGATAAAAAAAAGTTAAAAGCTTATGTGAAAAAACCAAAGAAGGATGGTTAAACCAGGAATGTGAGCAAATAGAAAGAATCCCTATTACTGATCCAAAAAGGTTACATCAACAAATCAAGAATATCACTGGTAAAAAGCTCCTCTGTTCTTCAGGTGGATGTTTGAAAGCAAAGGATAGTACCATTATCACAGAAAAAGATGAGATTATGAATAGATGGACTGAGTATATTCAGGAATTGTTTGAAGACAATCGAGGCAAAAAACCAGGAATTAAGAAAAATATTGAAGGTCCAAGTATTTTAAAACCTGAAGTTCGTAATGCAATAAATAAGATGAAGAAAGGAAACGCAGCAGGTCCTGATGAATTAGTAATAGAACAAATTATCACCCTTGAAGATTATGGAATTGAAAAACTTACTGATTTAATCAATGACATTTATGAGACTGGAATAATACCAGAAGAGATGAAAAAAATCAGTATTTATCACTCTTCCTAAGAAACCTGGAGCAATAGAATGTGAATTACATAGGACCACAAGTTTAATGAGTCATATCACCAAGATACTTCTATGAATTTTGATGACAAGAGCGAAAAGTAAGATGCAAGCTGAAACAGGTAAAGAATAATCTGGTTTTGTGAACGCAATATTGATGTTAAGGATACTATCAGAACGAGCTATTCAAGTGCAAAAAGATTTGTTTGTTTTATCGACTACACAAAAACATTTGATAAAGTGAAGCACAATAAGTTATTTGAAATATTACAGGAAACTCTAGATCTAGATTTGAAAGACCTCCGCCTAATCAGAAATCTGTTTTGGGAACAAACTGCAGCTGTAAGAATAGATGGAGAAGTGAGTCAGTTTACGAAAATCAAGGGAGGCGTTAGACAAGGGTGTGTTTTCTACACTGATTTGTTTATTGTGTAAAGTGAAACAATATTACAAAAAATAAGAGACATCTTAGGAATCAAAGTTGGTGATGAAAACATCAAAAATTTCAGATATGCAGATGACACTGTGTTAATTGCAAGTACGGAGGAAGAACTACAAAACTTAATTGATATAGTTGTTGAAGAAAGTGCAAAAATGGGTCTATCCATCAATTGCAAAAAGACAATGTATGGTTATATCCAAAAAGAAGGAGAATCCTATCTGCAGACTGAGAATAAACTGGGAAGACATAAAACAAGAACAGAACTTTTGCTACTTAGGAAGCTGGGTGACATCACATGGCAGATACCACATGTACATCAAAAGAAGAATAGGGATGGCAAAAGACATCTTTACGAGAATGAAGAGTATACTAAACTAGGCATGACAACCTGCCTCAGAGTACTGAAATGTTACATTTATCCAGTTATGTTATATGGCTCAGAATGTTGGACAATATCTAGTAACGTGAGGAAACAAACTGAAGCAGCAGAGATGTGGTTTTTGAGGAGGATGCAAAGAATTTCATAGACAAAACAATTATCTAACGAGGATGTCATGAACAGAGCAAACACAAAAAGAGAAATAATGTATGAGATCATGAAAAGGCAACGTAACTTCATTGGACATGTGATTAGGAAAGAGGACTTAGAATGCATGGTAATTAGGGGAAAGATTGAAGGGAAGAAAGCAAGAGGAAGACAAAGACAAATGATGATGGAGACAGCAGCCAGAGAACTGGAAATGAATACCAGTGCATTGATCCACTTGACCTGAAACAGGAGTGTGTGGGCCATGGCAGTCAAAGCTCAAACTGGGCATGGCATCTGATGATGACGATGATGATGATGCTGAGTGTAAAATATTTAGTTTTCTTTTTAGAGCACTGACTTAGAAACATAAAAACAGAAAACCTACAGCACAATACAGGCCCTTCGTCCACAAAACTATGCCCAACATGTCCTTACCCAAGAAATTACCTCGGGTTACCCATGAACCTCTATTTTTCTGAGCTCCATATACCTGTCCAGGAGTCTCTTAAAAAACCCTAACGTAACCGCCTCCACTACCGCCACCGGCAACCCATTCCACACACTCATCACTCTGCATAAAAAAACTTACCCCTGACATCTCCTCTGTACTACTTCCAAGCACCTTAAAACTGTGTCCTCTCGTGTTAGCCATTTCAGCCCCGGGAAAAAGCCTCTGACTATTCACACAATCAATGCCTCTCATCATCTTATACACCTCTATCAGGTCACCTCTCATCCTCCGTCCCTCCAAGGAGAAAAGGCTGAGCTCACTCAACCTATTCTCATAAAACATGCTTCCCAATCCAGGCAACATCCTTGTAAACCTCCTCTGCACCCTTTCTATAGTTTCCACATCCTTCCTATAGTGAAGTGACCAGAACTGAGCACAGTACTCCAAGCGGGGTCTGCCCAGAGTCCTATATAGCTGTAACATTACCTCTCGGCTCTTAAACTCAATCCCATGGTTGAAGAAGGCCAATGCACCTTATGCCTTCTTAACCACAGAGCCAACCTGCGCAGCAGCTTTGAGTGTCCTATGGACTCGGACCCCAAGATTCCTCTGATCCTCCACACTGCCAAGAATCTTACCATTAATACTATATTCTGATATCATATTTGACCTACCAAAATGAATCACCTCACACTTATCTGGGTTGAACTCCATCTGCCACTTCTCAGCCCAGTTTTGCATCCTATCAATGTCCCACTGTAACCTCTGGCAGACCTCCACACTATCCACAATACCCCCAACTTAAAGCTTACAAATGCAGGTCTTTTTCTTTAAGAAAAAGAGTAGAAAAATAAAAATCTCATTCAATGTTTCATCATTAAAATAAACATCAACAACATGAGCTATCTTTTTGGCCCAATCAGCGAACTGTTTTGTTCTGTCTCGCCTCTCGCTGTGGAAAAGGGGCGATACCTCTCTGTCTCTTGTTGGGGGGGAGGGGGAGAGGGAGAGGCTGTGGCATATCAAATTGTCGGGCAAACAATTAGTTTTTGTTGAACTGTACATCATGGTGTCTCTTTGGGGACTTTGCTTTTACTTCCTTGGTGTATAGTGGGTGTTGATGCTTCCAGCTGAAATAAGTTGGGGGGAGGGCGGGGTGGAGGGGAGTGCTGTTGCTTGTGCATGGGAGGGGCAAAGGGGCTTTGGGGTTCTAATGTTTTATTGCCATCCATTCTTTGGAGGTTCTCCTGATTCTGTGTATATATACGAAATGCAAGAATTTCAGGTTGTGTACTGTAATACATCCTGATATTAAATGGAACCACTGAGCCATTGATCCCTTGCTCTTGCTCCATTATTCCATTAAAGAGGCTGATCTTCTTCCGATGCTCCTGTCCTGCACCATGTCTCCTGATTACCTTAATATCTAAAAATCAACTTCAGACATAATTATTGAAAGATGGACTTCCACAAACCTCAGACCAATTATTCATTACCCTCCTACCCTCAATGTGAAGAAGTGTCTTCTCATCTCTGTGCTGAATGGCCAAATTACTATTTTTACTACAACCTCATTTGACACATCCTGTCAGAAAAAAATATCATCGCCTGCATATACCCATTAAAATCTGTGTGCATTTCAGTAGGATAATTGGATACCATGGTAGCATGACACTATTACAGCTCAGAGTGTTAAAGTTCAATTCTGACATCTGTAAGAAGTCTGTATGCCCTCCCTCTGGAATGAGTGGGTTTTCTCCGGATGCTCCAGTTTCCTCCCACAGTCCAAAGCTGTACTGGTTAGTAGGTTAATTATTCACTGTAAATTGTCCTGTGATTAGCCTAGGGTTAAATCGTGGGATGCTGGGTGGCGCAGCTCGAAAAGCTGGATGGGTCTATTCCACACTGTATTTCTAAATAAAAAAGTAAATAATCTTTTACTCTTTTTAGTTCTGAAGAACAGAAACCCAGTTTTTCTAATCTTCCTTTACAGAACAAATTCCATTATCCCAGGAATCAGTCTGGTGGATCTTTATAACATTCTTTCATTGCAAGAAACTGATTTCTTAGGTCGGAAAACAAGATCTAAGCACAATATTCCGGCATTCCATTCAGGTGCAGTTTCACCAGGGAGTTATATAATCCCACTAAGATATCTTGACTGGAATTTTGCACTGAAATCTTCTTGCAATGAAGACTAACATACAATTTGCCTTCCTAATTATCACACTTGTATGTTAATTATGATTGATTTGCTAATGACAGCCCTTCTAAATGCGTCACAATTTTAGAATAATCTGCTCGTCCATTTTATTTTTCCTACCAAAGTTGATGATCGTATACTTTCCACATTATATCCTCACCTATTCACCAAGTCTGCCTGTCTGCCCTCAAAGCCTCTTTACATTTCCTCACAACTTACACAACCACCAGTAATTGAATGCAGTTTTGATAACTAGCGTCTCTTCACCTCTACTTGCAACTAGCCCATTTGCTGCTTGTGGTAACCCTTAAGAAAGTTATGTTTATGCTGCTGAAGGCCACAGGACTAGTGCTCCTCCAGCACTTAATTAAAGTATGATAATGTGGCACTGGACATAAGAGAGGAATCTCCTTTGAAGTCTTGTCTATCTAGGCCTTCCTCCTCATACCATCATAACTGGACTGATAGATTAATGAACTCAATTCTGCAATACAAGGCATTTTCAACTTCAGAACAACTACAACCAACAGCGGACAGAAACCATATAGTTGCAAAGCAAAGGAACCCATTTTTCTCCCATGCCTCATACACATCTCAATTCACATTATTGCAGGGTACTCTACACCATGCACTAGGCTGACAACCTGAAGCCTCGAGGTAATATTGCAACGCGAGTGCAATTGTAGGCAGCTGAACTGACGAGTTGGAACAATAACACTGGTCCTTTATATTTAATAAAGGTCTAATTCTTAGTACTCCCTATCCAAAAGAACCTTCATTTGAATGAACTCAACATTTCAAGAAGGAATCACCATTAATTTCTCAAGGGAAATTAGGGAGAGGCAATAAATTCTTCAAAATATGAAGAAATACAAAGACTAATTTACTTTCTTCTGATCAACTCCACCTAGGTCCAAGAAATAAATGGTTATCATATAACTGAAAGCATTATCTAGTTTATTGTAAGCAAATATCAAAGCAAAATACAGTGGATTTTGTTTAATTGGGGCAGCCACTTATTTAGGACAACTCTCAAAGAACAAAAACTAATCAAGAAAATAGTCGGGTTTCCTTTCATTTATTTGGGACTCTATGCCACATAATTGGTACAGGAGACTGTTGCCAAACAGGGTCTAACTAGTGTCAGTTGTGCTCGCATCGGGTGGTTATTAAACACAACACCATGCTTAGAGTGAACTAAATAGCGCCTCTTGTGTGTGTTTGTGTTCAAAAAAGTGATTATTGTCACTGATAGTTGGTGAGTCATAAGCAGTAAGACAATTTAGACAACACACACAAAATGCTGGAGGAACTCAGCAGGCCAGGCAGCATCTATGGGAAAGAGTACAGTTGACATTTTGGGCCAAGACCCTTCAGCAATTCCCCCAGCATTTTGTGGGTATTGCTTAGATTTTCAGTATCTGCAGATTTTCTCTTGTTTGAAGCCAATTCAGAACCATTTTGTTCACTGCAGTTTCAAGCATTCAGTTAGAAACTATTTGAGGATACAATCATCAAAAGCATTGTTTGAAAGCAGTGCAATAGTTGTACTAGGTGTCTGCCCTGATTTTTTTCATTTACAATCAACTAACAGAACATGGCATGGTACACTGGATTAATTTCTCTGTCAATAATTATTAGGAACCAATAGTTTTATAGTATTGTCATAGTATTGGTAGTGTTCTAATTTATTCTGTATTTCATTTAAATACGCAATTTGTTACTCAGTTAAAAGGTAGCTTGTCTTCTTCTAAAAATGAATTTTTAACTATTTCCATGAAACTTTGGCTAATTGGGACAGCTGCTTAATTGGGCCAAAATGTACTGGTCCCAATGAGTTGCAATTAATTGAAATACTGGATACTTACATTTTATCTGCTGGCATCTTCATGACTCCCACAGAAAGGGCATGTTGCTTGCCTTCTGCCATAATAGCCTTAAGAATTGCAAGTTAAGAAAATGTTCAGGTACTAAGAGTAAAACAAAGGTGTTTATCTACAACTAATCATATACAAGATCTGAACGTGTAATTTTTACAGAGAGAATAAAACACTGTAAATGAAATTTGGTATTTTCACCCCCATCCCAATGAGTGAACTAAATGTTAGAAAGTAACTCTCCCAATATTTTCAAACGCTGTGCAACTAACAAAGTTATACAATGCAGAAGAGGACTCTTCAGCCACCTCCTCCATGCCAACCATCAAGCACTCAACTGCATTAATTTCAGTTCCAGTACTGGTCTGTAGCCTTCTTTGCCTTGGTTGATTCAAGTGGTCATCTCGATACCTGATAAACATATACACAAGAGACTGCAGATGCTGGCATCTGAAAGTATAAAACAAACTACTGGAAAAACTCAGCAGGCCCAGCAGTATCTATGGAAACAGCGGGAGAGTTAATGTTTTGGGTTAAGACTCTGCCTCAGGCTAAGGAGCATCTGCTTCCACTACCCATTCAAACGGGCAATTCACATTCTAACCATCTTCCAGGTTAAAAAGCTCTTCCTCAAATCTTTTCTAAAGTTCTCATCCCATACCTTAATCCTATACTCTCTGCCTTGGGAAAAACCTTCCTGCTATGTCCTTTGTAATTTTGTGCATCTGTCAGATCATCCTCAACCTCCTCCACTCCAAAGAAACCAAATCCTCATTATCCAGTCTATTCTCATAACTGAAACACTCCAAACCCAGCAAAATACTGGTGAATGTTGTCTGCACCTTTGCTGGTGTAATCCAATCCTTCCTGTCGTGTGGTGACCAAAACTGTATGTAGTAGGGCCATTGTGGCCTCACTACTGCTAAATAAAAAATGACCATAGCCTCGTTACTTTTATATTCTGTGACCTGGCTAAAGGCAGCAAGTATCCTGTGGTTATTTTTCACCACCTTCAGTGTCGCCATCTTCTGAGATCCCTGGATTTAAACAGCAAGGTCGCTCCATTTCTCAATATTCACTTTGGGCCCTACATTAATTGTATAACTCCTAACTTTATTAATTCTTCCAGTGTATCACCTCTCACTTGTCAGGATTAAATTCCATTTGCCATTATTCTGCTCATCTTACCACCTCTATAGTAGTTATGCCTATCCTCCTCCCTATCAACACACTGATTGATGTGTATTCTTCAATCATACCCCAGGCAATAATTGTAGAGGGAAATGGACAGTTGATATTTTGGGTTGAGACCCTTCAAATGGACAGACAGAAAACCCACTGGAAAATACCTGAATCAATATCAAGTGAGGACAGAACCTACCAGTTGTTACTCAAGCTGAGCAGCTGATCAACGTGCACCAACAAGAATGACACAGGAATAAGATAAAAATAGCAGTAACCAAAATGATAGGAGAAGACAGGAGGGGGCGGGATGGAGCCAAGAGCTGGACAGGTGATTGGCAAAGGGGATATGAGAGGATCATGGGACAGGAGGTCCGGGGAGAAGGACAAGGGGAGAAAAACTGTCCAGCTCTTGGCTCCATCCCTCCCCCTCCTGTCTTCTCCTATCATTTTGGATCTCCCCCTCCCCCTCCCACTTTCAAATCTCTTACTAACTCTTCCTTCAGTTAGTCCTGACGAAGGGTCTCGGCCTGAAACGTTGACTGTACCTCTTCCTAGAGATGCTGCCTGGCCTGCTGCGTTCACCAGCAACTTTGATGTGTGTTGTTTCAATTTCCAGTATCTACAGAATTTCTGTTGTTTGCGTAAAAATAGCAGTAGTAGGCCACATAAACCTTGGCTGTTCTGATCTTTGACAGCCACACAGTAAAATTTCCTGGCCTAGTTCCATAACCTTTGATTTCCCCATTTCCAGAATTACATCCCAGCTTTAAATATATTTTCTGACTCGCCTCCAAAGTTGAGATTGTGGCGACCCACTACAAGATAAAGGATTTCAAAAATTCATGATAATTCAAAAGAAATTCCCCTTAAACATACTCTCAATTACCTCACTAGTTACAATTCTGTTAACTCCCTCACAATATGGTCAAATTAGAACCCATGACTCTCAAATATACAGAATTCCACAAGTTCACAACCATTCGATTAAAGAAATTGCTGCCCATCTCTGTCCTAATGGCTGGAATCTTATTTGGAGGCTGTGTTCCCTAGTTCCTAAATCATAGCAACATGACACTTCACTAACCATCTATTCAGTCAACCCAGCCAAGAAATTTCTATTACTGAGAGATAATCATCACTTAGGTAGAGTGAACCTTGTATCTACAGAAGTCAATGAAATCACAAGGGCTACAGCGCAGATTGATTCAGAATTAGAAATAATGTACCTAATGATTTGGTGCATTTTTTTAACCAACTCCATTACCCTACACGAAGGACTACACTCAAAGTCGCATTTTGAAGGACTTAAACAGAACATACTGAAATTTACTGTGAGAGTGATCTGGCAAACTATTCAGTTTGCAACTCACTTTCCCTCGTACATCAACTTCACTAACAGTTCTTTTATTTCACAGAACAGTATTTGTATTAGGTTTTTAGAAGGATACAACTATTGTGTCAGTGTCAGCTGGGTACAGCTTAGCTCCAGGGGACGTCAGACCAGGACACATGATATTGGCGCCACTGAGCACAAACTTGATAGCTCCTTTATCAACCTGCTGTTGTGGCAAAATAACAGGATCTGTAATGAAAAAAAAAATCAATAAATTAAAACAGTTTTATGACAGACACATTACTGTTTGTCGCAACATATAGGCTTCATCTCATTTTGTATTTAACTTACAGTTAATAATCCAAGTTAACGCTTTTCCACTTCACTCAGAAGGAAATCAACAAACATTAATTTTCACTGACCCAGCTTCTATCCCATCCTCTCCTCATAATTTTGACTCATACCTGTGATCTCCTGCAATTCTCAAAATTCAGATCTTTTCTGCTGTTTAAATAATGCAAAAGGGTGAAAGGATTGTTAACACACTAAAAAAAATCCAAGGAATTGAAATGAACTGAGCTTTTCACTGGAATAAATGATCCCCATTTTCAAATAGAGAAGTCAATTTTATTGGCTGGACTCTCCCCATAGATCTGATAAAACAATCTTGACCTGAAAGGAAATCTGGGCCTACCTCCAGCTGAACAGGAACTTTACTGATAAGCACAGGGCTCAGTATACATACACACAAACACTTTTAACCCACTCAGCCCCACCAGCCTGCTCTATCATTCAGGTGGCTAGTCTGACTACAGCCTCAGTTCCTGCCTACCACATTAATTAGTGCTTTACTTATAGACAACCTATCAATGATGAGACAGAGCACTAACAAGATAGGAAGATGCATCGAAGATGTATTAAGTGAGGAAGCAAGGGACAATGAAGGAAGCAGTGAGAACCATGGAACTTGGTTCTTCAAGTAAGACTAAAATCATCAGAGTCTAGTAGAACAATCAATATAAAACACATTTTTTTGTGAGCGGCCCTTGGATCCACATAGATCTGGCACTCACTGCAAAGAGTCATGCACAACTGCCAAAAAGGAAAAAGCAATTATCTGGAGGTTATTGGAGAAGTGAAATATGTTTTAAACTTCCTTACCAGTTGTATCTGAAGAACATAAGCAGATACTTGTTAAATTAATGATGAAACTAATGTTGTGTAAAATACAATTTTCACAACATTAGGAACACGGGGGGGGGGGGGTACTATGTAAATTACTTTTACATTTTACTATTGCAGCAATCCGCGTACTTTAAATTTGGAAAAAAATCTTCAAAAGGTTACACACAGAAGTCACATTAATGGCCTTACTCCATGAGTGACAACTTGGGTCTTAAAAATGAATAATGGTGTATCAATCCACTGCAATAGTCTTGTCTGCAAGGACTAGCTTCTTAACTTTGGGTTGGTTTAAGAATTAAACTATGACGAATGGCATTTATTTTTCATATCTCTTAAGATATAGCAACGGTCCCCAACCACCGGGCCGCAAAGCATGTGCTACCGGGCCGCGAGGAAACAATATGAGTCAGCTGCACCTTTCCTCATTCCCTGTCATGCACTGTTGAACTTGAACATAGGGTTGCCAACTGTCCCGTATTTGCTGGGACATCCCTTATATTGGGCTAAATTGGTTTGTCCCATATGGGACCACCCTTGTCCTGTATTCCCCCGCTAAGGTAGAGCTTTCCTATGAAACCTTTCGTGCCAAAATGGCGTGAAGCAAAGAAGTAATTACCATTAATTCATATGGAAAAAATTTTTGAGCATTCCCAGACCTAAAAAATAACCTACCAAATCATGCCAAATAATAAATAAAACCGAAAATAACAGTAACATATAGTAAAAGCAGGAATGATATGATAAATACACAGCCTATATATAGTAGAAATAATGTATGTACAGTGTAGTCGGGAAGATGAAGGCAAAAGCGATTTGTGGGAAAAAATGGGCACGTACACACATGCAGACATCACATATGTGCACATCACGCATGCGCACACAGGTGCCCGCGCAAGGCTTCATGGTCATGTTAGTCTTTCCTGGGGTAAAGTGTCCCGGGATTTGACTGCTACTTTTGTCCCTTATTTGCGAGTGAGAAAGTTGGTAACCCTAACTGTAAAAGACATGTTGAGGTGAGTTTAACCCTACTTGAACCCCCCCCCCCCCAGTCCGCAAGAATATTGTCAATATTCAACTGGTCCATGGTGTAAGAAAGGTTGGGGACCCCGGAGATATAGCATTTGAATAACTAACTCAGTAAATAATTTTGACCTTATCAGTTCGCTGAGAATATTTAAATATTGAAACAATCGACCTACATTTGTGAAGTAATCGCAAGGTGGGGAAGAATGGTCCCTCCCTCTGTCTAAAGAACAGCAATTCTCCATTAACCGTCAGGATCTCAATATGTTCATGGCTTCAATCAGAGAAAGAGGGAAAATGAAGTACAAGGTTATCATGTTGTCAAAATAATAATTCTATTTTTTTAAATTTCCAGTTCAATCACATTGTCCTGCAGAGTGCAATGCAGTCTTAGTACTTTTTTTTCTTTTCCAAACATAATATCCAAAATTATTACCTAGCTATGGTGCTCAAGATAGAGTAATTATTTTATTCTTGTTTAACTATATTTCCACGGTTATTTATTACTTAAAAATATTTCAAAGAAAATGCACAATTACTCATGAATGTGAGAAAAATGGAGGGATATGGACATTCTGTAGATAGGAGGGATTCGTTTTTTGGGTTGTTCCTGCGCTATACTGTTCTATGTTCTATGTTCATGAAGCACAGCCATTGTTTGCTTACATCAAAATGATCTAGTTGAACAACATGCCAGATACAATGAGACAAACAGCTGGTTAAAATGTTTTTTTTACTGGCAAGAACAGAGAGTGTTGATTATAGCATAAGGGCAACCTTCAGATAATTGATAGATATCGCCATTAACATCATCAGGTGAGGCTTTCAAAATCTCACATCTTCTAACAAATTCAATTTCCTAAAACCACTTTACAAAATACCAGGCTAGATTATGGTGGAAATTCTCACGGTATCGGCCTACAGAACAGAGTGCTACAAATTACATTCTGATTACACAACCGAAAAACTTACGCAGGTCTCCACACTTGTAAAATTTAGTTCAGCATGTCAAAACACATGAGTAACAAAAAAATCTGTGCAGGTTAAGGAATTAATGACAGTTTGGGTTAAACCCCTGCAACAAGAGTGCAAAAATGCAGATAATTCCTTTTGTAAAAAGAAAATGGTCCCAAAATGTTATTTCCATTTTAGTGGGGAAAATAATGTGCAGTGTCTTTAATCTTTAAAAAGTATGAAAAAAATGAGCATGGAATTTTTTTTTCTTCTCCTTAGAACACTGCCTCTCACTGGGATAGCAGCATTATTATTGACAGCTTTCAGGCATTAGACATTCAGGCATCAGTGACATTTACTGAGCTTTATTTGAAGTTAACATTTCACAAATGTTTTGCTCTTCATATAATACCACATTTGGAAAAGAAACAATTACCTAAGAATATTTTATTCCTAGTGAGCATGAACAACAGGTTTAGGTAGAAAGGGCTTTGGAATTCTGTGCCACTCTAATCCACATATAAACACTTCCCAACCAATGATTTTCCCTTCCATCTGAAAAACATCTGACGAAGAACAACTCAGCTCGAGATTCAAATGTGGGCGGCTTTTCAAGTAGCCAGATGACATCCTACCCATTTACCTAAACCTTAAAATGTTCACCCGCCAATTTAGCTCCTTGGGCATCCTTTCATGTAATACTGAATCTAAGTTGCAACTGGAGACAGACACACAAACAGTGCTCTACTACGCGTGAAGCATCAAGAACTGATGCTGTGAAAGTTTCCGCAATTCTAAATTATAGGGGCCAGTACAATGTCAGGCCAGTTTGTGTTGCTGCCTTAAGCTTCTGCAGTCCAAGTTTGATCTTGATCTTTGGTGCTGTCAGTTCTCTCTGTGAATGGAATTGGAATTAGTCTATTATTGTCAGGGACACTGATCGCCTGGGACTCAGTTTCGCAAAATCCCAAAGACAGGTGGTTATTAGGTTAATTGGCAACTATAAATCCCCCCTAGCTTAAGTGGGTGTTGCAAGAATCCAGGGCAGTGAATGGGCACATGAGGAAGAACAGGTTAGAGGAGGAAAAAGTGGAAAATGGGATTTCTTTAAGAGATTTCTTTAAGAACTCAGTGAACCAAATGATCTTCTATGTTGTAAGCAAAAGAAAAGCTTAAATGACCATAATATAAAGTCCACAAGCAACTTTGAAATGGAAAAGGCATGAAGTAAGAGAATGACAATTAAAAAATTATTTTACATTTAACCTAATAATGCTAAATTGTACCATTTTACTATTTTTACAGGGTCCTTCTTTGGCATGATTTGGTTCAACCATGGCTCAATTTTTGGGAACTGATCCACCAATTGACTCTTAATGCCTTTAATAACAGATGTTTTCAGCTGGATGCAGTTTGAAACATTCTCCTTCTCATCAAACCTGTCAAAGTAGAAAACAAATAAATCATTCTCACTGATGTTTATAAAAAATAATAGTTACCATCAATTTCTCCAAACAAATGCAATTGCTTTTGTCATGTTCCATAACTACCAAAGCTTCACTTAAACAGGTGCATCAACCTGACATTGAGTGTCAATAAGAATCTCTGGGGACATCAAACTCGAGACCAATACCGTATTCATCCATCGTCCACATACAGCCATCAAGGCAACTGAATTACAGGATGAAAGTAAACAGCAAGGACTCTTGTCACTGTACTCCCCACGAACAATATTCCTCAATGACAACATTACCAATGGGATCAGCCAGTCAGTGCCAGGGGTAGAACTAGTTAAGATCTTTATGACTCAGGTGCACCCCAAAATAACACGTCAGGTCATCTGAATGACTTGTTGATCCAAAGTCATTAGAAAACTGACGGAGAGGAATCTAATATTCCCAATGATAGTTAGCTATTTAGTATACGACACAAAGATAAAGGCTGTGAAGAGCTTTGTCATTAATTTACCGTTCTTGATACGAGACGAATATATCTGCAAGATACACGCCAGAAAAGGAGATGAAGAATATCCCATTAGCAGTCTACATTGCATGCTAGAAGGACGAAGAATGCTCGAAAATACCCATTTTAATTAAAATTATTTGCATTTAGGAAATGAACATACTTAATGCAAATGCTGTCACATTACCATGTTCTCAAATTCTATTTAAAAATGAAACGGTTCGAAAAATCAAGCATTAGGAACTAAAATGTCACAAAACTGATTCCTTCCGAGAGCAGAAATAGAACAAAAAGGATAAATGCTGAAAGACTCACTTCTTAAACATTATGCAGCTGTAAAAATTGCCAACTCCACGAGGCCCAACGGGAAATACAACGTGTTACGGCACGTCGTAACTACATAACAAATCGCAGCGGCTGCTGTAAAGTGGATTCGCCTCCGTGCATTCAATGGAGTGGCGGACTTGGAGGGCAGTGTTGAGCAGAATGTAACGACTTACTCAATGTGCAAAGTATGTTCTTTCCCAGGAAAAAGAACTGTTAGATAATCACAACGAAGAACAGGAATCGAAACAAGAATCTACCTGTGACAGATCTAACTCACTGTTCACTCGTTTTGAAATCGAATTGCATGAAACTTTGTTTTGGTCACAATGCTTTACAAGTTCAACATAAACTGGAGAAGATCACGATGTGGATTTTAGCTGGGTGAAGTCACACTAGCCGCATAGTGCATCTGATATTTCCCTTTCGGTATCAAATTACGTATTTTTTGTACATGCATATTTCTACTTACATTGACAAGCTGATGAATAAACTTTACACACTATAGTTCGTTCCCAACCTCGGTATTTGGATCTGTGAGTAGGGTTTGTCAGGTATCTCACCTTTCCACCTTAGTTGTGTTGACCACAATTTTAACAGTTGGAAGAACCAATAGGAGAGGATTTTGGTCATGGATAAAATGAGGCAGTGATGGTGTAGATTGTGTTCTAAGGGTGAGCTGTCAACGTTAGCAGCAATAAATTCAAACCTCACAACCCACAATTGATTCTGCAAATCTTAAGCAATGGACACAAATGCTGAATGAACTCAGCATGTCAGGCAGCGTCTATGGAGAGGAATAAACACTTGATGTTTAGGGCTGAGACCCTAACTCGAGGTTAATTATGATACCAAGGTTGTGAATATTTCTAAGTTAGTCATTCAGTTGTTGGAAAGAGGGAATGAAGTAAGTGGCTAGTGGAATTTGGGACAAGGACCAAAATCAATAGTTTATGTCTACCTAACGTTCAGTTGGAGGAGAATTTGGTTATATAAAATCCATCATAGATTTTTGAAGGTCAATCATAGCTACAAAAATCTTCAAAGATGTATGGAGAGGATGTTTGCTATAATGTATTTGGACTTCGAACAGGTGTTTGACTAAATATCTTAAAATAAATGGTAGAAAATTTGATGGCATGGGATTCAATCAAAAATGTTTGAGATATCAATTTAGTCAAGGTTGCAGAGTAGCGATGAATAGTTGATTTTATGACTGAAGGAAGTTTGTAATTTCCAGGGTTTCATCTTTGAGCCGTTGCTTTTGTTTGAATCCATTAATGATCTTGACTTGTGTAGACAATGCAAAATTTAAATTTGTATTTGAAACTCAGCTTGATAAAATGGTAATAAATTTTGGGAGGACTGAAACAGTAGTAAAATCGTTGGAAGGATGGTCAATGAAATTTATGTGGGAAATCATTTACTTTCAAGGTAAGAATGAGGAGAAACGGAAGAAATGTAACAGAACTATTTTGCTCATTCTCATGGACTGTCTGCCCCACTCCCATCAAGGAAGAGGCTACATAACTTTCAGACTAGGACCACCAGACTCAAAAACAATTACTTCACCCAAGACATCAGACTGATCAACACCACCACTACATAATCACTTTCTGTCATTCGTCTTATGCATAAATACTCCTGTGCCTAGCATACACTATGTACATATACTAATATACATAATCTATGTATATAAACCAATATTTTGTTTTTTTATTGTGTTCCTTCTGCTTACTGTGTTTTTTATGCTGCATCAGATCTGGGGCAACAATCATTTTGTTCACCTTTACACCTGTGTCCTGACAAATAACAATAAACATTCTTGAATTTTGAATCTAACATTCCACTTGCTAAGATAAGTAACAATTTAAAAGATTAGGCAGGAATAGAAAGAAGAATCATTGCAGATGGTACAACAAATTAACAAGGATAAAACAAAAAAGTTAGGAAACATATTTCTTTAAACAGAAGCAACCACACAAAAATGAGGAAGGTATCCTCAAATTTTTATGTATTTTATTATGTTAAACACTGGACATGACAGTTTTGGTAACAATGTGAGTCATTGAAGAAGATGCAGTATATTTTCTAGATTAGAACCAATAAAGAAAGTTCACATGGAGAAAGTATATAAATTGTTCTGCCTACAGTAGCTATTCAGCATTTTCAACTGTTGATTCATATACCTATAAATTATTAATTACTTTTTGCATATGATCTACAACTGAGCCTCCACAGCATTCCTAAACAAAAAAAAAGTTTTTTAACTGCTAGGTAAATAAATGTCTTTGTATCTCTATCCTGATATGGGAACACTAATGCCTTTGAGTGGAAACCTACAAAAGGTAGTGGACTCAGCCCAGTACACCATGGGTAAAACCCTCCCAGCCATTGAGCACATCTACATGGAACGTTGCAGTAGAAAAGCATCATCAAAGATCCTCACCACCCAGGCCGTGCTCTTTTCTTGCTGCTGCCATCAGGTAGAAGGTACAGGTGCCTCAAGACTCACACCACTATGTTCAAGAGCAGTTACCACTACTCAACCATCCGGCTCCTGTACAAAAGGGGATAACTACATTCATTTAAGGACTCTTTTATCTTGTTATTTATTGCTATTCATTTATTATCAGCATCTGCAGGTATTTTTTTTTTACAGTTTTCAGTTACTCTTCTATAGATTTCACATTGTATGCCCTCAGAAAAAGAATCTCAGGATTGTATGTGATGACATGTCTGTAGTCTGATAATAAATTTTAGTTTGAACTTTAGCCCCCCTGGTTCTAGGCACTCCAAGCCATGGTGAAAATAATGAGAACAAGAATACATCTGTACTGTCTCATAAATATCTTTTAAAATGCAGAATATTGCTGTGATATAAACAATCAATAGCAATTTTTCACAATGTAAGAGCTGCTGAAGTACTTTTTTTGATGTATTAATGCTATTGATTCATTTGTTTTGACAGAATTCCAACATATTTCCAAGATGTACTGTATAACTATACATACCTAGTTACATAAGGAATATGATGAATTCTCAAGGTTCACAATCACTGGCTGAAAAAAAACCTTTCAATTTCTGTCCTGAATGGTCTGCCTCTTATTGGGAAGTTGTCACCCAGTTCAAGCATTCCAGCTTGGGGAATCATCATTCTTGCACCCACCTTGCCAAAAGTGTATGCTCATCAGTAGGATCATCTCTCACCATTCTACTTCAAATTTGCTTAGATTCTCATATGGCAAACTCCATATCCCTGAAATCAACCTGGTGTAGCTATGTTGCATTCTCATTCTTTACAAAAGGCATGAAAAAAATCAAGCCCATGTTGGGCAGAGTGAGAATGAAGAGTAAAATGGTATATTAGTTTCCTGAAAAGGAAAGTAGCAAGTATTATCTATGGACTCATTCTGGTTCGGAATGCCGTTGTTTTCTTCTATTGTTTGCATGATGTGTGTGTGTTTTTTCCCTTTTTCTCCATGCAGTAGTCACGGTCTTTTTTTAAATTGGGTTCTTCAGGTTTCTTGCTCTGTGACTGCCTGTAAGCAAACAAATCTCAAGGTGTCTAATTTATACCTTTTTTGATAATAAATGTACTTTGAATATAACCACCTTAGTATATTAAGATGGTGATATCCTAGAAACATACGAAATGTAAAACTTGGATACTCATTAGAGGAATTGTAGCAGCACGGAGGGAGTGAACAACCGGGGGAATACATGTTGCTTACGAACTACCAAACGGAATATTTTTCCCCTCTACCTATTGCTGCTTGAGGTGGAACCGCTTCAACCAGTATCCAGTTCACCCAAACTCCAGGAGACAACAGCAATGACTTTGCCTATTCGATATGGGCCAGTGTTACATGTTCGAAAACACTGAGATATATAATCTATACTTCCAATTTTTAAAAAAACACGCACACACGAGTTAAACTTATCTGATTGTTTTCACACACTAGAGGCTTCAATTTTCGAGATTTAACTGACATTTGGCGGGCAAATAAGCGGCTGGCACTCGTGATGTCACAGGATGAAGGTTTCCCGGCAGGCCGCGGGGCGCCGGAAATGCCGCCATTTTACTCTATTGACAAAACAGGTGATCGAAATCTCGCCGAGTCGGTTCCAAATTGTGTTTTTTTTTTCTTTTTTTTCGTTTTCCGCTTTTCCCTGGCAGAGGTGTGTGAGGACGCGCGCGCGTGTTTTGTTTTCGAAAATAGAGAAACAATAGGACGGCATCGGCTTTAAGTTTTCATGTTTCGAACGGGCCTCTCTTCACAAAATTCACCGCAGGAGGTGCGACAACAGGCTGATGTTAGTCCGAGGAAGCGAAAGTTAGCCGAGGCCGGCGAGTTTGAGCACCAGCACCAGACACCCCAGCAAGCCCAACTCCAGCTCTTTTCCTCAGCCCCTAAGTCTTCCTCCTCCTCCACCTGCTGCAATCACCAGCTCCAGAAGAAAGTCAAGTTCGAGGACTCGTTGGACTTTGTGGGACTCGATGTGATGGCGGAGGAGCAGAGGAAAAACAGCAACTGCTCCGTGTTAACGGGGCATGCCAACGGTCTGACCAAGTCCACCACCTTCGCCACCAGCAAGCCGGGGACGGCTAAAAAATTAGTTATTAAAAATTTTAAAGGTATAATAAGGTTTTAAAATAAAATAAAATGTGATAGCAGATTCAGGTCTGCTCTTTGCCTAGGCCTATACCAGCTCATTTAAAGAACCTTAATTATGCATCAGTTTTGTCTAGTTGTACACATCAACAAGAATCAGGCTTGCAAAACAATTTATTTCATAGTTCAGATTGACTTCCAGATTTTGCATGTGTTTAGGCAATCATCACAACACAGTTTTGGCTTTATTTTTAAAAAACTGAATTTGAGTTATCTGCCAATTGATATGCACTTAAACATTCAGCCTAACAGAAAACAGCTCCATCTGAACACCAGCTTGTTTCCCTTGTTGAAAATTTAAACTTCAATTTTTCCTTAATGAATTTTTTAAGCTTCTAGTTACAGTATGTTATACTTGTCATTTGTGTTTGTGGCACTGCTGAAGTTCTCAGAAAGAATTTGAGCTACAATAAGAATAAGGTTTGTTTACCTGTACCGGACCAAATCTTTACATCTTTGTATCTTGGGTAAGATACAAAAAGGCCTGTTTCTGTGCTGTTTTTTCTATGGTAAGATGATGCTGACCAATCTTACACTTAAGCCCTTAATTTTGAATACATAAAATTGTAGAAGTTATAGTTTTTCTTTTATTCTATTTGAGAAGCCATTTCATAAATTTTTCCATTCAATTTTTCTTTTCATTTTGAATATCAACTAGTCTAACCTGGGTGTGTTCGTCACTGAGATGTGATTAGTGTTATTTATTCCATTTCAACATTGGTAGCATCCTCTTTGTAGGGTTGGTAGCAAATACTTATTTCATTGCAAGGTGGAATTTGAACTTCTGATCATGTTGATATCTTCTGAACTCTCAAGGTGGCATTTGCATAAGGGAAATAGAAATTTGGTTAATTTCAAATTGGATGCTGACTAACTTGAGATGGGCAAAATGATGGAGCCGTTAAAGAGATCCAGGTATGATTACTTCTCTGTGTGGTAATTTGTAAACACTTTTCTTTTGATGTGAGTCTAACGAGGGACTAATGGATCTGTAATTGGAAGTGGAAAGATAAGTAAGGGCAATTTAACATAGAGCGCAACTTACTGAAATCATCTATATTTTTCATTTTAATTGTTAATACTTTTCAGTATAGATGTTGTATAGCATGTATTAACAGTAGTCGGCATTTTGAGAATTGCATTTGGGGGAAGAAAGATAATTGGCTAAATGGTAACCATTTGTAGTTAATTATGATTATATCTCTACTAAATGAAAACCCAACTCCAATCATTGGCTTTCTTAGTGTTTTTCCAAAAAATGTACAGAAGTTTGAGTAAAAGAGCTTTACTTGATAGTTTGGTGATGTTGGTGTTCAGGGAATAAGTGAGTGAAGCAGATTTGCTACTACCCTGAGCATAATTTTCTCATTATTCTTGTTGCTAGTAGCAGTTTATGTTGGTAAACACTTCAGTAGTTGCAGGAACAGATGAATGGAAGCCAAAGCATTGAACTACAATAGAGTTGTCCCTTTTTTAACTGGAAGATGCTTACTTGAGATATGATCAGGAATATCATCTACAAAATAAATGTTTTTATTAAAAATACTTTTTTTTAGAATGTTGAGTTCGCTGCATGCATAGAACTTTATGATGCCCTGTAAATTGTATCAGGTCCTAAAAGCAAACTTGAGTAGAGCCCAAATTGGTGTATTGGGGGGAAAAAGATACTGTTTGTAACTAAGAATGAAGGTTACCTGTTTTGTTGGGAGACTGGGTGACTGTGAAACAGGTTAAAAATAATTGGGCTGTTTGTGAGAACAATCTGAGGGGGTTGTGCTTTCTCAGCAGAATTTGATTTTGAATCCATTTTCTCTTTCATTTAATTATGTTTCCCTGTTCAACTATGAATGCCTGGAATAAAATGGATCTCAAGATGGTATATGGTGACATATACAGTACATGCTTTGATAATAAATTTACTTTGAACTTTGAGAATTGCTGCCTTGCTGAAGGCCATAGGTGACACATTTATGCAGCGAAAGGGGAAAAATATTGATAGCAGTAATTGAGTGCACGTAGACATTTGTGTATAAGTGTTTCCAAGATAGTACATTGTCAGGTTTAAGAATATTACTTGGCAACTGCCAAAATTCTCAGAGGGAGTGGTGAACTGGAGTTCTCCAGGTTGATACTATGACATCATTGCCAGACTTAATTGAGTTAAGAAAAGCGTCAAGGGGTGTGATTTCAAAGTTAGCAATCACTGCATTATTCCTGGTGCTATTTACTAGTGCGCATAGAAATCAGGGTGCAGATGGATTGATGGCTGGGAGATCATGTGACAAAGGAACTGGGATGGGTACAATGCAAACACAAGTTTGAAAGGAAACACAACTGTCTGGTTTTACTTAATGGAATATGCCTAAATGCACCACGTTCAGCTGGCAAATGAGATAAGCTCGATAGTCTGATAGACAAGTAGAAATGTGTTTCTGTCATTACTGAAATAAGAAATACTGCTTTATATTCTTTCAAACAAGAGGGGTTAAAAATGGGATGTGTGAACTATTTGCTAAAGAAACAAATCTCATCTCTGGGAAGGGAATCATATCTGGGAAAGATCATTAGCTAAAGTTCAGAGTTAAAATAATGAACAAATCACACTGAGAACATGCTGCAGATCTCCAAATTGTCCAGATTAAACTTCAGCAAATTTCTGTGAAATGTAAAATCATTGCAGAAATAGTGAGCTTTTTCAATATTCTTATTACTCGTGTATTAGCTGGGATGCAAACAGTGAAAGGTTTAAGGGCCGAGTGGAAAGCTGTATTCAATAGATAGCAAACTTAATGAAGCAGGGAGGACAAGATTATTAGCAACTTACAGTACTTATAAGAATTTGATAAGAATTAAGGTAGTAATGGAAAAGAATAAAGGTAACATGGTTTATTGTGTTTCTCCTTTTTGGCAACATCCCTCTTGCTAGTCTTGACAAAATAAAAACCATGCAAAATGAGGGACAGTTGGTTCTGAACTAGACTTCCAATGCAGGGAAGGAAGGTTAATAGTTGATGGGTGCTTTTGTAATGGGAAATTTATCACTTGATTCCTTTATTTTGTGCCAAATATGTTAATAGTTAAATTTGAAAGTGACATGGCAGAAGTTTACATATGTTCAAGGAATTGGTTTTGTGGTTAGGAGAAAGAAGGCATTAGAATGGAATATGATAAGACTTTCTGGTCCAATGGTCAGCAAATATCCAGGTGGAATTTAATCCACAGCAGTGTGAAGTAAAGGATTTTTGGGGGGGGGGGGTAGGAAGGCAAAGGAATGCACAGGAAGTATGAGGCTATTCATTGGCTTGTATGAGGGGGAGGTGTGGTAAGAAGCATTTCCATAAATGCTTATAAGTAGCAAGTTTGTTTGACCATTGACTATGCAAGGAGGAAAGTCATTATAAAGCTGCAACTGATAGGCCATGGTTTGATTATGGAATACTACTTTCATTGTCGCTTCACAGGGAAGATGTGATTGCATTTGAAATAGTGCAAAGAAGACTTGTCAGGATGTTGACAGTGAGGATAACTAAGGGTGTTTTTTTTTGAAGATGAGTTTTAATCTGTGTAGATTATAATGAGAATTTTTTTTTCCTTGAGTGTTATGGTAAAATTGGGGAGTGTGAATTGATTATAATTGGTGGAAAAATGAAGGGGGCTGATGAGGAACTTGGTTTCCACTCGGAGGATGGTAATGGTCTGGAATTGACTACCTGGAAGGATGATAAAGGCAGAAACCTTTATCACATTTAGAATGATTCTTAGGGTAGTATATGGTGACATATATGTATTTTGATAATAATGTTGCTTTTAACTGACTTTGAGTCCCTGAAGGTGGGATTAGGCTAGGTAACTGCATCACCACTTTGCACAAATCTGTCATCTGGAATTTGTTTTCGAGGAGCAGCTATACACACTAATAATGGCCTTTTCATTATTTATTTATGGCTTTTTCTTGGTTGAGGGTTTGGCTTAATCGTGATATTTCGTTTCTGGATCAGAAGGTTTGTGCTATCTCCAGGGGTACAATTTGTGCTGAAGCTTTAGTGGATTGCTGGCAATATTGTGTGTTGTGAATGAAAGGTTGTAGAATTAGGTGGACATAAAGGACCCCAGGTAACCCTTTCAAGACAATATTTTTCCTCATTCATTTCTAAATAATCCTTTTTTACAAATTGCCTTGCAGCAGTGACTAAAATAGCTAGCTGTGTACCATAAATTTGAAAGACTTTGCGGCTTCCACTGCTTATGGTTATTGTGTTCGAGCAAATGAAAATTTCCCATGTATGCAATAACCATGTAACAGGATAGGAAGACATTATGCTAAGAGGTTTATCTACTGAGAGAATTCTTCCTTCCAAGAAAAGACCTTAAGTTGTGATTGACAACTGGCAAAAAACATTATGATGTCCAACTCTCGCTGCAAAACTATTTAAATATCATTACAAACTAGTTCTTCACTCTCAGATTCCTGGTCTGATTATGTGGTTCTCCTGAGTATTGGAATTGAACATTTTAAACTTATCTACACACTGCAGGTATGCAAGAAGGAAACTCCTGCTCTTAATTTGAAGCAGACTTACATTTCTGAAATAGCAGCTTTGGATAGATGAAGGAGAAAGCTGAAGGGGCCCCTGTTAATTATATACAAATGTAGACAAGCAGCTATGATTTTTTTTATTTTTCTCCTTGCAACATTAGAGGCCATTCAGTTGATCTGAACTGTGACAGTTCACAGAGCAATCTCATTCCCTTGCTTATTTCTCTGTAACCTACCCTTTTGCAAGTATTCATGAATTTAATTTCTACCCACCTACGCATGCATAATCTACAGTAGCTAATTAACTACAGTTTGAATGTCTTTGGGATTTAAAATTCAGAACACACGTAGAATGGAATAGTAATGTATTCTTGGCTATGCACTTCCACTCCCGACGTACCTTTGTAGGTTGATGAGTACCTGGGACTACATTTGTATTTTGGGGTCCAGTAGTGTACATTAGTAGCATAATTTCCCAAATCTTTGATAGCCAATTAGTCTGGGACCTTGAAACACATTGAACAAATATCTACAAAAACTATTGAAATGAACTGACATATGTAAGATTTTTTCTAAATTCATAATTACAATACACTTGCAAATAATTAAAATGATTAAACTAAAGCAAATAAAAAAACTTACTCTCTAGCTGCTGAATTCTTGGATTACAATCACCATTGAAATCAATGGGGCATTTCTAATGTTGTTCAGAATTTGAGAGATTTTCTTATCCCCCACTGTTTTTCTGCAGAATTCCAGCAAGACTGGGTGCCACGGACAGGGTGAATTGACAAATTCAAATTTCCAAATCTGTTATTAAGTCCTGGGCTCTGGCATTTCATGGAGGGTGTGTGAGCCCAAGAGTTACTTTACTTTGTAGTTAAGCACTGTTACTTCCATCTAATGGGCTGTAGCAAGTGCAAACTGGCTGAAAGTATGTTGGATAATAGTATCTCAAAATTAGTTTATTTTGCGGAGTGAGTTGGCATATCTCTGCCTCTATAAAGTAGAAGTTTTGAATGAAAAAGTAGTGACTGATACATTGATGTAAATTGTCTGTTTATCCCTTTGTAAATTCATCTCATTGCTTTTCTTAATCTTTTCTTGTTTTTTTTTTCTTGTTCCCAGCTTTATTGAAGAGTTTTTGTCCTGAAACATTAACTGTTTCTCTTTCCACAGATGCTACGTGCATTACAAATGTTTCCGGCTTTTTGTTTTTTTGCAGATTTTATGTTTGTGTTGTTTTTGTTTTCTTGTATAAAATGTTGATGTAGATGGTGAACCACAGAGCCCTAGCACTGATCCCCCCCCTTTTCTCCACTAGTCACAGCTTCCAAACTGAAAATGACCTGTTTAATGTAGGGTCTCAGCCTGAAACTTTATTCCCCTCCATAGATGCTGCCTGATTGAGTTCCTCCAGCATTTTCAGTGAGTTGCTCGATATTTCAAGCATCTTCCATATGTTGTGTTTAAAAACTGTTTATCCCTGCTTTTTATTTTCCATAGCTTCCACACCTTTGGAATATTTATGAAACCTTTTGATATTGTGAATGATGTAGCAAAACCTTGAGGATGACAATAATGCATTTTTGTGAACAGCTTTGGGCCCCTCATCTTAGAAAAGATGTGCTGGCATTGGAAAGGGTCCAGAGGGCGTTCTCAAGGATGATTCCAGAAATGAAAAGGGTTATCATACGAGGAATGTTTGATGGCCCTGGGTCTGTACTCACTGGAATTCAGAAGGATGAGTGGGGGAATCTCCGTGAAACCTTTCGAACGTTGAAAGGCCAAGACAAAGTAGATTTGGAAAGGATGTTTACCATGGTGGGAGAGTCTAGAACAAGAGGGTACAGCCTCGGGATTAAGGGGCGCCCTTTGAAAACAGATACAGAGAAATCTCTTTAGCCAAAGGGTAGTGAATTTGTGGAATTTGTTGCCACATGCAGCTGTGGAGGCCAAGTTGTTGGGTGTATTTAAGGCAGAGATTGATAGGTTCTTGATTGGACATGGCATCAAAGGTTACGGAGAGAAGGCTGGAAACTAGAGTTGAAGAGGAGGGCAAAAAAGGATCAGCCATGATTTTGGCGGAACAAACTCAATGGGCCGGATGGCTTAACTCTGCTCCTATGTCTTATGGTCTTATCTTGAAAACATGTAGACTGGTGAAATGGGCAGAAAAATGGCAAGTGTAAAAGTGTTAAATATGTTTTGGTATAAGGAGATGTAATGTAAGACGTAAGACTTTAGTGATCACAATTGGGCATTTAGCAGGACTGATGATTGGATTTCTGGAATTGAGAAGTGTATCCAAAAATTCTTCATGTCTCCTTTTACAAGCAAACAGTAGTAGCATGTTATCTTCAATCTGTTGCAAGTCACAATCTGCTGGAAGAGCTCAGCAGATCAAGCAGCTTCAGTTGGAGGAGCAAAAATCATCACCATATCAGAATCCAGCAACGGCGTTCCTGCTTGTCTCCCATCTTCACACATCCTTCCCACACAACCCACCCCCACCCCCACTTTGCACAAGAAAGAGGGGGAGGAGCACAAGCTGGTGAGTTCATGAAGCAAACTAATGTGGTACAAGTTGGCAGTGGAGGGGGGGAAGGTAGGTGGGTGGAAGAAGGAGAGATGAAAAAGA
The DNA here is from genome assembly GCF_030028105.1 of Mobula birostris. Classification (NCBI taxonomy): domain Eukaryota; kingdom Metazoa; phylum Chordata; class Chondrichthyes; order Myliobatiformes; family Myliobatidae; genus Mobula; species Mobula birostris. The sequence continues at coordinate 109,007,757 of NC_092379.1, read as the reverse complement.
ATGATGTGAGAAGCTGGGAGCTGATAGGTGGAAGAGGCAAAGGGCTGAAAGAGGAGGAATCTGGTCCAACAGTAGGCCTTGGAATCCAGAGAATCACCTGCCCATCACTTCCCTCTGGTTCACTATTTCCTTCCCTTATTCCATCTCACCTGGAATTGCCTATGACCTGCCAGGTTGACCCTTCCCCTTCCCCTTCCCCTTCTTTATTCTGGTTTCTGTCTTTTTCCTTTCTGGTCTCGACCCAAAATGTTGACTTCATTTCCAGACATAGATGCTGCTTGACCTGCTGAGTTGTTCCAGCATTTTGTGTGTGTTGCTCTGTCTGATTTTTATCTTTTTGCATCTATCTATGAGACTCTTGCCACCGTCTTCCAACTTCACAAACTCTCCTAACCGGCACTTGTATTCCTCCTCCCCCCGCCCCCCAGTGCATCACTTTCTTGGAATTCATGCTTTCTCTCGTCTTCTCTCTATGCCTGCCTTGCTATCCTCAGTCCCCGTGCAGGATTTTGCCTGGAAAAGTCAACATTTTATTTCCTGTCACTGATGCTGCTGAGTTCTTCCAACAGATTGTCAGATGTAACGTAAGTTAGTTGATGGGGTTGGAAGTATCGGGAACAGATCTGGTGTTATGCATAAAATAAGCTTGAAGTTGGCAAGATAAGTTAAGTGTTATGATATTCCTGCATGCTGAAATGAACAAAGATAATGTGAAAGTATCAATGTTATGTTCAACTTTCTTTTAAATCCCATGATATGTCCTTAGTTGGAGTGTTCTTTCTCAGTTCAATATTGTACCATACCAGAGAGTAAATTGAGGTCTTAGTTTGCAACAGAAATTGAGTGTTACTTCTGACTGGAAACACAAGAATGCTCACAGGCAGATGGGGTAAAAATAAATTAATGTCTTGATGGATTACAACATAGTAAATAAGGAGAGCAAATCATGACACATAGTTGATGATTTTATGCACCAGGCTTTGGTATTCTGGAATGAATTTCATGAAAATGGTGATTGTGCCCTTTGGAGGTAAATTTCATCAGTATTTGAATGAGAAAAAGTATATGCCTGTAAAAGGAAAAATGGAGAATAGTAATCGGGATAGCTGTACTATAGAGTCTATATAGGTTCACTGGATCTGATGGATACCTCCTGAATAGAATCATTATTTGATTCTAACACTACAGTTTGAATATAAATTTGACAAATGCTGTTGAAGCTTTACTGTTGCCTTAATAGCTGATCAAAAAATTTGACCTTGGTTGTCTAAAAGCAATTAATATTTGCTGATTGTTGTACAAAAGGAATACTGGAGATCATACATGATCTCAGCTGAACTTATTATTATTTCTCAAACACATCTCCCCCATTTTACGCACATCTGCTCTCACTCCATCCTCCCGTCACCCCACTAGGAATAGGGTTCCCCTTGTCCTCACCTACCACCCCACCAGCCTCCCGGTCCAATATATTCTCTGTAACTTCCGCCACTTCCAACGGGATCCCACTACTAAGCACATCTTTCCCTCCCCCCCCCCCCCACCACTTTCTGCAGGGATTGTTCCCTACGCAACTCCCTTGTCCATTCGTCCCCCCTCCATCCCTCCCCACTGATCTCCCTCCTGGCACTTATCCTTGTAAGCGGAACAAGTGCTACATCGGCCCCTACACTACCTCCCTCACCAGCATTCAGGACCCCAGACAGTCCTTCCAGGTGAGGCGACATTTCACCTGTGAGTCGGCTGGGGTGATATACCGCGTCCGGTACTCCCGATGCGGCCTTCTATATATTGGTGAGACCCGACGCAGACTGGGAGACCGTTTCGCTGAACACCTATGCTCTGTCCGCCAGAGAAAGCAAGATCTTCCAGTGGCCACACATTTTAATTCCACGTCCCATTCCCATTCTGATACGTCTATCCACGGCCTCCTCTACTGTAAAGATGAAGCCACACTCAGGTTGGAGGAACAACACCTTATATTCTGTCTGGGTAGCTTCCAACCTGATGGCATGAACATTGACTTCTCAAACTTCCACTAATGCCCCACCTCCCCCTCGTACCCCATCCTGTATTTATTTATTTATATACACACATTCTCTTTCTCCCTCTGTCCCTCTCACTATACCCCTTGCCCATCCTCTGGGCTTCCCCCCTCCCCCTTTCTTTCTCCTTGGGCCTCCTGTCCTATGATTCTCTCATATCCCTTTTGCCAATCAACTGTCCAGCTCTTGGCTCCGTCCCTCCCCCTCCTGTCTTCTCCTATCATTTCGGATCTCCCCTTCCCCCTCCCACTTTCAAATCTCTTACTAGCTCTTCTGTCAGTTAGTCCTGACAAAGGGTCTCGGCCGGAAACGTGGACTATACCTCTTCCTAGAGATGCTGCTTGGCCTGCTGCGTTCACCAGCAACTTTTATGTGTGTTAGCTGAGCTTATTCCTGGTTTTGTGAAATTTCATGTGTATAGTGGAAGAAACACTTGGTGGATATCTGTTGTCTTTGACTTTTTAGGCAAATTTGCTGCAGGTGAAAATAATATTGAATATTATCTGTTAATTTGTTGATATTTTCTTCCTTTTTCTGAGAGGTAGCCTTTGAGTGCTTCAAGGTGACTATTCAAATTTTCAGAATCCACTTTAAGATGCATTGTACATAATGAGTATACATTGTTTGGTGCAAGATCTGATCTTGCCTTGACCTTCTGTACAGTGTTCACAACTGGGCACTTTGCAGGAGTGGTCATCGCTTTGTAGGAATTGAGAAGTGAACCCAGGCATTCTTCATCTCCTTTTACAAGTCAGCAGAAATGAATATTGTTCACAAATTAATATAAATGTTTTATTTGCACTCATGGATTTGAAAACAAACCCTTGTATCTGTTTACTCTATTCAGAGTCTGAAAAAAATAGGCTTATAATGTCAAGGGATCTCTGCAATCAGTTGTCATTGCCAGCTAAAGTTCTGTGGGGATTCATCTTGTGCTAAATTAAGTTTATTATGTATTTTGTCTCTGTTTTCTCCTAAAGTATTGGAATCTGCAAACTCTTTCAAAAAATGAATATGTAGCTCTTTTCAATTTCAGATAAACCTAAACTGCCTGATAATTACACCAATGAAACTTGGCAAAAACTGAAAGAAGCAGTAGAAGCAATTCAGAAGAGCACCTCAATCAAATACAATTTAGAGGAACTTTATCAGGTGATGAACATGATGCATGTTTCAATGAAATAGGTATTTTAAGAGTAGTGACATAACCGAACATGTCTAAGTTTAACAACTTCAGTGATGTGTGGAAAATTTAAATTGCCAAATTCCAAAAAAGTGTAATTTTTCCTCCGACATTTCCTTGTTGCTGTCTATTCTTGACAAATAATGCCATCTACACTTTATTGCAAACTAAAGCAAGATTTTGACTTAATTTATCGAGAATACAAAGCGATAAACAACTACAGTCCTTGAACACTATCCAATAAAGTGTGTATGAGAAAGCAGAATGGTACTTGGCTGTGATGTTCTCGACAATCAGAAAAAACTGATTTTGGTTCTTTCAGGCCATGTAAGAAAACTAGACTCTAGCCTGGTGAAAATAAAACTTCACAAAATTCCCTAGATAAATAACATTCTCAGCATGAGAAAAGTGGTTTTATTTTGCCTCCTTTCCATTTTAGTTAATTGAAGGGAATTCATTGTTGATCCAAAGGCACATTTAAAAGGCACAATGTTTCTTATTGGTTTTTATAGCTGAGTAGCTATCTCATCTTATAAACTCCATGTATGCTTATAGAACCCTGCTCTGTGGATTAGAACAAAAGTTGAAAATGCATCTTCAAAAAAATTTTTAAATTCACTTTAACAAAATGTGCCTAAATGGTGTATTATGTAGGCTAACTAGATATTTCTTACTTTGTGATAATGTGATAATATTTTCTACTTTTAGGCTGTGGAGAACCTTTGTTCTTACAAAGTTTCAGCAAATTTATACAAGCAGCTGAGGCAAGTCTGCGAGGATCATATCAAAGCTCAAATTCACCAGTTCAGAGAATATCCTTTAATTTGCTTAAAGAATGTCACTAGAGGTACTTGTGAAGGCAATAAAACTGAAGTTGCGCTTGTGTAAATTTTTGAAACCTATATCAATTAGTAACAAAGTGGCATTTGCATATTTGGCTTCTGTGTGAAAACTCAGTTTCAAAGAATGGCTTTCTATTGTTGGGGGCAGTGGGCATTGGGCAAGTTTCTCTTGATTTATCTATCTCCAGCAATTCTCGATCCTCCGTCTCTAAAATCCTTACAGACCTCTTTATTTCCCCTCCCCATCACCTTTTACACCTCCCTCTCCCTCTACACCCGACTTCCTGCCTCCTCCATATGATTTCCTGCACCTTTTCTTCATGGCTGTCTTTATATTGTTATTTACTCTTACAGTGGTTGTTGTTGGTTGGTGTGAATGTCTAAAAAACATGGGGATGTTCTGCATTATATAGTTTTCATTGTGAATTAATTGGCTGGATATTTATGTTTTGAATAACTACTTTCCCCACTTCAGTTCTAAGTTGGGAGGATTATCAAATATTTAAGAGTTCAGTAGACTTCGGAAACTCAGGTCATAGTATTCAATCTTTAACATTTGTTTTGAATGGCCCTTACCAATGGTGTACATATGTGGTACATACAGTGTGTCAGTTTGAAGCACCAGAAAGTACTCGTAATGGACCAAGGAGTTTAAGAGTAGTTTAGTAGTTTTATTGCAGTAAAATAGTTTAGCCAGGCCAGCTATGCAATTTTTTTTGTATGTGCTCCTGTGCATCAATGGACTGAGTGCATTTTATACATATCTTCATACTGTGATAAGCATTCTTCTATATGTGCTTGGGTTCTCTACCTCCATTTATTTTAATGCACAGCCTTCCCAATGAGTACAAGTGTAGCACTGATAAATACTGAAAGTGCTTTCATTGACTTTCAGAACCGATGGTGCATTTCCTGAAACATGTATTTTATACAACCTATTTTTTATCATCAGCTATCACCCGAGATGAATTTTCTAAATTTGAATATAACTTTAGTTGAAAGTTCTATTCACCGAAGGTGCTCCTAAACAAACACATTAATGCAAGAGGCTACCTGACATCCTTTTCTGCTGATATAAGAGTGTGAGAATTTTATTTTTTTCTCCCTTCCAATTTTATTGGGTTATGAAATAGATTTAAATGAATTTGAAGATACTTATTTGTAAATGCCTGAAAACTTGGTTCCCATCATTCATTAAGAACTAACTGCATTTTTTGTTTTCCTTAACTAATTCTTCATGGATTCCTTGGATAGTGTTCTTTTTTTAAAGAAAATAGATAAATGCTGGCAGGATCACTGCAGACAAATGGTAAGTAAGACCACGAAATTCAGATTTTTTTTTCAGTTTAAAAAAAAAGTAGTTAAGAGTATATAATTAAGTGTTTATCCAGCAATGAAGTTGTATTGAAATTCATCTTGGAAAGGGCTGATGATATATTTGTTTTTCTTCATCTATGAAATGTCTTGAAGTAATGGTAATTGTGCCTAGGAGTTTGTTGAATTTGAATATTAGCCATTTGTTCTTTTGAAGGCTGAACTTTAGATGCTAGGAGAGTTTTAAATCTTTTTCTGTGTAATATTGTGTACAGTACTTGGAATTGAACAGTTATTTTCAATTACATGTTTACAGAAAAGATAAATATTACTATTTGCAGTCCTAGAGAGAAATTGGACATATTTAAGACCTTCTCAAGGAATTTTTATTTTGCAGGCACTGAGGTAAATTCTTGGGTGGTTCAAATGAGAATTGATATAAGTTCGTTTCCCAACAATAAGTTTTATTACAGATGTATGAGTTCATCCTTTGAATTCCAGTGTATGTGCAGCAGATTTGCAGATACATATTTGGCTGTGCTGATGAGAGCATTTAGTACAGGAAATCTCAGTACACAATTATCTAAATATTAGCCTTACAGTTTCCTTTGGTTTCCATGGATAATGTGCCAGCTTCTCTTCCCTAGACTAGAGTTAATATTACCTGTTGATTCTATCAGTTACTTTTGCTTGCTTTCATACTTACTCGCTCTTATAATTAACAATGTCCTCATTTTTCATTTCCTTTGCATGAGTAATCTTTGAAAGTAATAGTTTCAAAAACCTCTTCCATACTCTTTCAAAGATTTAAATCCTTTCTTTGCCACAGAAGGATGTTGTTCAGCTCATTTGGTCCTTGCCAGCTTCCAACAGAGTAATCGCATCCATCCTCTGTATTCTGTTGTTTTCATATCCACCAATTCCATTTGATTCTTCTCCCACCTGTATTAGTGGCAATTTACGGCAACTCATTAATCTTCCTCTTTGGAATATGGGAGGAAACTGGGGCACCTGAGAAAAGCCCACGTAGACACGAGGGAAGCTTCATACAGGCACCATTCAAAGTCAGGATCAAACTTTTGTTCCTTGATCTGTTAGAATGCAGCTTTTTTTTTATCCTTGAGAAGTAGTCATTTAATTGTTTCTTTGAATTGGCCCTCCAATCTTTGTTTCTGGCAGTTGATCGCTCAACTTCTGCTTTGACTTTGAAAGCATTAATGCTACTTTCATGTTCTACTGACTTCTCAATCTCCAACTCATTGCCTGGTTGCTATTCAGTGCCTTGAAAGATCTATTTGTCTACTAATGTCAAAGGAATGTAAATTGTTTTATTTCCATTATATACTTCTGCTTAATCAGGACCAGTACATTTTGACCCAGCTAAGCAGCTGCCCCAATTAGCCTAAGGTTCATTAAAATAGTTAAAAAGGTACAAAGAAGAAACTGCTGTTTAATTGAATAACAAATTATGTATTTAAATTAAATACAGAACAAATTAGAATGCCACCAGTACAACCACAGTACTATAAAACTGTTAGTTCCTAATAGTTATCGGAGGAATTCATTCAGTGTAAGCTGCCATGTTCTTTTGATTGACTGTAAATGAACAAATTAGTGCAGACACCTAGTATAGGTAATGGACTGGCTTGACAATCGCATCCTCTTAATCTTCATTTTCATTGTAACAGTCAAGGTGATTTTCAGTACCTTCAAATTCTTCACAGTTCTTCTTGAGGTAGTGAAATTATGACATTTTCACCCCTCCGCCCCCCCCCCCCCACCCCCAAGCCATTTCTGGCACCTCTGAGCCCGAATGCTTGAAACCACAGTGTACAAAACAGTTCTGAATTGTCTTGCTGATTATTTTTCGGCAATTATTAGTGACAAAAATCACTGCTTTTTGAACACAAGTATGTGCAGTTGACACTATTTTAAAAACTGTTTGCTTTAAGCACAGTGTAGTTTCTAACGAGTGCATGCAATTGACACAAGTTGGGAACTGTTGGGCAGCAGCCTCCTGTCCCATTAAGTGGCATAGTGTCCCAAATAAACAAAGGGAATTCCGGCTACTTGATTAGCTTATGTTCTTTAAAAGTTGTCCCAAATCAGCGACCTCCCTGATTAGCTGATACCCCAATTAACCATATATAATACTTCCTTTTGTGTGTTTTTTTTTTACTGGAATAGAGTTCCATGCGTGCTGGTCAACTTTACTGGAACCTCCAAGTATCTATGTTTCAAACATGACCTGGGTGCATAATCATGGTAACTCCCTTGACAACCTTTCCACAGTCTATTGAAAGAACAGGTCACATTTTCAAGGCTGGCTTAGCAGCACTAGCAGTGTTCAATTCCTGCCACTGTAAGGAGTCTGTACTCTCTCCACATGACCGTTTGGGTTTGCTCCGGGTTCTCCCACTTTCCTCCCACATTCCAAAGACATACAAGTTGTGGTTAGTGAGGCTTGCTCCAGTTTTCCAAAGCCATACAAGTTAAGGTTAATGAGGTATACTATGTTGCAGCTGGAAGTGTGACGACACATGTCGGCTGTTCCATTGCATCCCTGAAGGTAGTGACACATATCGCTATGTTTCGATGTATATATGACAAAGCTAATCTTTAACCTTTTACTTTTATCTGTATCCTTTGTGGATTTGTGTCTATGCTACTTTGCTTCCAAAACAAATCCAATTCTGACAATTTTGTTATTGACTGCATTGGTTGAGCCACACCAGGAATTCTGGTTATTTTTATTCACATTTATGTCCCATTACATTGTATCTTTTGCCATTTATTTGAACGTCATCAGAGTAATGACAAATAATTAATTTTGAAGAAATAATTTCTGAATTGTGACTCTGCTAACAAGTTTGTTCTATAATATAGCCATTAAAATTATGAAGAACTCCAATATATGTAATTGCTTAACGAATAATTTAAACTAAGGTGTTTATTGGCTTGTTTCTTGTTTTCAGATCATGATTAGAAGTATTTTCTTGTTTCTGGATAGAACGTATGTTTTGCAAAATTCAATGCTACCTTCTATTTGGTAAGTTTAAAGATTTGATCTTCATGACAAAGTAATTTCATAAATTACAACTAGAACAGTAAGTATTTTACTATCACTTAAGAAATGAGAAAGAAAATGGACTTATTAGCACCTGGAAACTACATACAATAGATTGATGGCAAGTTGGTTTTGTTCTTTTCAAAGGGTGAGAGGATGTGAGGTAATCCCAGGAGTCAGCAATAAGGCCATTTGTATAAGTTAATAGAATGATGACTGAACCAGTGCGCTGTATCTCAGCAAGTTTTTTTTGTCCAGTTTAGGCTTGGGATCATTTTGTATCAGAATTACATATCAAATAGAGCAGGATTATGAACAGTTTCTCACATTAGTTAAAATGTGCAGTACCAAGAAGAAAAGTGTGTGGAATATCATCTGATTTTGAAATTTGAATGATAAATATTGTGAAGAGGATGCAAACTGATTAGAAAGGTGAAAATACACCAACAGTTTTTCAAGAATTACAGGGTGGCATAGAGTCATTGCTTTAAATGTAAAACACAGTGCTGAAGATGCAAGAAAAGAAGACATTTGGCCCACTTGGCTTATTTGCTTAAACCCTAATGTTCCCTATTCCCACTGGGTATTCCAGCTTGGAATTTAAGAATCCTTGAGGCTTATCTGTCTGATGTACCATGCCTAAGCAACCTGTTTTTGATAGTTTGCAGCTATTTTTCTCACTTGCTGAATTGTCTTGTTTGAAATTATGACTCTTAAATTTTGGATAAGTTTGTTTTTGGTACTTGGCAATTGATGAATATATCCCAAAAGTAAAACCAAGGTCTGTCTAGAGCAGTCTGAATTAAAAGTCAAAAATCAAGTTTGAATTTAAGATTCTATGCTATGCAATATACAGTTGTTCTGAACGATTCCAGATATTTTGAGCTCTGGCTTAATTAAAAGTTCTACCATCTCTGCATTATTTTTCAGTTTGTATGAGTCAGAGTATGATCTTTACAATCTTTCATAGAATAACAGAAAATAAGTACTACAGGCATTATACACATTTCAAGGAGGAGTAACTCCAGTGGCCGCTTAGACACTACACAGCAATAGCTGGCCGCCTTGGTGGAGATAATTCAGTAAGCTGGGTGAGGCAAAAGAAGGGTAGGGGTAACTTTGAAGGAAACCAGATCAAAGTTATCCATGTTATGCATCATATGCAAAATAACTTGTTAAATTCTGGAGATATTAGCTTTGAGTTGATTGGCTTGCTGTATACTTAATCATAATGTTAATGGTAACACCAAGCTAGTGATCATACTTTTAAGGAGTCATTAAGGGTTTGCAAATACTGCTTAAAAATTAGCATGTTTTGAACTACCCCCAGATTGTAGGGGAATTGACTTCTTTTGAATTGTTTCACAGGTACCAGAGGTTTATTGAAACATTTGATAGTTAATGTGGATACTTTGGTTTAAAAAAAAATCGAGTAATTTGTTTTCTGCAGCTGTATGTTGCGGTCTACTAAGATGCCAGCAGACAATACCTATGTGTATATATCTAAGAACAATCAGTGAATAACAGGATCATCTTCCTGTGGTCCACACCCTCAACTCTTGATGACATGAAACCGCCTGAGTCTTGCTGCTGCACTAACTGGGATCATTTATCACAGCAAAGAGGGTTAAACCTGAGCCTTTTGCTCTTTAGGGCTTGGCTTCTTGCTGAGAACATAAGGGAATTAGCTTGTTTATTATATGCAAGTTAAAGCTTTTTTGGTTTCTGTGGTTGTGAAAATGTTCACATTTAACATTGCAGTGGTTTTCGTTTGGTTTTATTAAATGCTTTGTTAGTGATTACACTTTCTGTAATTACACCAAATGATACTGGAAGTAGGTTAGAGCATCATAGGATGAACAACATTGAATCTGCATTTCAAAACATCTATATTACTCAGTGTGGTATGACAGTTAATGGAACTTTGTACAATGTCAAGGAATTGAAAAATAATTCAGAAGAATTCTGATTTTGTTTTTAAAGTCAGGTAGTCTGTAGGACGCTTTCCCTCTGGATATTTTTGTTTAAACTATCTTTTTGTCTGGGCTTTATAGCCATCCTTTGTTTTCCTTATATGCATGAATGTCTTGCAGATGTTGACTACTTCAAGATCAATACAACATACGTTGAAGTAGTCAGATAGGTAATTTTCTTCATCCCGTCCTGCAGCAAAGTTTGCTTTGGACAGTATAACTTCGAAGCACTTAATTCTCTCACCACACTGACAGATAGAAAACAAAACACGTTGTAGGCAAAATGGCAAATTTTAAATATTATACTTTTAGTTTGATAAACTGAAAATAAAATAATTTCAAAGACACTTTTTTGGGTATGTATTGTGGTTTATTTTTGAGTCTAAAGCCAAATTGTTTGTAGACTTAATTCTCTTGACAATAACTTTCTCCCTGTTGGCAACATAGGTTTCTTCCAGATGTCTGGCTTCTTCCCGCATTCCAAAGACATATGGGTTAGGTTCACTAGGCAAATGGTGTAATTGGGTGATACAGACTTGTTGGGCTGGAAGGGCCTGTTACCGTACTGTATAGTCATACTTTATTGATCCCGGGGGAAATTGGTTTTCGTTACAGTTGCACCATAAATAATTAAATAGTAATAAAACCATAAATAATTAAATAGTAATATGTAAATTATGCCAGGAAATAAGTCCAGGACCAGCCTATTGGCTCAGGGTGTCTGACCCTCCAAGGGAGGAGTTGTAAAGTTTGATGGCCACAGGCAGGAATGACTTCCTATGACGCTCTGTGTTGCATCTCGGTGGAATGAGTCTCTGGCTGAATGTACTCCTGTGCCCACCCAGTACATTATGTAGTGGATGGGAGACATTGTCCAAGATGGCATGCAACTTGGACAGCATCCTCTTTTCAGACACCACCGTCAGAGAGTCCAGTTCCATCCCCACATCATCACTGGCCTTACGAATGAGTTTGTTGATTCTGTTGGTGTCTGCTACTCTCAGCCTGCTGCCCCAGCACACAACAGCAAACTGGCCACCACAGACTCGTAGAACATCCTCTGCATCGTCCGACAGATGTTAAAGGACCTCAGTCTCCTCAGGAAATAGAGATGGCTCTGACCCTTCTTGTAGACGGCCTCAGTGTTCTTTGACCAGTCCAGTTTATTGTCAGTTCGTATCCCCAGGTATTTGTAATCCTCTGCCATGTCCACACTGACCCCCTGGATGGAAACAGGGGTCACCGGTATCTTTAAAATAAAAATTGAAAAGTAGTACTAGTGCTATGAGGACACTGTTCTGACCACTCCCTCTCATTATCTATTTAGTGTCTGAAGTAAGTACGTACTTATAAAATTTTCTTTCCACTCTTCCTGTCTTCAATCATGCATGTGATTCAATTTTGTTTTAGTTTTCCTTGGAATCTTAGTTCATGCCAGTTTCAAGCTCCAAATTACATATTAAATGACAGATGAGTATTTTTGGCCACTAGAGATCACACATGCTTTCTTCAGTATCTCCTGTTTTACCACACTGTGGCCCACTGAAAATTCTGCCGGCATTTTCAGGGGTTTGTGAAAATATTGTAATACAGGCGCTCTTCAAGAAAGTGAGGTGGAATACCTCATTGCTGATTCTCCAGCAAGTCAAAGAACCTGGACCATTTGGAATACTGTCCTCGCAGATGTTTGTTATTTTTGAGTAAAGGAAATAAAGGTATATTGCAGATAATTTTGACACCTGATTTTTGAAGATCCACATTTTATAGGTAAGATAAGGACCTAGAGGAAAGAATCCTTAATTAGTGCTCCCTGAACATGTTTTTAGATCTTCTTCCAACTGGAAGAAAAGGATCCGAGTCAAATTAAATGAGTACTGATGCATTTTGTTTGGCACATTTTACCAGCTGTTTATTTGGAATCAGCATTTCAAAACAAGTTGTTCCAGGCGCAACCTAGAAGACATCATTCAGTCGAAGGATTGGCAGTGCTGACCGATTTGCAACCCTGACTTGGGCCATTTAATGCTGGTCACATCTCTAAGGCACTTTCCTTGATGTTGGCAGGTATTAGTTCATTCTCATCCAAAGAATCTGTGACCTGTGAGCCATCTTGCCTCTTCACCACCCGTATGAGCCCGCATTGAGGTCTCCTCTAGAGCCAAGAAGCTCCTGTATTGGTGCGCTTTGCTACAGCTGACACTAGTGAAAAGGTTATGACTTCAGATCATTGGGCGTCCAACAGGATCCTAATCCCAGAGCAGGTGTTGTTTGATGCCTTCTGTGCAAAAGTCACTCCTATTTGAAGCTTCAGCATCCCTGGATCCCAGCTGCACAAAGAGAATACTGTAAATGAAGAATTAAGGTATATTGCTCCCTTTCAGGGGAAGTATTCCTTATTCCATAAGGGTACTCTCCATATTACTGTGTATTTCATCTAATAGGCCTATTTCTGGGTTGAAAAGTTTTAGTCTTGTATTAATAGTTTTTTATGGCTGTTGATCCATTTTATAAAACCATTAAGCTGTGGTGCTTGTATATCAGAATAGCAAGTTTCATTCCCAACATTGACTTCACTTATGAAATACAGATTTGATCTTCATGTTACTGAATTAATTTATAAATTGGCTGGTTTCTTTTCCTGTTTGACTTCCTGTGATCCATGCTGGAACATAAATATTTGATTGTAAGTTGAGAGAAGAATTCGTCTTTGCTGTAATCCTTCACAGCTAAATCCCATGCATTGCCCAGCTCTGTACAAAGAAGAAAACTTAATGGATTGGAGGAATGCCATGAACATCCTTAAATTGTGACTGTAATTGGGGCAGTTTTATAATGGACAGGAAGATGCTATTTGCAATGCTAATAACTTCCCTTTAGAATTGCTTGATTGGGTTGAAATAAAGGGAAAAGAGAAAGACCAACATTGAAAATTATCTTTGTAAGTTTTCTCAATTTTCATAAGTTTTTTTTCCGAAAGTATTACTTGTTCTCTCTTTGTGACATGGAATTAAGTACATCTGAATGTTAAAGCTTCAGCTCTTGTTTTTCAGCTAAGCCTGTTTTTTGATTTGCCGTAGCTATTTAAATTGCATCATTTAAAATGTGAATCGAAAGCTTACATCTTATTACACATCGGAGAGCAGAAGGAGTGCTGCACAACAGTTTGTCTAAGAACACAAAAGATTAGGGATAGTGGGGAGGAAATCTAAAATCTCCAACAGTGATCCTTTCTAATGTGGTAGACAGTTTCGTAAGTTTCAGAAGTTTATTGATAGGATATTATTCAGATGCATCTGTGAGAGAACCTGCTGTTTAATCAACAGAAATCCAAGTCACATGTTGATGCCTTCTGAAAAGTTCTATGGAATTTCCCAGTAGTTGGTGCTTTTTATTTTTGTTTATGATTTTCCAAAAATTATACATTTGTTGCTCACAGCGAAGACGACAAATGACAAAATACTGCTCATGCTGGAAATCTGAAGTGTAAAAATTAAATGGCATTGCTAAGAACATAAGCAGGTTAGATATTGTCGGTCGTGATTAAACAGCAAACGTTTTAACATTTTCACCAAATGGAAGTGCAAATTTTGATGCAATTGAGAACTACAATTGTTTCCAACTGAATTGTTGGTTCCCCAGATGTTTTTTATTAATTGAAATGCTGTTTGCTGCCTCCTAATAGTTAGTGTTATTCAATTTTTTGGCATTATAATTTTTGATAGCATGGAATTTACGCTAATAGAAATAGAACCTGAAGGGAATTTCCCTGAAGGTGTATGATGCCATGTATCATTTGTCGTATCTTTTGTCTGCCCTTGAAGAATGAGCAGTGGTGTTTGTGAGGTTCTTGTGAAAGGAATCACATCCTTCATCTAGTCATCTTGCTTAAGGCTCTTTTCACACGAACAGGAATTTTCCTGTGCTAAGAACTCTTAAATTTTTATTCTTACTGCATTCCGCTGCCCTGGCAAAATGTTGTACATCTATTTTTTTTTTTTGCTTTGCATTGTCTAAGAAGTTGGGTATGTTAGAAATGTAGTGTATGTTTGGAGTTTTCCAAATACTGTTTTGTGAAAGAAGACTATAATCATGGAATATAAGCTGCAGAAGTTGTGCCTTTGTATTCACTGTATAGGTATATTCATCTGTTGGGTGTGGTATGGGCAGGGAGTAGAGTCATTTCTTATAAATTTAAAATTGACCACTTGTTTTTTTTTTATATGAATATTAAAAGAAGAGCTTGACTTTGAAATATTTACCAGAATAACAATCTATATAGTTGTGATCTAATATTTTGTTGCTAATAGTGTATTCAATGAAGATATATCTTCCAACTAGCTCACTGTTTTTGCCATATTATTAAACTAGACAGACAAAATTTCCCAAATTAGCTTCTTGCATGTTGTAATTGATTTTACAAGATACAGCAGAATGAATGCTACAATTGACCTTGAACCCCTGGTTGTTCATCAATTGAGGTCCTGTTGAGTACTCTGGACCCTGTAAAGGCTATTGGGGAAGGATCAAACTCAGCTGTGATAGCTTTGCAATTATAATTTGCCAACATTTATTATTGGGTTAGTGTTGGGAGACAAAAAGGCTGCCAGCCTTCTGGAAGGCTTCTAATATGAGTGGAAAGGCACTATTGCAAGGGTCTTCTCTTCATTAGAAAGTAAGAAAATGTAGATTTACTCACATAAAAAATGGAAAAGGTTATATATGTAGAAAGAAAAGTTTGTGTATTACTTGTGAATACCTCCTCCAAATAAAAATAAAATAAAAAGTAATTGAGAAAATGAAGTTGTAATTAAGGCTGTATTTTACTCTAGTTTACCAAAATGTTGCATTTATTCTATATTTGAGTTTCTTCAGTGGATTGTGACTTTTAAAGAAAGTGGAAAGCATAGGTATGAGATGAACTATAAAACATCAATTGTCAGTGTTTGGCTACATGGACCCAATCAGTGTGTTACAGTGTTATAGATTTAGTTTAGTGATTAATATATTTTGAGGTGGTTTGTTCACTTAAAATGTTCCTGGTAGACATTTGATGGTTCAGAAGTGAGAGGTATAATAAAATATTGATTTTAATTGAATTGCTGCCATATAAGAGGAGGAGCTTTATAAATATTTGGAAAGTGATTTATGTTTAAGTATTCTGCATATACACATTGAGAGAGGTATATAGCAGAGAGGTTAAAAGTCTTGCATTAAGTTATAGTTATAGATATGTATGGAGAAATGCTCAATGACATTTAATCTGACCAAGTGTGACTTGGGGGGGGGGGCGCAGGGGGGGTGCTATTTATTCCAGGGAAAAAATTTGCAGCTAATCGCAGGATTAATGTATAGAAGGTTCTTAGGGTCCAAGTCCATAGTTCACTGAAAATGTTCAAATAACAGTAAAGGAAGAATATGGCATGCGTACTTTTGTTGGTCAAGGCACTGAGTACGAGAGTCAGGAAGTCATACTGAAGCTATAGGAAATTTTCTATTGTGCAGAGAATAGTGATGTGGATTATGTACAGAGAAAAAAGAATCTGTTTAATTTGGCATTCAGATGTGGGCTGAAGTGCCTATTTCTGTGCGATGGTGTTCTCTGATCTATAAGGAAATTTAAATTTGCTGAATCAATTGGTAATTTCATAATTTTCTTATTCATTTGAGTTGCTTTCCTTTGCAGGGACATGGGCCTAGAGTTATTTAGATCCCATGTAATAAGTGATCGGAAGGTTCAAAATAAAACTATTGATGGGATTCTTTTGTTAATTGAGAGAGAACGAAATGGTGAAGCTATTGATCGTAGTTTGCTTCGAAGTCTCTTGAGTATGCTATCAGATTTGCAGGTAAGATTTGAATCCTTTTAAACATAGTTAATCCTGTTAGTTTCATTTGTTGCTGTTTCATCTGTTCTGTTTTGCTTTTCAGATATACCAAGATTCATTTGAGCAAAGGTTTTTGGAAGAAACCAATCGTCTGTATGCTACAGAAGGTCAAAGATTAATGCAAGAACGTGAGGTACGAAGTATCCTTTTTGCCAGCCTGTCCATTTTTAAGTGCATATTAAAGAAAAGTTTGATATACCACAGCTGAAGAACAGCACAATGGTAGCACAACATCTTTCTGTGGATCTGAATTGTAGAGGTACAGGTTGTTGTTGGGTGATGAACAGGTTTCACTTTTACAGATGTGCATTTTCTCCCCAAGTCAGGAAAGTATGTAAAATCACATTCCATGATATTGTAATACATGGCATTAAAAGCATACAAGGCTAAGGAAGGTTCAGTCAATGAAAGTAGTGAGAGGTCACATGTTGGATTTTTGAATTTAAAATTATAGGAGCCTGTTCAAGTCAAGTGTTCATAACTAGAGATGGCCTATAAACAAAGTTACAACCAAAGGAATTAATAGATTTTGTTAATTGAGAGAAACAAAAGAGGCAAAACTTTTGGTTCCAGTATGTAAAACAAAAAACAAATACTTCTGAAGGAGAAATGCCAGCGATTTCCAGTTATGTCCATGTGAAAAAAATTACTGTCCTCATTCATTTCCATTTTGAAATCACATTGCAGAGCTCCTGTCAAAAATCATGGTTGGTCTACTATTTAAAATGGCTGTAATTTGACATTATTGATAATGCACTCAGATATCATTGTTAGTTAAAAAAAAATAATTAATTTGGTGAGTATCTTGGCATTTCAGTTTGAGGAGATTCTAGACTTGTGTTTTAGCATCCAGGAAGTTAAAGGATTATCAAATGAACTTAGCAGGAATGTGAAATAAATTGATAGGATAGGTAAAGAGAACATTATACACCACTATTAGTGGGGTCTTAAAACCTATCTTAATGAAAAGGTGTGTGTTTTTAAAAAAAAGTCTTAACCACTTAATACTCCTTGATATATATTCAGTCAAGAAAGGGACGGGGAAAAGGAGTAATATAACAGCACTCATTAAGGAAGAGTATTTTGAGGCTAGAGAGAGAAAATATCCTATCAGATTTGAGGACAGTATCCATTTGGTTCAAATCGTAAAAACATGCTATCAAGCGATTAGAATATTCTACAAAACAACTAAGAGTGGAATGGCAATCGAAAAACACGGAGTTAAGACAAAACTAGCAAGGATGTTAGAGATGCTTAAGAATGTGAATTTGGGAGAGTTCATTTACCCTAATATTGATATAGATACTGTTAACGATGGTGGTGGAATTATTGCAAAATGTTAATAGGAACTTCCTTAACTGGCTAGTGAGGAAGGAGACATGAGTAGATCTGGTTCTTAGGAGGATAAAGTCGACCAAGCAGGCATGTACTTATCAATTGGAGAATAGGAACTCAAGTGTAATGTGGTTTGAATGGCAGTGTACGAGGGCAGGGCATGTTAAATGGAGAAAGGTTGAATTCAATAGGATTAGTGCTGATCTGGCCAGGGTGAGTGAAAATCAGTTACTGGCAGGCAGAAGCATTACAAAACAACGCTGATGTTTTGCATTTAAACTTTGTCCATCTTCAGAAATGGTTAAAGCCAGTGACCAGGCCAAAGCTTTCTGGATGCAGAAGATAGAAATTTAATTTAAAAGTATATTGTGAAGGTGGGAGAGGAGTTGCAGTTGTGGGGTGGAGAAAAATGTGACTAATGCTTATCAGTTGAGTAATTCAGGTGGCATTGGGGGCTTACAGGGGAGGAGAAAAGGAAAACAGATGGACCTAATGACATTTGGCGTAGGAAGGAATTCTGATTTATTCTATCAGTATATAAGCAATTAGTAAAGTGAGTGGTGGGGTTCAAAGGTCATCAAGGTCTGGAAGAGGAATCACCATCAATGCTCAGGGCAGATATCTTTGTAAGAAGTGTTGTTTTTGGAGAGGGGTATAAGGACCAAGAAGGGATAAGAGGTATAGACCAAGAACAATTTCTGGAAGGTACAAGAGGAGCTTGGGAAGACACCAATGGGTAAATGAGGATCATACTCCTACTGGAGAGGTTTGGGCAAGATCACTAGTTTTAAAGGCATTATAAAGTTCGATTGGAGGAGGCATATCATTGTCAATGGTCAAAGCAGAATGTCAGTGCAGTCAATGGCACAGTATCCATTAGTCTTGGGAGTTCATGATAGATTGGCTCAAATGAGAGCTAACGTCCAAGAGCAAGAAGTCAATGGAGTTTGTAGAGAGTGGAAGAAAAATCCATGTAACCGGTATTGTTTCATAGTGCTTCAATCAGTACAGTTTCCCACATTTTTTTTTATCCCATTTCCCTCTTCACAATCTGTGCTTCTGCTCTTATCCCAACAATGGACATAAGGCAGTGCTATTAATGTTGTCTTGATCTTTTGTTTTCCAATAAACAAGTTCCTATTCTTGAAAGAATTTTGATATAATTTCAGCATTAGGTATTAACTTGCCTGTTTGCAGTTTACGTGCAGTTGAAATTCACAACTTTATTCTATTTAGGTCCCTGAATATTTGCACCATGTTAATAAACGTTTGGAGGAAGAAGCAGATAGGGTTATCACTTACTTAGATCAAAGTACACAGTAAGTACAGATTCTGAACAGTTACTCAGTGATGTTTGTTGGTTGCATGGTGCTACATAATTTAATCTTTGCAGTATCTCTAAAACACTTATTTCTTAATGTTTTACCTATAAAAATGGATTTGGTTTTGTTTTGATCAACTTAGTTTCAGAATGCTATCTACTGAGGAAATATAATTTGGATTGCCCTGAAATGATCTATCAAATTAACTCTCTAAATCTAATTGCAATACTTGCTTAGGAACTGGAGTTTGAGTAATGTCAATATCTTTGTGGGTTCTGTAGCAAGTTTATTACATTGTAGCAGGCAACTGTAGGCCTGAATTGTTTTTATAAATTTTGATTTGTTTAATTTTCTTCAGGAAGCCTCTAATAGCCACTGTGGAGAAACAACTTCTAGGAGAACATTTACCAGCCATTCTTCAGAAAGGTAACTTAGATTTTTAACTTGATTGCTGATATAAACTCTTAGGGTATAGTGCTCCAGTAAATATGAATCAGATTTAATTGATGAGTCTCTTTTTGGAATTTGGTGATAGGTTAGTTGAAACTTGCATTATGCAAGTTACTTTAATTCTTGAAGAAGTTTTGGATTTTTCAATACTTGGTGCTTTGCCCTATCTAGACCGAAGCAAAATTATTTGTAACACCCTGCAGGTTTAAACAGCCTTCTGGATGAAAATAGAATACAAGATCTTTCTCTTCTCTACCAACTTTTTAGTCGGGTTCGAGGTGGGGTGCAGGTTCTATTGCAACATTGGATTGAGTATATAAAGGTATGTTAGTCATTTATTTTAATATTTTGTTTATTTCAAATTGATGAAAAAAAATTAGCTGTAAGAGTCTGTGAATAAATTATACAGTGATAAATTAACAAAGATACCTTCTTTTCTCCCATTTTGTGGTTGAGTAAATTTTCCAAGATGATTAACTTTTTACCATTTGTAACCGTATCATTGAAATTTGTTTTATTTTAACCAACTTATTTGGTATTTTTGTTTTACCTTTCCTCCCATTTTTGTTTTGGTCCAAGTGCATTTTTCAATTTGTTGCACATTCCTGAGGTTTCGTGCAGATTTTAATTTGTGATTGGTATCATATTAGTTTTAGCAATGTAAACTTGCAATGGAATAGGGAAAAGTCTCAGTTATCTTTTTTTTCCCAGACACCTGAATTCATAGCTTCATTGGGACAAGATCATTAGCCTAAGATCTGGGTTATTCTATTAAAAGAAACATTGTTTCTGCATCCACATTGGCAAGACCTCTAGGGTTTTGTTTTGCTCATTGGAGTACATATTATTCTGGAAACATATCTGAGCCCTTTTTGTCACAGGTCTCTTAAATAAAAATTATTGTACTTCAGAAAAGATTGACTCTTGATTTTAAGGAGAGGAACTTTCTTTTACAAGAAGTGTTTAACCTGAGTGAAGTACTATGGCTGTTAATGCCCAAAAAAATGTTCACGCGATAGGAAGCACCCGTGTTGAGAAGCATTTCTTGTTGTGGCTCTACAGTATGTCCCGTGATTGAGAAGATTTCATTGGTTTGTTGAAACTTAGAAATGTTTTTGAAGTTTAAATGTGGGAAAACAAAACATGCCAGTTGTTGAGATTCAGTAATAAAAATCATAAATTTTAAGGTTGTTGCCAAAGGAGGATTTCTTTGTCAAGGTGTTTGCTAGACTTTCACTAACATCATAATGTATGAATCAGTTGGTCTTGGTTGAAAGCAGTTGGTGTATTGGTAATTTAGTAGCTACTAGAAATTGCGCTGGTTATGTCCTTAAAAGCATCATAAAGTTGGGGTTCCATTTATTGAATGCCATTCTGATTTCTTCGGTTCGTTGTAATGCATGGACTTCTGCTCAGCTGTGCGTTGTACTTGTTTGTGATGAATAGGGATGCTGGTCGGAGAAATGAAGAAAGAACAGAGTTACGTGTCCCAAGTTCCAAAATACCTTTTGTATCATGGCCCATATTAGAAAGGTGTTTACATTGACAAAATTCTTGAGGATATGTGCTGCTTCTTTAAAGAACAGGGTTTCCCTCCCTCTTCTATTGATGCCTCCCTCACCCTCCTCAATTTCCTGTACATCTGTGCTCTTCCCAACTTCCTGCCACTGTAATAGAGATATAGTTCCTCTTGTCCTTGCCTACTACCCCATCAGTCTCCACATCCAACAGATTATCACAGCAACTTCCACCATCACCAAAGCAATCTTACCACGAAACATCTTTACTTACACCTCAACCACCCCCATCAGATTGCTCCTCCTCCAGCCCATGGTCTTTCCCACCCACCTGGCTTCACCTATCACCTTCCAGCTGGTTGTTTTTATTCTGGCATCTTTCCCCTTCCTTCTCAGTCCTGAAGAAGGGTCTCAGCCCGAAATGTCGACTGTTGATGATTCATTTCCATAGATGCTGCCTGACCTGAGTTCCTCCAACATTTTGTGTGTGTTGCCCTTGAGGATATAGAACTTAAGATTTGTAATATTGGCACAGGTTGTGGAAACAGCCCTTTCAAAATGCAATTGAAGTTGTGCTCCATGTTTAAATTATTATGGTTGAAGTCGAGATTTTTTTTGATGTGAAATTATGAGGTCATTTTCGTATTTTCAATTAATGTTTGTATGTTTCAGAATTTAATTTTTTTCCCCCTCAGACATTTGGTAGTACTATAGTAATTAATCCTGAAAAAGATAAAACGATGGTTCAAGAATTACTTGATTTCAAGGACAAAGTGGATCATGTAGTAGATGTCTGCTTCCTGAAGAATGAAAAATTTGTCAATGCAATGAAAGAAGCCTTTGAAACTTTCATTAACAAACGACCAAACAAACCAGCTGAACTAATAGGTATGTTGATCTATAAAGAATAATAGTCCCTGACCAATTATTTCCATAATAAGCAAAAATTAAAGCATTACACCAACTTGATATCCCAATAGCTTTTGAATTTATTTATTTATTTTATTGATTTAAAGGTGGAGTAGGTCTTTCCCGTCCAATAAGCTGTGCCGCCCAGTAGCCCACCTACTTAACCCTAGCCTAATCACAGGACCATTCATAATGACTAATTAATCTAATTGGTACATCTTTGGACTTTTGGAGGAAAGCTGAGCACCTGGAGGAAACCCATGCGGTCACTGAGAGAACGTACAAACAGATGGCGCCAGAATTGAACTCTAAACTCACCTCCAGCTGTAATAGTGTCATGCTAACCTCTGTGCTACCATGGCAGCCTGAGAGAAATTTTACTTTACAGGGTATAGAATTCCTGTCAGACTGAACCAAGCCATATCAAACATTGTATAAATCTTGCCCCAGAAATTACATGTAATAAAAAAAAACTGGCGCATCTTTGAAATTCCTTTTCTTTCATGTAATGTCATATTTTCTACTTTTCTATTGAAACAGAAGGAAATCAATCCATTAATTTATTATAGGAGTCAGTATAGTGAAATCCATTGTTCACTTCAGTTTTTTTAAAGGCTGGATGATTCTGTTGTAATGTTATCAAATGTTTCATTTGAATTGAATTATCCTTTTATTTCATGTTCTGACATTTTCAGAACTTTCTCTTAGAGTTTGTGTGACGTGTTCTGAACTTAAAGTACTATTGTGCTTGTAGCTGAGCTGCCTAAGAAGCTTGCTTAAGTGTCCAATAGGGTTGGCAATGTGATGAGTGGATCATTTTAGAGTAATGGGTGGAAATGCTTACCACTGGTTTCATTAGTTCAAAGCAGATTATGGTATTCCTCTGAATGGCATTTATGATGGCTCATAAATGAGCTGTACAGTGGTATATAAAAGTAGCAGTAGTAAATAATGTCCCTGAATGAATGAAATTTTTATGATATTGTCGTGTTGAGCACACTCCCCTAAGTGCAACCTTAAAAGAACTGGCCTCCCAGTAGAAACTTGTAGAGGAGAACTTGTTGGATCTTTTACAAGGTGGCCAGCCTAAAGACATAAAAGGATCGTCAGGTGGGTAACCTGAACCAACCTGTAAATGATGGAAAATTTGACAAAAACTTTTATACCCCAGATTTCACTAAAACTGTTTATGATCTTCCAAGACGTTCAGGAACTTAAAGTCGCAGGTCATTAGCGAGACAAAAACTTGGAACACATTAAACATTTAAGCATGTTCAACAGTTAACCATTTTTAAGCATTGCTGAAACACAGTAATACTGTAAAAGTCTGCCTCATTGAGTGCTTGTCCTCAGTGATTTTCCTCCAATGTGACAGTCTTCAGTTGAATTGTACACCAAACAAATCAAAATACAATCTGTTGCTTAATAATGACTACAGCTATGGGAATCCAAAACTGTAATGACTGAGAAGGTTCACTGTTTTCCTGCCATTACTCTGTACTTATTCAGTGTGGGCAGTGTATTGCCACAAAGAATAATTGAGCCAAATTTTTGAGTGTTAAAGGAAAAGCAGGATAAGTACGTGCGATGAAAAAGAGGAAATTGTAAGCTGGTAGGATAAGATGGTGAGAGAAGATGGGAGCAACAATGCTGCAAAAGCTATTGGGATTTTGCCTCTTGTTTTAGATGAAGTAACAATCTCCCATTTAAAAGAGAATTTAATTTTCAAGAGACAATCAGTGTTCTTCTCTTTTTCAGCAAAATATGTGGATTCAAAGCTTCGAGCTGGGAATAAAGAAGCTACTGATGAAGAGCTTGAGAAGATGCTGGATAAGATTATGATAATATTTAGATTCATTTATGGTGTGTTTATAATTTTTTAATCTCTAATTTATAATTAATCCATGCCTCATCATTAGACCAGTGATTTTTTAAAAAATATATATGTTGTGGTGTGCTGCAGAGCTACTTGCACTTGAAGTTGATGGCGAAGGCTCAGCAACCAGAATTGTAGTTGGATGTCATGGAGTTGCCACATTTATTTATCTTTATTGTATTTATTGAGATAAAGCGTGGAATAGGTATTTCCAGCCCTTCAAATCACGTCATCCAGCAATCTGAGCCTAATCACAGGACAATTTACGTTGCCCAGTTAAGCTACCAACTGGTACATCTTTGGACTGTGGAGGAAACTGGAGCACTTCGGAGGAAACCCACACAGTCACGGGGAAAACATATGGGTTGCCTGTACTGTAATTGATTATCGTCATTGATTTACCATTTTGGAAATATAGGTGTGGAGAATGCAATTGGCCTAGCTTTTGTTGCCTTTTCTTTAGCCTTCTTTCCCCTAAGTCCCCAGCATATCTGAGTTGCTTCCCAATGTTTTATCCCAGCTCCTGTAGAATGAATGGTAAATTGGGTGAAGAATCAAAGGGTGATAGGCTCCTGATCTGGTCCACAGCAATGAATCCATATTATCAGAATCAGGTTTATTGTCACCCGCATGTGACGTGAAATTTGTTAACTTAGTAGCAGCAGTTCAATGCAGTATATTACATAGAAGGAAAAAAATAATAAAGTAAATCTTATTCAGTGTACTTTATATGTATATTGAACAGATTAAAAATCATGCAAAAAACAGAAATACTATATATTTTTTAAAAAGTGAGGTAATGTCCAAGGGTTCAATGTCCATTTAGAAATCGGATGGCAGAGGAGAAGAAGCTGTTCCTAAATCGCTGAGTGTGTGCCTTCAGGCTTCAGTACCTCCTACCTGTTGGTTTAAGTGAGAAAAGGGCTTGACTTGGGTGCTGGAGGTCCTTAATAATAGGCGCTGCCTTTCTGAGACACTGCTCCTTGAAGATGTCCCTGGTACTTTGTAGGCTAGTTCCCAAGAGCTGACTATTTACGACCTTCTGCAACTTCTTCTGGTCTTGTGCAGTAGCCCTCCCCCATACCAGACAGTGATGCAGCCTGTCAGAATGCTCTCCATGCTACATCTATAGAAGTTTTTGAGTGTACTTGTTGACATGCCAAATCTCTTCAAACTCCAAATAAAGTATAGCCGCTATCTTGCCTTCTTTATAACTGCATCAATATGTTGGGACTAGGTTAGATCCTCAGAGATCTTGACACCCAGGAACTTGAAACTGCTCACTCTCTCCATTTCTGATCCCTCTATGAGGATTGGTATGTGTTCCTTTGTCTTACCCTTCCAGAAGTCCACAATCAGTTCTTCTGTCTTACTGACGTTGAGTGCCAGGTTGTTGCTGTGGCACTACTCCACTAGTTGGCAGATCTCATTCCTGTACGCCCTCTCCTCACCACCTGAGACTCCACCAACAATGGTTGTATCGTCAGCAAATTTATAGATGGTATTTAAGCTATGCCTAGCCACACATTCATGGGTATATAGAGAGTAGAGCAGTGGGCTAAGCACACACCCCTGAGGTGCACTAGTGTTGATCGTCAGTCGTCAGCAAGGAGGGGATGTTATCATCAATCTGCACAGATTGTGGTCTTCTGGTTAGGAAATGGAGGGTCCAATTGCAGAGGGAGGTACAGAGGCCCAAGTTCTGCAACTTCTCAATCAGGATTGTGGAAGAAAGAAAATTAATTTGTGCAGCAGATTCAAATTTAGGCTAGTTAGATGGCTTGTTTGAAAATTTGATAATTGCACAACTTAATCGACATTAAAGAAATGTGTGCCCTTAATTTCTAATGATTTCACTTGGCTTTAGCTTAGCAGTGAATTTCTTTTTGTTCATTTTAAAACGGATGAATTTGAAGGCTTTAAGCTAATTTCATTGACTTTTTATTCTGGACGTACAGTCAAAGAACTAAGCTTTAATTCCAATTTGTCTTTTTAAAAAAACAGGAAAAGATGTTTTTGAGGCATTTTACAAGAAGGACTTGGCAAAGAGACTGTTGGTGGGGAAAAGTGCATCAGTTGATGCAGAAAAATCAATGCTGTCCAAATTGAAACATGGTGAGTTTGTCTTTGAAGAAATTGTGTTCGAATGAATGTTTCAGTTCCAAAAGACATTTTTAAAAATTGCTTTGCTTATTCCCATTCTATTGGTAACTCATTATTTTTGTACTTTAACTTTGAAATTCAGACTTCTGAAATTTACAGCAGCAAGAATCTCTTAGTAAATGAATGTAAATGACTACAAATAAGGAAGTCCATTTTGTTTCAGAATTCTAGCAATATGGATAAATCTTTGCTTTTAATATACTTTTAAATTGTCCTCACTTTTTTAGTTAGTTGCCCACATTTATTAATATCTTACTGAAGCCAAATCTGCTTGCTTTAAAAGGATAAGACCATAGGCATAGCAGCTGTGTCAGGCCATTCAACCCATTGATTTTCTTTGCCATTCCATCATAGGTAACTTGTTATCCATCTCAATCCCAATCACCTGCCTTCTCCCCGGTAACCTTTTGATACTCTGACTAACAAAGAACCTATCAACCTTTGTTTCAAGTATCCTTAATGATTTGGTCTCCACAGCCATCTGTGGCAATGAATTCTCCAAAACTCTCAATACTCCAAGTGCAGTCTGACCAATGCCTTATAATGCCTCAACATTACTTCCTTGCTCTCGTATTCTAGTCCTGTCAATGACTGCGAACATTTGCCTTCCTTACCACCAGTTCAACCTGCAAGTTGACCCGTAGAGAATCCTACACAAGAATTCTCAAGCCCCTTTGCACCTCTGATTTATGCATTTATTCCTAACAAAGTGCAAGACTATACACTTCCCTACACTATATTCTGTTTGCCACTCCTGTGCCCAATCTAAGTCCTGCAAACATCCTCCTCTGCTACACTCTTTCCCTCCAACTATCTTCATATTGTTCACAAACCTGTCCACAAAACCATGAATTCTGTTATCAAAATTGGTGACATATGATGAGGAAAGAAAAGTGGTTCAAAACACTGACCACTGGTCACCAACAACCAACCAGAAAAGGCCCCTTTATTCCCATTCCTTGCCTCCTGCCAGTCAGCCAGTCTGTATCCATGCAAGTATCTTACCAGTAATACCATGGGCTCTTAATGTTGTGAAATGTCCTCATTTGCAACACCTTGTCAAAGGCCTGAAAATCCTAATGAACAATATACACTGCCTTGCCTTTGCCTATCTTACCCATTACTTCCTCAAAGAATTCCAATAGATTTGTCA
Organism: Mobula birostris; assembly: GCF_030028105.1. NCBI lineage: Eukaryota > Metazoa > Chordata > Chondrichthyes > Myliobatiformes > Myliobatidae > Mobula > Mobula birostris. The sequence goes on along the minus strand of NC_092379.1, from coordinate 108,980,723 downwards.
GGCAGGGTTTCCCCTTAAGGAAACCATGCTGACTTTGGTCTATTTGTATAAGATATACAAATTAATTCTATTAAGTTATTTGTGTTGCTGTTTGGATCATTAAGCACATTTTTAATGGCCTATTCAAACATTAACGTGCATCCTTTTTTTTTTACTCACCTGTAGCATTTGCCAGAGAACTCAGGAGAGCATGTCAAAACATTTTCAACAATAGAAATCATTTCACTTAAAAAGATTAAAATGATGAGGGAGTAAGAGTGTTCAATAGAACTTTGAGTGCACATAAAGATGAGCAATAAGTGCTAATGAGATCATGCCCAAGTTATTTCTTGGGTTAGATGTTAAGGGGGAATAGTTTCCCAATTTTTAAAATTATAACTATAATATGTGAATTTTCCATTAATTTTAGCAATTGACCCATAATGTTTAATTTTTCTAAACTCATGCAACACTATACATGAAATTAAATGTGCAACCTATAAATTTGGGCTCAAGTATAATTTCCCAAATTTTGCTTTGTATGTGAACTTAAGGGAGGGTCAGTGAAGTCCTATTGTGAGCATTAAGACTTGGGCATTTCAGCCCATCTTATCACCTCTTTCATTAGCGATTTTTAACTCATTATCCATCCTAACAGCGAATTGATTTTTATTTTTCCTGCTATTATCTGTTGCACTGCATAATCAATGGCAAAATGGCACTGGTGAACATGTTGCAGACGGTTTATAAGTTCTTCTGAAATGCTCTCACTGCAGTCTCTAGCCTGTAACTTCCCTTTAAGTAACATACTTTCGAACTGTCTTAAAGATCTAGCGATTTCATGATCTTCTGAAGGACTCGGCAGACTTAACTCTCAAGCATGCAGCTACGGCACCTTTAAGCAGACAAAGGTACATCGCTATGGCCATGAGAGAGGAAAGAGGGGAAGAGTCCTAGCTAGACTGAAATGCAGGGGAATGAAACTTCCTTAACCCAACATCTTGTTAGCAAATGTATAGTTGCTCTAAAACAACATTGAGGACTTAGGGACAAGATTGCTGTATCAGAGGGAAATGAGAAGTTGCTGCATTGTGCGTTTCACAGAGATATGGCTCACTCAGAACGTGCTGGAGATGTCGGTAAGACTCAACGGCTTCTTGATGCACATGGTTAATTGGACTGCTGATTCATAGAAGGCAAACAGCGGTGGGATTTGTGCTTCATGATAGGCTCTTTGTGGTGCTTGGACATGGTGGTCTTGTCGCAATCTTGTTCTCCCCAACCTAGAACATTTAATGATGAAGTGCTGACCGTTCTAGTTAACAGGGGACTTCTCCCTGATTCTGACTGCAGCTAACATACCAGCAAAGGCAGATGTTAACCAAGCACTCTCAGTATTTATTTAACAATACAGCACAGAGTAGGTTCTTCCAGCCCTTTGAGCCACACCATCCCAGCAACACCACAGCCCTGATTAACCCTAACCTAATCATAGGACAATTTACAATGACTAACTAGTCTACCTGGTACATCTTTGGACTGTGGGAGTAAAACAGAATACCTGAGGAAAACCCATGCCCCTTTCAAAAGGAGGACATACAGAGACTCCTTTCTGAACAGTGCCGGAATTGAACTCTGCATTCTGGAATGTCCGTGTTTTAATAGTGTCACGCTAACTGCTACTCTACCTTGGCACCTAAATTGAATGCTGCCATGAGCAAACAAGAAACTACCTAGCCCAATGCCTTTCAAATTATTGTCAGGGACTTCAAACAGACATGTTTGTAGAAATCTCTGCCTAATTATCATCAACATGTACCTTGCAGCACGTGGCTAGAGTGTTCACCAATATCTCGTTTCAGCAGTCTGGGGTACCCATCTGCTTCAAGCAGGCTTCAGTTATACTGGTGTTAAGAAGAATGTGTAACCTGCCTTAACAACAATAGCACTTACATACACTGTGATGAAGTGCTTTGAGAGATTTGTGATGAAACATATAAAACTCCTGCCTGAGAAGCGACTTGGATCCACTCCAATTTGCCTACCATCACAACAGGTTTGCAGCAGTTGTCATTTCATTGGCTCTTCATTCAATGCTGGAACATCTGGACAGCAAAGGTGCATACATAAGGATGCTCTTCATTGACTACAGCTCAGCATTCAATGCTGTCATCCCCTCAAAATTAATAAGCTCCAAGATCTTGGCCTCAATACCTCTTTGTGCAGTTGGGTCCTCAATTTCCTCTCTTGCAGATCCCAGTCAATTTGGATTCACAAAAACATCTCTTCCACGGTTTCCATCAGCACAGGTGCACAACAAGGCTGTGTGTTTACCCTGCCCCCCCACTCTACTCACTTTATACCTGTGACTGTAAGGCTAAGTACACATCTAATGCCATTTTTGAGTTTGCCGACAACACCACTGTTGGCTGAATCAAAGGTAGTGATGAATCAGAATATAGGAGGGAGACTGAAAATCTGGCTGAGTGGTGCCTCGATAACAACCTCTTATTCAGTGTCATCAAGGCCAAGGAGCTGATTATTGGCTTTGGGAGGTGGAAACCAGAGGTCCATGAGCCAGTCCTCACTGGGGATCAGAGGTTGAGAGGGTCAGCAACATTGGATTCCTTGAATTAATCATTTCAGAGGATCTGTTCTGGGTCCAACATGTCAAACCATTATGAAGGAAGAACAGCAGCACCTCTACTTCCTTAGAAATTTGCAAAGGTTTGGCATGACATCTAAAACTTTGACCACCACCTATAAAAATGTGGTGGAGACCATATTGATTGGTTGCATCACAGCCTGTTATGGAAAAACTAATGCTTTTGAATAGAAAGTTATACAGTCCAGCGCATCATGGGTAAAACCCTTCCCACCATTGAGCACTTCGACACAGAGTGCTGTTACAGGAAAGCAACATCCATCATCAAGGACCCCCCACCATCTAGGCCATGTTCTTTTCTCACTGCTGCCACCAGGAAGAAGGTACAGGAGCCTCAGAACCCTTACCACCAGGTTCAGGAAGTTATTTTCCCTCAACCATCAAACTTTTAAATCAGAGGAGATAACTTCACCTGCCTCATTGCTGAACTGTTTCCAAAACCTGTAGACTCACCTTGTGTTGCGTATATTATTATTTGTATTTGCAATTTGCTGTGTTTTACATATTGGTTGGTTGTCCATCCTGTTGGCTGCATTCATGTATTGAATCTTCTGTGTTTCTTGGACTTGCTGTGTATGCCTGCAAGAAAATGAATGTCAGGGTTGTATATGGTGACACATATGTACATTGGTAATAAATTAACTTTGAATGTAATCATTGGTCTAGCAAAAGAGATTATTTTCATCATGACTGGCTACTTTTGATTTCAAATTTTATGAAAATATCTGCAGGTGCTGGAAATCAAAGTAATAATGCTGAAGAAACTCAGCCAAGCCCTTTAATCTCTTTTCAATAGATGTTGCCTGGACTGCTGAGTTCCTCCAGCATTTTCTGTGTTCTTGTCTACCGAATCTATGGGTTTTAAATTAACTTTTAATCTTGTAGGCTTTAAAACCTACCTGTTAAGCTCTAAGGTTTGCAGAGGATCATGGTGGGTTGTGCGCTCAAAATTTCTCATCCTTCAATTTAAATGAGGAAAATTATGCCAGGTCATTATGATGCTTTTGATATTTAGCCATTGAAAATGCAAGAATTTTATTTTTCCCTCCACCCTTATAGTGAATAATGGGAAGAAGAAGAATGGCAAACAGAAAATAAAACTTTGACGATATCATAAAAAATGTTTTGAATAAATAAAAGTGGATTCTAATTATTTGGGACAACTACTAAACAATCAAATAGCTGGGATTCCCATCATTTATTTGGGACACTATGCCACTTAATTGAGGCAGGAGACTGTTGCCAAATGTTTTCTAACTAGCATCGGTCGCATGCTGATAGTGTGGCCAATTAGACGCTACACTGTGCTTAGAGCAAAGAGTTTTTAAGTAGCGTCACTTGCGTGTTTCTGTTTGAAAAGCAGTGATTTTTGTTCTCAATAAGTTGAGAGTAAAATACAGTAAGATAATTCAGAATGCTTTGCACACTGCAGTTTCAAGCATTCAGGCTTGGAAGTGCCAGAAACAGACAGGAGTGAAACCAACGAGTCAGGGACTATGAAGAATTTGGAGATATTGACAACCATCTTGAATGTTATAATGAAAATAAAAATTTGATGCAATTGTCAAAAGCACTATTTGAAGGCAGTCGACTATCTGCACGAGGTGTCTACGCTCATTTTGTTAATTTACTATCAACCTGCTGAATATCATCTATAGCACAGCCTTAGCTACCTTTGGGAAGAAGACCTTGAAAGCAAATGACCTATTCGAAGCCAAATCCAGGGAGGTGATCCCTGTCATTGAAGCCAATGTGCTGCCCTAGCCATGTATAAGCATTTGTCAACTGAGATGAACCTACAGATCCTCAGACTGCCTGGTGTTGCACCAATGTGTACTGGATGCAGCTCAGTGAAGATATCCAGTCTATAGCACTGACGGGCAATATCTGGGGTATGTGGGGTGGCATCAAGAAAGCCCTCAGCCTCTTTCAGCAAGATGGCTACCTTCAAGTCCATCTATGGGGAAATAATCACAGACAGGGTCAAACAGATAGGGCGATAGTTGGAACGTTATTCTGACCTTTACTCTAGAGTGAAGACTGTCACCAACCCAGCCCTGGATACCATTGAGTGCCTGTCGACAATGGAAGAACTGGATACAGAGCCAACCTGAGAGGAGCTGAGCAAGGCTCAAGGCAGCTTGGTCTCGGGGAAGGCACCAGGTAATAATGGGATTTCCACAGACCTGATCAAGCACTGCATAACTACCCTGCTGCACCCGCTACATGAAGTGAGTGCTGGCAGGAAGGAGCTGTACCACAGGAATTGATGGAAACCAAAATCATTACTCTACAAAAAGTTGAGAGAAGCGACTCACAGGTACAAGGGCATCTCCCTATTGAATGTTGGCAAAGTCATTGCATGAGTCGTGTTGGTCTGCCTACAGAAGTTGGCTGAACGTATCTACCCGAAGTCGCAGAGTGGCTTCCATGCTGGAAGGTCAGATGTGGACATGATTTTCTCTCTACCAACTCCAGGAGAAGTGCAGAGATGAAAAGAAGCCCCTTGGCATTGCATTTATTAATCTCACCAAGGCATTTGACTTGATCAGTAGAAACAGGCTATTTCAGATCCCCACCAAGGTAAGCTGCCTGCCAAGACTACAGAACATGATTAAATCCTTCCACAACAACATGGAGGGGACTGTGCAGCACCCTCTTCGTAACCCTTTGATATAAACAGTGGCATTAAGCAAGGCTGTGTTCTCACTTCAACGCTCTTTGGCATCTTCTTTGCCCTTCCCCTAAGGCACATATTTGGTACTGCAACAGAGAGGATATACCTCGACATCAGATCAGGTGGCAGTGTTTTTAACCTCACCTGCCCAAGAGCCAAAACCAAAGTATGCAAGGCTGTGATCAGGGATGAACTGTTTGCTGGTGTTGCAAAACCACATGCGGCAGCACCTCCAGAGCTTGACGAATCACTTTTCCCAGACCTGCAAGAAACTTGGTCTATCAGCCTGAAATTGACAAACTACTTTGGACAAGTCGTGAAGGTACCACCAGTCATTACCACAGATAACTACAAACTGGATGTTGTTCATCAGTTAACATGCCTGGGGTTCATCATCATTGGCAACTTCTTGGATTCAAAAATTGACGAGCACATTGGAAAGGCTTCTCTTCTCTGACAGGAGTCTCGGAAAACTACAGTTTCTCAAAAAAAAATGTCAGTGTTCATCTCCTGTGTCACCAGCACACAGCTGTACAACAAGATCTGGACAACATGCGCTAAGCAGGACAGAAGCCTCAACAACTTTCATTTAAGGGGCCTTTGTCACACATTGAGTATCTTGTGGAGAGAGGGAGTATCTGATGCTGAGGTTCTCTCTCGTGCTGACCTCCCACTGGCTGGGCCATGTCTGCTGCATGCAGGATGGCTGTGTCCCAAAAGGCATCCTCCACAATGAGCTGGCTTCAGGCGAGAGAATTGCTGGCTACCTGCAATTGTGCTACAAGGGTATCTGCAAGTGGGACATGAATTCACTGGAGATCAGTGCTGAGTCTGGGGAGGATCTTGCAGCCAACCACTCCCCAGATGCAGAAGTGCCCTGAAACAACAAATCGAGGAAACTTCTACTTTTTGGAATGACAAATGGGCCCATAGAAAGGAACACTGGTTCTCCTGCAGAGCTGAGGCCATGTATAGATGCAGTCTTTGCAGCAGAGACTGCCACTCTTGCATTGGTCTCATCAACCACAGTCAGCACTGTGCCAACAATGTAGATAGCTAGGACACAACATCTATTGTCGACCTCCAACAAAGGAGAGCCACACACTGTCAATCAAAATGATACATCAACATACACTGATGAATTCTTCCTCAATAATTAAGTAAATAATGTTATTTAAATGATGGTTTGTCTTTGTACCTCTTTAATTATTTCCTTGAAACTTGCGCTAATTGGACAGCTGCTTAATTGGGCCAAAATGTACTGGTCTTAGTGTGTCCCAATTAACCAGAGTCTGCTGTATTTGATGTGTAATCATTTCCGAGAGTTACGAGTCAACTCCTTTGACCTTCAGCTGGATGGTGTTGGTTAGATTTTTACATGTAGCACTTAATGTCTCTAAAAGGATTGTCCCATTTCTCTCAGCTGCAGAATAGACTCTGAGGAAAGGTGAGCATTTGAGCTGACAGTGTCAGCTTTCTTGAGATCCTTCACTGCTTTGTCATCAAATGGTGTAATAGGTACCAAAAATGTTTCTCTATAGTTGGCGTACAAATTTATTTGATTGAATGGAAATTCTGCCATTGATCAGTTAGGTCATGAAATGTTTCAAATTCCAGTTAGAGGAATAGTGGGCTCTTTATTAGGTACTGTAGATACCTAATAAAAGGCCTGCTAATTGTATGTTTGTGCCCACAGAACTGCTCACTGAATGTTTTTTTTTTATTTGCGCCATTTTCTATTAACTCTAGAGGCTGTAATGTATTAAAATCCCAGTAGATCGGCAGTTTCTGAGATACTCAGACCATCCCGTCTGACACCAACATTCATTCCACAGTCAAAATTACTTGGATCACATTTCGTCCCCATTCTGATGTTTGTTCTGAGCAAATGAACCTCTTGATCATGTATGCATTGAGTTGATACCAAATGATTTGACTGACTAGATATTTATATTAATAACAAGTCACTGTGTACGTTGTATGTTTCCTCTCATGAATAACACAACTGGCTGAATTTAACTAAGTATTTCACCAATGTTGGGTGACCTAATATCAAACAATTTTCCTCCGTTTCACCCATTTTCATCTAGGATTATTCTAATCAATTATCTCAGATAAAGAAATAACACTCTTAAATCTTAGAAATGATCACACATCCTTTCTTTCTTTTTCAATCTTTTTATTAATTTCAAAATATAGAAACAGAACATAGCAATAATACAGATAATATGAGATGTATTGTTACATTTAAAAAAAGAGTAATTGCAAAACCAAATAGTGGAAATTACCAAAACTCCCATACATGTAGAATTGATCACGGATAACATAAAGCAAAAAAAAAAGGAAAAAGACAAAAAAAAGAGAAAAAAAACCCATCCCAAAAGAAAAAAAAACTAAACTAAAAGACTTGGGCAAAACTAACAACTTAAAAATGGAAAAGAAGAAAACCTCAGCGTCGACGCCTCCACTCCCCTCCAACAACAGTACAGAGAAATAAAACCAGTTTGGAAATGATCAAATTACATCAAATGAAAATGCTGAATAAATGGCCTCCAAATTTTTTCAAACTTAATAGAAGGGTCATAAACTGCACTTCTAATTTTCTCCAAATTCAGACACACCATAGTTTGTGAAAACCAATGAAATACTGTAGGAGGGTTGATCTCTTTCCAATTCAACAAGATGGACCTTCTAGCTATTAAAGTAAGAAATGCAATCATCCTTTGTGATGAAGAGGTTAAATTATTTGAGTCTATCATTGGTAATCCAAAGATAGCAGTAATTGGATGAGGTTGTAAGTCTAGATTTAGGACCGTTGAAATAATATCAAAAATACCTTTCCAATATTTCTCCAATAAGGGACATGACCAAAACATGTGAGTTAAAGAAGCAATCTCAGACTGGCATCTGTCACATATTGGATTAATATAAGAGTAATAACGAGATAGTTTATCTTTGGACATATGAGCCCTATGGACTACTTTAAACTGTATCAACCTATGCTTAGCACATACAGAGGATGAATTCACCAACTGAAGAATTTTTTCCCATTTTTCAGTCGGTATATTTATCTCAAGTTCTCTTTCCCAGTCAGCTTTAATTTTATTAGAGGCATCAGGACATAAATTCATAATTATATTATATATAATTGCTATTACACCTTTCTGAGAAAGATTTGAGTCTAAGATTTTTTCCAAAGTGTCCATTGGATATGGGTGTGGAAAATTAGGAGAGACAGTAATTAAAAAGTTTCTAATCTGTAAATATCTAAAAAAGTGAGATCTGGGTAAGTTATATTTATTAGAAAGTTGATCAAAAGAGATAAAACAGTTATCCAAAAATAAATCGCGAAAAGATATTATACCTTTGGTTTTCCAATCAAAGTAAGCTTGATCCATCATGGAAGGTTGAAAAAGAAAATTTGATATAATGGGACTTGCTAGAATGAATTGATTAAACCCAAAAAATCTTCGGAATTGAAACCATATACGTAAAGTATGTTTAACTATTGGGTTATTCATTTGTTTATATGATTTAAAAGAAGTAAAAGGAAGTAAAGTTCCTAAAACCGAACCCAAGGAAAACCCTTGTAATGAATTAGATTCAAGATTTACCCAATGAGGGTTGAAAGATGCGTCCAAATCTTGTAGCCAAAATTTTAAATATCGAATATTAATTGCCCAATAATAGAATCTAAAATTTGGGAGGGCAAGTCCCCCCTCCTTCTTGGATTTCTGTAAATATCTTTTACCTAACCTAGGATTTTTATTCTGCCAAATATATGAGGAAATTTTTGAATCTACGTTATCAAAAAAAGATTTTTGGGATAAGAATTGGAACCGATTAAAATATATACAAAAATTTAGGCAAAATGATCATCTTAATAGCGTTAATCCGACCAATCAAAGACAAAGAGATTGGGGACTATTTGGTAAATAAAAGTTTAATCTGATCAATTAAAGGTAAAAAATTAGCTTTAAATAAATCTTTATATTTTTTGGTAATTGTTATCCCTAAGTATATAAATGAATCAGTAACCAATTTAAATGGTAAATGTCCATAAATAGGTACATGCTTATTTAAAGGGAATAATTCACTCTTACTAAGATTCAATTTGTAACCAGAAAAGTTACTAAATTGAGCTAACAGATCTAAGATAGCAGGAATTGACTTCTCCGGGTTAGAGATATATAACAACAAATCATCTGCATATAATGATAGTTTATGTATTTCATTTCCACGGGTAATACCAACAATATTTGGCGAGTCACGGATAGCAATTGCTAAAGGTTCAAGAGCAATATTAAATAGTAAAGGACTAAGAGGGCAACCTTGCCTAGTACCGCGAAAAAGACGAAAAAAAGGAGATCTATAATTATTTGTACAGACTGAGGCTACCAGGGAGTAATATAACAATTTAATCCAAGATATAAATGTCAAATTAAAATTAAATTTCTCAAGAACATTAAATAATTAGGCCATTCAACTCTGTCAAAGGCTTTCTCAGCATCTAATGAGATAATACATTCCGGGATAGTAAGTGAGGGGGTATAAACAATATTCATTAACCTCCTAATATTAAAAGATGAATAGCGATTTTTGATGAATCCGGTTTGATCCATGGAAATAATTTGAGGTAACACCTTCTCCAGTCTAGTAGCTAGAATTTTTGAAAAAATTTTTGAATCTACATTCAGAAGAGATATTGGTCTATAGGATGCACAATTCGTAGGATCTTTATTCTTTTTAAGAATTAAGGAAATAGAGGCTTCATAAAACGATTGTGGTAATTTACCTAAACTAATTGCTTCCTTAAATATTCTAGACAACTTAGAAGAAAGAATGGAGGAAAAACATTTTAAAAATTCCACTGTAAACCCATCGGGACTGGGTGCTTTACCGGAATTTAATGATGAGATTGCAGTTATTATTTCTTCCTCTGAAATGGAAGTTTCTAATGATAGGCAATCTTCGGGAGATAGTTTCGGAAAACTCAATTTACTTAAAAAATCATGCATGAAATTAGAATCATGAGGAAAATCAGAATGATATAAAGAGGTATAAAATTCTTGAAAGGTTTGGTTTATCCCAACATGATCAACTGTGAAAGTATCATCCTGTTTGGGGATCTTAGTAATTTGACGTTTAACCGAATCAAATTTCAATTGGTTAGCCAGTAGTTTACCCGATTTATCACTATGAATATAAAAATCACTTCTAGTTCTCATTAATTGATTTTCGATCAAGGATGTTAATAATAAGCTATGTTCCAATTGGAGTTCAACTCTGTGTTTGTACAGCTCCTTGCTAGGAGAAATAGCATATTTTTTATCAACTTCTTTAATTTTATCAACCTGTAGAAGTATTTCATTGTTAATACGTCTTTTCAAACCGGCCGAATAGGAAATAATCTGACCACGGATATAAGCTTTAAAGGCGTCCCAAACAGTTCCGTTGGAAACTTCATCCGTAGTATTAGTTGAAAAGAAGAAATCAATCTGCTCCTTTATAAATTTGACAAAGTCCTGATCTTGAAGCAAAATAGGGTTAAATCGCCATTGTCTGGTAGTACAAAAGGTATCCATTAACTTGATGGAAAGTTTCAATGGAGCATGATCTGAAATAGCAATAATGTCATAATTACAATCAACTACATATGGAATCAAACGAGAGTCAATCAGGAAATAATCAATTCGAGAAAAAGAACGGTGAACATGTGAAAAAAAGGAGAATTCCTTATCATTTGGATGTAGAAATCTCCAAATTTCTGAAACCCCAGCATCCAACATAAAAGAGTTGATAATAGTAGCCGACTTATTCGGTAAAGCCGGACTACTTGTGGATCTATCCAACATGGGATTCAAACATAAATTAAAATCACCGCCCATTATCAACATATACTCGTTTAAATTAGGAAGGGAAGTAAGTAAATGTTTAAAGAATTCAGGATAATCCACATTCGGAGCATAAACAACCATAGCGACCTTTTTATTAAAAAGTACCCCCGTAATTAACAGAAATCTGCCATTAGGATCTGAAATGATGTCTTGATGAATGAATGTAATTGAGGGATCAATAAAAATTGAAACGCCTTTAATTTTGGCTTGAGCATTTGAGTGGTATTGTTTTTCCTTTCCAAAACTTAAAGAAGCGTTGACTGTCCTCTTTCCTTACATGAGTCTCTTGAGCAAAGATAATATGAGCATTCAGTCTTTGGAATATTTTGAAAATCTTTTTCCGTTTTATTGGATGGTTTAAACCATTTGTATTCCAAGAGACAAAATTAATAGAATGAGCCATAACTAAAAATTAACCCTTTGGTGAGTAAGGGGTTAACCATAATGTGAGCTCATGAAATCAGAAGAGGAATACATGATTAGAGAGGAACCGGAAACCTCGACACTGGGGACATCTTTGTAGTTCTGAATCAGCTCAATGGAAAAAATTAAAAAAGAAAAAGACCACCCCCTCCCCCAACCCCAAATAGAAACCCGAACTGAGCCAGAGAAGGCTGAAAAAAGCGCTAACTAATACTAACTTTAACCCCATTTCTGCAGGGGGCAACTCCAAAAATATATGTTAGATAAGTGACCTCCCAAAGACTAATATGTGAAAAATAAACAGTATTGTAAATTAGTCTCCATAGTAAAAATTACTAAAATATATAAAATAAAAGAAACCAGTATCAGTGCATATAATTAGTTAATTATAAACGAGTAAATAAAAAAAACGCTTCCAAAATAAGAAAAATGGATTATGGGAAGAAGAAGCATAAGAACATGGCGTCCCGAAAAAAAATAAAAATTATAGAAAAAGAAAGACAAGTCACCATTTTAATTATGCGAAAATCAAAAATAGGAAGCATATAACTACAAATGACCGTCGGATCAGATCATTAGTAATAACAAAAAAGGATAAATTAAAACAAAAGGTTAACTAAGGGAAAGTGATGTTATTCACAGAAGATAAATATTCTATATAAGTTATAGAATAATCACTATAGTAAAGAACAAAGAACAAAAATCTTAAACTTATAAAAAAACCTTCATCGCACAGTAGTAGGAGGTTTATTTTGAAGGAAAACACCAGAGAGAAAAAAAAATTGGTGCTGGAAGCACCCAACACAGATTAAGAGAGGGTATCTGTATCAGATGGGAAATTATCATCCAAAAAGCTCCGAGCGGCAGTTGTAGAGTGGAAAACACGACGATTTCCATCGGGAAGAGAGATTCTGAGTCGTGCAGGATACAGTAGTGCCGGTTTGAGATTTTTTTGATAGCATTCCGACATTAAAGGTTTAAAAGTCAGTTGTTCCTTCATCACTTCAGGACTGTAGTCTTGAACTATCCTGAAGGAATGCTGGTGATACTTGATCATCCCTTGTCGACGAGCGATCTGGAGAAGTTGTTCTTTAACATTAGCATAATGGAAACGAAGAATAACTGGTCTGGGTTTGGAAACAGCCGCTACCAACTTTACCCACGGTATACGATGGGCGCGATCGAGTAATGGAGGATCGTTGGGAAAAACTGAACCGAACGAATCCTTTAAAAGTTTAGCAAAGAATATTACAGGATCTCCAACCTCAACATCCTCGGGTAGGCCAATTAAACGTAAATTTTGTCTTCTCGATCGATTCTCAAGATCAATAACTTTGGATTTAAGTTGTTGGAGCTGTTTAGTAGTCGAAGCTAGATTCTTCTCTAAGATCTCAACTTTTGTATCTGTCTTCTGAGATTTAGTATCCAGATCAGAAATTTTTGCATCGTGTTTTTGAACATCAGCATTCAGGAATTTCAAAGATTCCGTGATTGATTTTAAATCTTCATTAAGGCTTTGACGATGTTGTTCAAATTGAGCAGTTAAACTTTCAGATAATTTTATCCGATGCTGCTCAAACATTTCCTCCAAACACTTCACCATAACTTCGTAAGTTAATTCCGTTGGTTTAGAGTCACCTTTCTTCTTTCCTCTGTTCCCATCAGCGTCTTTCCCATCTTTGGTTTTAGATCTCGTACTCATTTCTTTAAGCTCAAAAGTTGCGATTGACAAAATGAAGTCAATTAATCGATAATTCAGAGAGATAAAGTAAGTCTTCTGGTGTACTTAAAGTTGATTAGATCAAGGAGATCATAGGTTAAAAAGGATAACGGGAATGGAGCGAAGCCAGAGAGATGACCTCACTCCATGAGCGCTCCCTGCAGAATCTCGATCACACATCCAATGCATGTTTATTACTGCTGGTTAATCTGTTACTATTTTTTTTTTGTTTTTAAGAATGTGGAGCTGCGTTCACCAGCAAATTGGAAGGAATGTTCAGAGACATGGAGCTCTCAAAAGATATTATGATCCAGTTTAAACAGGTATTCCATTTTCACTTAGATGGTGCATTTTGTACAAGCATGTGTTTTAACACTTGTGATTGCTAGAAACATACCAGGAGTTTATTTCAAGGTTCTTACTGTATTTTCTCAGTGATTTGGTTTATGATCAATTGCTTTGATCAGGTGTTCTGTATTATTAATGAATCCACATGTCTAGATGGTGTTATACCATAGTACTGTTTTTGTTTGTGTTAGCCTTTCCTGCCTTCACTATATCTATTTCTTGTTTTTTTTTCCCAGTATCACAAATTTCATTTTTTGAAAAATAATAGATTTAAGAGCATAAGACATAGATGCAGAATTAGGCCATTTGGCCCAGTGAGTCTGCTCCACCATTCAATCATAGCTGATCCTTTTGTCCCACTACCCAGCCTTTTCCTTGTAACCTTTGATGCCGTGTCCAGTCAAGAACATGCTGTATCTTAAATATACCCAACAACCTGGCCTCCACAACTCCCTACGGTAACAAATCCACAAATTCACCACCCCTGGCTAAAGAAATTTCTCCACATCCCTGTTTTAAATGGATGCCCTTCTATCCTGAGGCTGCGCCCACTTGGCCTAGACTCCACCACTGTGGGAAACATCCTTTCCACAACTTCTTTGTCTAGGCCTTGCAACATTCGAAAGGTTTCAATGTGATTCCCCCCTCATCCTTCTAAATTCCAGCGAGTGCAGACCCAGACTTATCAAACGTTCCTCATATGATAACCCTTATATTCCCAGAAACATCCTAGTGCACCTCCTCTGAACCCTCTCTAATGCCAGCATATCTTTTCTTAGATGAGGAGCTCACGATACCCAAAGTGAAGTCTGTCCAGTGCCTTATAAAGCCTCAGCATCACATCCCTGCTCTGTATTCTAGACCTCTTGAAATGAATGCTAACATTGCATTTGCCTTCCTCACCACTGACTCTACCTGCAAGCTAACCTTTAGGGTGTTCTGCACAAGGACTTCAAAATTCCTCTACATCTCAGATTTTTGGATATTCTCCCCGTTTAGAAAACAATTTGCACATTTATTTCCACGACCAAAGTGCATGACCATGCATTTTCCTAAATTATATTTCATTTGCTACTCTCTTGCCCGTTCTTCTAATCTGTCTAAATGCTTCTGCAGCCTACCTGTTTCTTCAACATGATTTGTCACTCCACCAATCTTGGTATCATCTGCAAACCTGGCAAAAAAGCCATCTATTCCATCATCTAAGTCACTGATACACAGCATAAAAAGAAGCAGTCCCACCACCACTAGACACTGACAACTAACCAGAAAAGGATCCTTTTATTTCCACTTGCTGCCTCCTACCAATCAGCCAATGCTTTAACCGTACCAGTAACTTCCCTGTAGTGCCATGGGTTCTTAACGTGTTAAGCAGCCTCATGTGTGCCACCTTGTCAAAGGTCTTCTGAAAGTCCAAATATACAACATCCATTGCATCCCCTTTATCTATCCTACATGTAATCTCCTCAAAGAATTTCAACAGTTCGTCAGGCAAGATTTTCCCAGAAGGAAGCCATGCTGAGTTTGTCATATCTTGTCCTGTGTCACCAAGTATTCCATAACCTCATGCTTAACAGTTGAATCCAATATCTTCCCAACCACTGAGGTCGGGCTAACTGGTCTATAATTTCCTTTCTGCTGCCTTCCCCCTTTCTTAAAGAGTGGAGTGACATTTACAGTTTTCCAGTCCTCTGACACCAGGCCAGAGTCCAATGATCATTATTAATGCCTCCACAATATCAACTGCTGCCTCTTTCATAACCCTAGGATGCAGTTCATGTGTTCCGGGTGACTTGTGTCCCCTTAGGTCTTTCAGCTTTTTGAGCACCTCCTCACTTGTAATAGTAAGTGCACTCACTCTTCTTCCCTTGCACCCTTCAACATCTGGCACGCTGCTAGTGTCTTCCACAGTGAAGACTGATGCAAAATACTCATTTAATTCATCTGCCACCTCCTTGGCCCCCATTATTATATCTCCGGTCTCTTTCTAGTAGTCCCATATCTACTCTTGCCTTTCTTTTATTTTTTTTTACATGAGAAAGCTTTTACTATCCACTTTGATATTGTTTGTTAGCTTGCTTTCATATTTCATCTTTTCCCTCTTAATGATTCTTTTAGATCTCTGTTTTCAAAAGCTTCCCAATCTTCAGTCTTTCCGCTAATATTTGCTTTGTTATATGCCCTCGCTTTTGCTTTACATTAGCTTTAACTTCCCTTGTCAGCCATGCTTGTATTATTTTGCCATTTGGGTATTCCTTCGTTTTTGGAATACATCTACCCTGTACCTTCCTCTTTTTCCCCAGAAACTTATGCCATTTCCGCTCTGCTGTCATCCCTACCAGCATCTCCTTCCAATTTACAATGGCCAACTCCTCTCTCATACCGTCGTAATTTCCCTTACTCCACTGAAATACTGCTACATTAGACTTTCTCCCCCAATTTTCAAGTTGAACTCAGTCATATTGTGATCACTGCCTCCTAAGGCTTCTTTTACCCTTAGCTGTCTAATTTCCAGTTCATTACATAACACCCAATCCAGTATAGCTGATCCCCTAGTAGGCTCAACAGCAAGCTGCTCTTGAAAAGCCATCTCATTGGCATTCAACCAGCTCACCCTGCTGGCTGCAGTAATGTCATATCATTTGCCTGCCCCTCCTGATAGTCTGACTGCACGCCATCTTGGCTTTTTTTAAAACCCTCTGCCCTATCCTGAGTTCCTTCACTCTGGTTCCTACCCCCAAGCCAAATTAGCTTAAACCCTCCCCAACAGCTCTAACAAACCTGCCCGTGAGTTTCTTGGTGCCCCTCGGGTTCAGGTGCAACCCATCATATTTGATCAGGTCATACCTCACCTGAAAGAGGTCACAATGATCCAAGAACCTGAAGCCCTGCCCCCACACCTGCTTCTCAGCCACACATTTATTTGCCAAATCATCCCGTTTCTACCATCACTGGCATGTGGCACAGGCAGCAATCCAGAAGTTACGACCCAGGACGTCCTACTTCTCAGCTGTCCACCTAGTTCTCTAAATTCTTTAAAGGGCCTTTTTGCTTTTACTCTTTACAATATGTACCAAGACATCTGGCAGCTCTCCTTCCCTCTCCAAAATGTAGTGGGTGCGATCTGAGACCTCCCTGCCCCTGGCACCTGGGAGGCGATGCAGGTGTCTCATTCACGTTCACAGAATCTTCTGTCTGTTCCCCTGACTATCGAGTCCTATCACTACCTCTCCCCTCTTCTCCTTTTTCTTCTGCACCACAGACCAATGCTTAGTGTCAGTAATCGGTTCTCCGTGGCATTACCCTGGGAGGTCATCCCCTATAACAGTATCCAAAGCGGTACAGTTATTGAGGGGAATGGTCACAGGGGTACTCTGCGCTGTCTGTTCACCTTTCCGTTTCTCCTGGCTGTCACCCAGCTACTCGCCTCCTGCAACTACGAGGTGACTACTTCCCTGTAACTCCGATTGATTTCCTCACTCTCTCGTACAAGCTGAAGGTCGTCCAGCTGCTGCTTCAGATCCCTAACACGGTCTTCAAGGAGCTGCAGCTGGATGTACTTCACCCAGACTTAGTTACCTGGGAGACTCTGGGTCTCCCAGGACTCCAGCACCCAGCACGAAGAGCACACAACAGTTGTTTACTACACTAGGTACAGTAAGAGGGGGAAAAAGGGAAACTTAACAGAAGCTTACCCAGAGCCAACGGTTCTTTTGAGCCAAAGCCTGACACTCCTCTCAACTCTGGCCTTCTCCCAACAATGACCCCTCTGCTTGTCTCTTCTGTACTTTTAAACAAGTGCTGCCAAACTGTGGGAAGCCTTGTTGCTGTGGCCTGCTCCTGCTGCTGATTGGGTCTCTGGAGTTAAAGTGATGTTTATTGCATTAATATCATCAATGTAATTATGTATATGAGAAATTACTAAATAAATGTATGGAACTGAAAATGGTCATGCTGAACTTTAAAAAATTAATAGTTAGGCCTCAGCTGTGCAATTGTGCACAAAATAGGATACCAAGGCCCAGAAATGTTGGAGAAGAGGTGATTCAGGATGAAATTGGATATGAATTTGTTATCAGAGCAAACTTAAGCAAATAGGGATTGTCTGCTTTGATCATAAATTAAGGTAAGAACCATTCAATGCTGATTTTGATATTGATAACTTAAGATGTGGCAATTGAGAGAGCATGGATACAGTATTACAGATGATTTAGGAATCGTGTGTTTGCTTTTGATATGTCAATGTTCAAGTAAGAAATTTAGATCTTGATCTAACTATTGTAAGGATTACTGTTAATCTTTTCTTTATTTTTCCCAGTACATGCAAAATCAGAACATACCTGGGAATCTTGAACTGACTGTAAACATCCTCACAATGGGTTACTGGCCAACATACGTGCCCATGGAAGTTCATTTGCCTCTGGAGGTTCGTGTGTTCTGTTAATTTTGAATAAATTGATCATAGAGTAATATGCTACAGAAACTTTCCCTCCAATTCTCTCAGCCAGTGCCCATTCAAGCACCCATTCACACCAATCCAATGTTATTCTTTCCGCATTCCCATCATATCCCAGTACATCACGGGTAAAGCCCTCCTAACTGTTGAGCACACTTACATGAAATGCTGTCATAGGAAAGCATCATCCATCATCACAGATATCCACCACCCAGGTCATGCTCTGTTCTTACTGCTGCTATCAATTAAAAGCTCCAAGAGCCTCAGGACTCACACCACCAGGTTCAAGAACAGTTACTACTCTTCAACTGTCAGGCTCTTGAATAAAAGGGGATAACTACACTCAATTGCCCCATCATTGAAATGTTCCTACAACCAATGATCTTACTGTAAGGACTTGTTATCTCATCTCATGTTCTCTTTATTTATTTATATTTGTATTTGCACAGTTTATCGTCTTCTGTACGCTGGTTAATCTGTCAGTGATCCTGTTATAGTTACTACTCTGTAGATTTGCTGATAGTGCCCGCAGAAAAAGGAATCTCAGACATGTATATGGTGACATATTTACTTTGAACTTTGAACCTCTTAATTACATAGTACATAAATAGGAGCAGGAGTAGGCCATCCGGCCCATCAAACCTGCCCCGCCATTCAGTAAGATCATGGCTGATCTGTCCATAAATTCAGCTCCATCTACCTGCCTTTTCCCCGTAACCCTTAATTCCCCTACTATGTAAAAATCTATCTAACTGTACCTTAAATATATTTAGTGAAGAAGCCTCAACTGCTTCCCTGGGCAGAAAATTCCACAGATTCGCTACTCTCTGGGAAAAACAGTTTCTCCTCATCTCCATCCTAAATCCTTCTCTCCTGAATCTTGAGGCAATGTCCCCTAGTTCTAGTCTCACCTACCAATGGAAACAACTTTTCTACTACCTCATCTATCCCTTTCAAAATTTTGTATGTTTCTATAAGATCCCCTCTCATTCTTCTAAATTCCAGCGAGTATAGTCCCAGGTGAGTCAATCTCTCCTTGTAGGTTAACCCCTTCATCTCTGGAATCAACTTGGTGAACCTCCTCTGCACTGCCTCAAAGCCAGTATATCATTCCTCAAGTAAGGAGACCAGAACTGCACACAGTACTCCAGGTGCTGCCTCACCAGTACCCTGCATAGTTGCAGCATGACCTCTCTGCTCTTGAATTCAATCCCTCTAGCAATGAAGGCCAACATTCCGTTTGCCTTCTTAATAACCTGTTGTACCTACAAACCAACTTTTTGTGATTCATGAACAAGCACTCCCAAGTCTGTCTGCACAGCAGCATGCTGTTTCACTGTTTAAATAATAATCTGCTCTTCTCTTATTCCTTTCAAAGTGGATGATCTCACATTTACCAGCGTTGTATTCCATCTGCCAGACCTTGGCCCACTCATTTAACCTTTCTATATCCCTCTGCAGACCCTCCACCTCCTCTGTACAATTTGCTTTTCCACTCAATTTAGTATCATCAGCAAATTTTGCTACGCTACACTCAGTCCCCTCTTCCAAATCATCAATGTAAATGGTAAACAGCTGCGGACCCAGCACCGACCCCTGCAGCACCCCACTCACCACTGACTGCCAACCGGAGAAACACCCATTGATACCAACTCTCTGCCTTCTATTGATTAACCAATCCACTATCCATGCCAATACACTTCCTCTGACTCCATGCATCTGTATCTTATTTATAAGTCTCTTGTGCGGCACCTTATCGAACGCCTTCTGGAAATCTGAGTATACCATAGAACCATAGAAACTACAGCACAGAAACAGGCCTTTTGGCCCTTCTTGGCTGTGCCGAACCATTTTCTGCCTAGTCCCACTGACCTGCACACGGACCATATCCTTCCATACACCTCCCATCCATGTATCTGTCCAATTTATTCTTAAATGTTAAAAAAGAACCCACATTTACCACCTCGTCTGGCAGCTCATTCCATACTCCCACCACCCTCTGTGTGAAGAAGCCCCCTCTAAGGTTCCCTTTAAACTTTTCTCCCCTCACCCTTAACCCATGTCCTCTGGTTTTTTTCTCCCCTTGTCTCAGTGGAAAAAGCCTGCTTGCATTCACTCTATCAATACCCATCATAATTTTATATACCTCTATCAAATCTCCCCTCATTCTTCTACGCTCCAGGGAATAAAGTCCTAACCTATTCAACCTTCCTCTGTAACTGAGTTTCTCAAGTCCCGGCAACATCCTTGTAAACCTTCTCTGCACTCTTTCAACCTTATTTATATCCTTCCTGTAATTTGGTGACCAAAACTGAACACAATACTCCAGATTCGGCCTCACCAATGCCTTATACAACCTTATCATAACATTCCAGCTCTTATACTCAATACTTTGATTAATAAAGGCCCATGTACCAAAAGCTCTCTTTACAACCCTATCTACCTATGACGCCACTTTTAGGGAATTTTGTATCTGTATTCCCAGATCCCTCTGTTCCACTGCACTCCTCAATACCTTACCATTAACCCTGTATGTTCTACCTTGGTTTGTCCTTCCAACATGCAATACCTCACACTTGTCTGTATTAAACTCTATCTGCCATTTTTCAGCCCATTTTCCCAGCTGGTCCAAGTCCCTCTGCAGGCTCTGAAAACCTTCCTCACTGTCTACTAACATAAAAGTTGCTGGTGAACGCAGCAGGCCAGGCAGCATCTCTAGGAAGAGGTGCTGCCTGGCCTGCTGCGTTCACCAGCAACTTTTATGTGTGTTGCTTGAATTTCCAGCATCTGCAGAATACCTGTTGTTCACTGTCTACTACACCGCCAATCTCTGTATCATCAGCAAATTTGCTGATCCAATTTACCACATTATCATCCAGATCATTGATATAGATGACAAATAACAATGGACCCAGCACTGATCCCTGTGGCACACCACTAGTCACAGGCCTCCACTCGGAGAAACAATTCTCTACTACCACGCTTTGGCTTCTTTCATTGAGAAATGTCTAATCCAATTTACCACCTCTCCATGTATACCTAGCGACTGAATTTTCCTAACTAACCTCCCATGCGGGACCTTGTGAAAGGCCTTACTGAAGTCCATGTAGACAATATCCACTGCCTTCCCTTCATCCACTTTCCTGGTTACCTCCTCGAAAAACTCCAATAGATTGGTCAAACATGACCTACCACGCACAAAGCCATGTTGACTCTCCCTAATAAGTTCCTGTCTATCCAAATGCTTGTAGATTCTGTCACTTAGTACTCCCTCCAATAACTTACCTACTACCGACATTAAACTTACTGGCCTATAATTTCCCAGATTACTTTTCGATCCTTTTTTAAACAACAGAACAACATGAGCCACTCTCCAATCCTCCGGCACCTCACCTGTAGACAGCGACATTTTAAATATTTTTGCCAGGGCCCCTGCAATTTCAACACTAGTCTCCTTCAAGGTCCGAGGGAACACCCTGTCAGGTCCTGGGGTTTTATCCACTTTAATTTTCCTCAAGACAGCAAGGACCTCCTCCTTTTCGATCGGTACAGTTTCCATGATCTCACTACTTGTTTCCCTCAATTCCATAGACTTCATGTCAGTTTCCTTAGTAAATGCAGACGCAAAAAACCTATTTAAGATCTCCCCCATTTCCTTTGGTCCCGCACATAGCCGACCACTCTGATCTTCAAGAGGACCAATTTTATCCCTTACAATCCTTTTGCTCTTTATATACCTGTAAAAGCTCTTTGGATTATCCTTCACTTTGACTGCCAAGGCAACCTCATGTCTTCTTTTAGCCCTCCTGATTTCTTAAGTATTTTCTTGCACTTATACTCCTCAAGCACCTTATTTACTCCCTGCTTCCTATACATGTCATACAACTCCCTCTTCTTCTTTATCAGAGTTGCAATATCCCTTGAGAACCAAGGTTCCTTATTCCTATTCACTTTGCCTTTAATCCTGACAGGAACATACAAATTCTGCACTCTCAAAATTTCTCCTTTGAAGGCTTCCCACCTACCGATCACATCCTTGCCAGAGAACAACCTGTCCCAGTCCACACTTTATAGATCCTTTCTCATTTCTTCAAATTTGGCCGCCTTCCAGTTAAGAACCTCAACCCTAGGACCAGATCTATCCTTGTCCATGATCAAGTTGAAACTAATGGTGTTATGATGGCTGGAACCAAAGTACTCCCCTACACAGACTTCTGTCACTTGTCCTAACTCATTTCCTAACAGGAGATTCAATATTGCATCCCCTCTCGTTGGTCCCTCTATATATTGATTTAGAAAACTTTACTGAACACGTTTTACAAACTCTAAACCACCTGGACCCCTAACAGTATGGGAGACCCAATCAATATATGGAAAATTAAAATCCCCTACCACCACAACTTTATGTTTCCTGCAGTTGCCTGCTATCTCTCTGCAGATTTGCTCTTCCAATTCTCGTTGACTATTGGGTGGTCTGTAATACAATCCCACTAATGTGGCCATATCTTTCCTGTTTCTCAGCTCCACCCATAAGGACTCAGTAGACAAGCCCTCTAATCTGTCTGGCCTGAGCATTGCTGTAATATTTTCCCTAACAAGCAATGCTACTCCCCCACCTTTCATTCCTCTGCCTCGATCACATCCGAAACATCGGAACCCTGGAATATTAAGCTGCCAGTCCTGCCCCTCCTGTAGCCAAGTTTCACTAATTGCTATAACGTCATAATTCCACGTGTCAATCCACTCCCTCAACTCATCCACCTTCCCCACAATATTCCTAGCATTGAAATATATACACCTCAGAAGATTTTTACCACCACTCACAACCTTTCTATTAGCGGATTTGCTTGAACTTTTAACATGATTTATTTTCACCCCAGCCACACTGTCAGCTCTGGCACTCTGGTTCCCATCCCCCTGCAAATCTAGTTTAAAGCCTCCCCAATAGCATTAACAAACCTCCCTGAAAGGATATTGGTCCCCCTGTAGTTCAAGTGTAACGCGTCTCTCTTGTACAGGTCCCACCTGCCCCAGAAGAGGTCCCAATTATCCTGAAATCTGAAACCCTGCTCCCTACACCAGTTCCTCAGCCACTTGTTCATCCTCCAGAGCATCCTATTCCTACCCTCACTGGCATGTAGCACAGGTAGCAATCCTGAGATTACCACCCTCGAGGTCCTGCTTTTCAACTTCCTACCAAGCTCTCTATACTCACTCTCCAGGACCTCCTCACTCTTCCTTGCTATGTCATTGGTACTGATGTGCACCACGACATCTGGCTGATCACTCTCCCACTTCAGAATGTCATGCAAGCAATCAGAGACATCCTTGACCCTGGCACCCAGGAGGCACAAACCATCCTGGATTCTCTGTCACGACCACAGAACCTCCTATCTGCACCTCTAACTATTGAGTCCCCTATCACTACCGCTCTCCTCTTTTTTTCCCCCCTCCCTATACGACATCCACCTGTTCCCCTCTATCCACTGCACTTGTGTCCTCAAAAAAACTCTGGTAAGTTTGTCAAACGGGACCTGCCCTTTCTCAATCCATGTTGCATCTGTCTTAATGGAACTACTCCTTTCTAAATGTTTCATTATTTCTTAATGACAGCTTCAAGCATTTTCCCAACTACAGATGTTAAGCTAACTGGCCTATAGCTGCCCGTCTTTTGCCTACATCCTTTTTTAAAACGTGGCATGATATTTGCTGTCTTCCAATCCGCCGGGACCTGCCCAGAGTAGAGAGTTTTGGTAAATGCGTCCACTATAATCTCTGCCAATTCCCTCAGCACCCTGGGATGGATCCCAGCAGGACCAGGGAACTTAACTACCTGCAGGCCCTCTAGTTTGCTCATCACTATCTCTTTCGTGACAGTGATTTTATCGAGGTCCTCACCTCCGATTTTGTCCATAACATCACTCCTTGGCATACTAGACGTGTCCTACACCAGCGGTCCCCAACCACCGGGCCGTGGACTGGTACTGGGCCGCAAAGCATGCGCTACTGGGCCGCCAGGAAACGATATGATTTGGCGATATGAGTCAGCTGCACCTTTCCTCCTTCCCTATCATGCCCACCGTTGAACTTGAATGCACGCGAGGTCATTACCCATGCATCATCCACGTCAGCGCAGGAAGGAGATCAACTCCTCAAGCTTGCAAATGACGGCGGGCTGAAAAGTATGTTTGACGTAACAGCTCTGCCGGCATTCTGGATCAAAGTCAAGGCTAATTATCCTGAGATAGCCACGAAAGCACTGAAAACGTTGCTTTCATTTCCAACATTTTTCTGCGAAGCGGAGTTTTCTGCAATGAATGCAACGAAAACGAAATTGCGGAATAGACTGAAAATAAGGAACTCTTTTCAGTATCACTGTCTCCCATCACCCCTCGATAGGACCGTCTTGTTGCAGGAAAACAAGCCCAGGGCTCCCACTGATTCAGCGATATTGGTGTGTTGCAATGATTTTATATGTTCATATGGGGAAAATGTGTGCTGTGTTTAATATCCAAATGTTACTTAAAATGTTATGATGCTATTGACTTATATAACCATATAACAATTACAGCACGGAAACAGGCCATATCGCCCCTTCTAGTCCGTGCCGAATGCTTACTCTCACCTAGTCCCTCCGACCTGCACTCAGCCCATAACCCTCCATTCCTTTCCTGTCCATATAGCTATCCAATTTTTCTTTAAATGATAATATCGAACCTGCCTCGACCACTTCTACTGGAAGTTCGTTCAACACCTACTTCAAGCTCCCTTGATAATTGACTTATCACTATATTCATGCGAGGAAAATATGTGCTATGTGTTTAATATTATATTCGTTAGATAAACCTTTTAGAAACGAAATTGAGTGTGTTAGCCACTTATCACCTATATTCCGGTCATGATAAACACCCCCCCCCCCCACCCCCGAACAGAATTGCCAAAGAAGATTTGCAGGTACACGCATGCGCACTGGTGCCCACGCAAGGCTTCATGGTCATTATAGTCTTTTATAGTCTTTCTCGGGGTAAGCTCAATGTATTGGACTGCTACTCTAGTCTGTTGTCAACCCTACCCCCCTCCCCCGGGTCAGCCGGTCCACAAGAATATTGTCAATATTAAACTGGTCCGCAGTGCAAAAAAGGTTGGGGACCCCTGTCCTACACCGTGAAGACCGACACAAAATAGTCGTTCAAGGCCTCTGCCATTTCCTTATCACCCAATATCAATTTCCCCTTCTCGTCTTCCAAGGGACCTACGTTGACTTTAGCCACCCTCTTCCACTTTATATATTTATAAAACTTTTGCTATCTGCTTTTATATTTTGTGCTAATTTACTTTCATACTCTATCTTCCCTTTCCTTATTTCTTGTTTAGTTGTTCTTTGTTGCTTGGCACTAGAGGCAGTTTACAATAGCTAGGTATCCTACTGATACACACTTAATTGGAATGGGGTAAGAAACTTGACAGCCAAGCAGCCCCAAGCAGAACATGGAAACTCTGAACACCAGAATTCAGGATTCAACCTGGTTCACTGAAACTGATGTTTTCCTGCACCAGTCACAATGAAATGATCCTTCATGTTGATCAGTTCATTACTTGCTTTCGAATTCTATGGCTAGAGGTCTGTATCTATTCCCCATTTGTTTTTTTTTCCATTTTTTTGTATTACTTGTTGGTTACAAATCCCCCCAGAGTTTAATTGTTTTGCTATCAGTGTCCTCTTACCTTGGTTTATAAAACATTGCTTCAGGTGTTGATGGAGCTTGTGTGAGGGAGAACAAAATAGCAGTAATAGCTGTACTGGTGGAAAGGGAAGGAAAGATATAGTAGTTTAGTCTGTTTTATTTTTGCAAATCATTTTAAGTAAATTCATTGTAACTTGCCTGCCAATCACTGGCTTCAGAATATAGATAAAACATTATTTGAATATTTACTTTAAGATTGCTTTGAATTCAGTTCAGTTCTTTAAAAAATGTGAATGAGTCTGTGGCCAAAAGAATTTCTGTAAAATTGTTAAATTAGTGTGATACAGATTTGGATTGTAATATGCCAGGGGGTGGGGGGGGGGGGGAGTTTCAGATGATCTGATTGAGGAGTTGTGCACATATTTGCATTGTCTACAGATTGAATTGGAACTGACATTGGAAGAACACAAGTTAGGGGGAATAACTACATTTGATTCTGAAGTCTGCCAGTAGTTTAATGTTGTAGGTTTTGTCTCAACTTTTGTCCAAATCAGGGGTTCTTAACCTTTATTTATGCCATAGACTCCTTTGGGAGTTTGGTGAAGCTCATGGACCCCTTCTAAGAATAATGAATTTAAATATATAAAATACGCTGGATTACAAAAGAAACCAATTTATATTGAATTAGAGATGTCAAAATATAAAAAGGTTATTTAATGTGTTAATAGACAATAGTAATATATGTCCTTAATGCATTAAATAACAAGACTATATATTTAAAATATAGGTAACTTAAAATTAAATCTTATTTTTTTTAAAGAAACAATAGTATGAAGGCATAACAGTAAATGAAGGAAATGCTAAACTTCAGTTGGAGGTTAGCAAAAATAAATATGTAATTTTTTTTCCCATCCAAATTCACAGACACCCAATTAAGAACCCCTGGTCTAAATGTATACAATTCATATTATAAATGGATAGAACAAAAATATTTTGGTAAGTTGACTTGTCCAGTCTATAGAACCTGGCCTACAGAGTGTTATTTAGTCACTTGAGTATTAGTTGGTTGTGATTTAGTGATGCAGTAAGTGTTTTTATGAACCAAGTCTCTGTGCCGAAAAATTCATTAGTAGTCTATGGGTACAGTGGTCTTTGCAGATCATTTCAACTGGATTTTGAAATTTGCATTAATTTAAATGAGGCCTATTTAACTTACATTTACACGGTGTAATTAAATTATCATGATTGAACAGAATTTAAGTTGTTTCTTTGAACTCTGTTTATTGTCAGATTACCTGAAATTATTTAATGCATTCATGAATGTTGAAGAATGGCAAAGAATTGAAGAAACATGATTTGAGTGCTACATAATAGCAATTTTGCTTTTATTGAAGTATGGATTTGTTTTTCCTCATTGTCAAATACAATGGCAACGCTCTAACTAGAGCAAGAGCATTCACCCATGTAGAAGACTAGTTTCCTTGGAAACCAACCTGATCTTCCCAATAACTGACATAGCAGCATTTGTGATAAGAGTCCACTGTATGCAAGCTCTAAACTTAAGTGGAGACTTTAAACCCTATCCAACATAAGTATTTATGAGTACCCTTGCTGCAGGGAGAGCATACTGTATTAAGCTACCCTTCAAGGATGAGTTTACTGCACGGTTTAGTCTCCATGGTGCAGTTTAGCTATCAGTCACTATTTGGTGGCTGATACATGTTTAATTTAGATGAATAGTTCTTGACTTAAAACTCTGAAGGTTTCTGACTTGCAACAGGTTTCTAAATTACAAAAGATTTTAGACTACAAAGAATTTCCAAAAACAGATACAGATCTAACAAAAAAAGATATGCCAATGTTTGCAAATGAACGAGACATCTGTCACAGAAACTAAAGGCTGAAGAATGAATTCTAGATCTTTCTGTCATTCCACCTTGTCATTCCTAACAACCCTGACTGCTTTCTAATACTTCACTGTTTTCCTACCAGTTGACACATCTGCATGTGATGTCTTTCAGTTACGTTCATTAGGCCAGGTGAATGCAATGTTTAATTAGTCCAGCGTGGACCCATTGTTTCTCTTGATTAAATAATGGGCCAATGAGAACTTCATTGTTCTCTAGTTTACTACGAGAGGCTGAGCAAGGAATATTTGTTGGAAGTTTAACTTAATCAGAAACAACTCTTTAACCTTTGGATGCTCTGCTGGAAAGCTGAGGTTACCAACAAGTCCCTTGGGCTGTGGAAAGTGAATTTCCATTACACACTAAACTACAAGATACATTGCCATGTGAACACAAATGAATTTGCAAGGTTTTATATAATTACCCAAACATTACTCCTTGTTTTCTTTTTGTGTAGATGGTGAAACTTCAGGAGATTTTTAAGACCTTTTATCTGGGCAAGCACAGTGGTAGGAAGTTACAGTGGCAGTCAACATTGGGTCATTGTGTACTGAAAGCAGAATTTAAAGAGGTATGTTTCAAAATCTGGACTTTTAATAAAGTTATAAAGCTAATTGCTGAAATAAATATTTATGAAGTTTAATTAATTTGGTGAATCTGAGTTCTAAGCATGTTTGTTTTCTACGTATTAGCTTTGTGTTATTTCAAGGATCAGATTATCAAGGGTTCCATCTCAGTTCCAGAATTTTAAACTAATAATCTGTGCTGATTGTTCAATTGCCAATTTCATTTTAAATGTCTGAAATGCCCTGAGAGGAGGTGGGAAGGCAAGGGTTGTCTTTGTAACCTCCTGACCCAAAAAAAAGGCAGCAACATTTTTGCTGTCGGGTGTTTATATTGGTCAATTTGTTATACCAGTCCTCAACAAAACTCCTGAAGTACAAGATAATAAGAGGAATAGATAGAGTGGATAGCCAGTGCCTCTTCCCCAGGGCACCACTGCTCAATACAAGAGGACATGGCTTTAAGGTAAGGGGTGGGAAGTTCAAGGGGGATATTAGAGGAAGGTTTTTTTTACTCGGAGTGGTTGGTGCATGGAATACACTGCCTGAGTCAGTGGTGGAGGCAGATAACCAGTGAAGTTTAAGAGACTACTAGACAGGTATATGGAGGAATTTAAGGTGGGGGCTTATATGAGAGGCAGGGTTTGAGGGTCGGCACAACATTGTGGGCCGAAGGGCCTGTACTGTGCTGTACTACTCTATGTTCTAAGTAAACCATTGAAGTTCTATTCTTTATCTGTAATGTCTTTAATAAGACGTTTAATAGATGACAGCATGGTATCTTAATAGTTAGCATAATACTTTACAATGCTAGGAACAGAAAGCACTGTCTAAGGAGTTTGTACATTCTCACCATGACCATGTGAGTTTTCTCCTTGTGTTCTGGTTTCCTCCCACATTTGAAAGAGACATACAGAATAGGGTTAGTAAGTTGTGGGCATGTTACGTTGCCACAGGAAGCATTTCAATATTTGCAGGCTGCCCACAGCACATCATTGGACATTGTTGGTCGTTGATGCAAATGACTCATTTCACTGTTTCCCATGTATGTGCTGCAAATAAAGTTAATTTTCATCTTTATACAATATAACCCTTGTGCAATATTGTAGACACTAGCTTTCTTCTGGATCAAATTCAGCCCACAATGGTAGACTAAAAATGTTTTTAGTCTTATTTAGAACCTTCTGTGATTGGATTGCATTTGACCAGTGTTAGGTGAGTTTTAGAATCAAAGGTGGTGACGAATTGGTATACAGGAGGGAGATTGAAAATCTGATTGAATGGTGCCACAGCAGCAACTTCTCATTCAACATTGGCAAAACCAGAGAGCTGATCTTGACTACAGGAGGAAGAAATTGGGAGTCCATGAGCCAGTCACATTCGAGATCAGAGGTGGAGAGGGTCATAACTTTAGATTCCTTGGCGTTATCATGTCAAGATCTGTGTGGGACCAGCATGTAAATGCCTTTCCAAAGAAGACTCTGCTTTTTTTTATTGAAGTTTGCACAAATTTGACATGTCAACTAAAACAAGCAAACATCTGTAGTTGCACAGTGGAATGTATCCTGACAGGTTGTATCATGGTCTGATATGGAAACACCAATGCGCAAGAACAGAAAAGCCTACAAGACATAGTGAGTACAGCCTAGTGCAAGACAGGAAAGCCTTTGCCACCATTGAGCACATCTACAAGGAGCGCTGCCACAAGAAAGCATCCATCATCAAGGACCCCCATCATCTTGCCCATGCTTTCTTCTCACTGCTGCCATCGAGAAGAAGGTACTTGAGCCTTAGATCCCACCACCAGGTTCAGGAACTGTTATTACCCTTAAGCCATCAGGCTTTGGAACAAACATGGATAACTTCATTCATCTTAACACTGATCTGATAACTGAACACAACGTATGGACTTGCTTTCAAGACCTCAGCGTTATTATACAACTACATTCTTAATATATATTTATTTTTTATTTGCAGTTTGTCATCTTTTGCATATTGGTTGCTTGTCAGTCTTTGTAGTTTTTCATTAATTGTAGTTTTCTTTTGCTCTACTGCGAAAGCAAGAAAATGGATCTCAGGGTAGTATATGGTGATATAAGTATTTTGAACTTTGAGCTTAATCCAGTTTTGTGGTTTCAACACACATAGGTCCGTCAGGATGGATTGTGTTGGAAGTTGATGGATTCAGTGGAAGCCTGCAGGCACTACATTTAGGAGCATTATCAGGCCAGAATAATAGGTTTACTTGGTAACTGACTAACATTAAAATGCTTGAGGAAAGGATTGCTAAAATGGAAAGTGCATGATCTTTTTGCACATGTAATTCACAAATGCTGTTGTTCAACATGTTTTCTTTCTATATGATGTTTACTCTAGTAAAGACCAAAACAATCTAGCTGACTTGGATTGCATTTATAAGCTTCATAACATTTCCTGTTACTGACAGGATATGCCATTGCAGCATTTATTTTATTTGAAAATGCTTCTAAAGCCCTGCAACTATCCAGTGATGACTTGCAGAAAAACACGTCAGTAGAATTAAGAGAAAGCTAAGAATGAACCTGGGATTGACTCTGTAATATTTGCTGTATAGTATATACTGTATTCAAGGTCGTGAGGATATTTGAAGGAAGACATTTATAGAATTACTGTTGAAATAATTCTTCACATCAATTGATATAGAAATAATTGATACAGAAATAATTGATTTAGTATATAAATAAAAGAGCAAGAAATCAACAGATTGGAATGGATATGACGTGTACTTAATAAAAAGACATCATTGTGTTGTGAAACTACTGGCTTATATTTGGAATCAGTCTTTGATTGCTGGAAACTTTCCCAATAGAAGGAAAATAGCCAAGGTCATTCCAATATACAAAGCTGGAGATAAACATATATTTTCAAATTATAGTCCAGTTTCTTTGCGCTCACAGTTTTCCAAAATATTGGAAAAAATATTTGTGAGAAGGTTAAATAATTTCATAACAAAACATAATATACTCTGTGGTTTCAGGAAAGAACAGAACCACTACAATAGCATTAATTAATTTTTGTAGAAGAAATATCAAACGCTATAGAAAGAAATGAATACACAGTGGGAATATTCCTTGATCTTAAAAAAAGCATTTGACACCATTGACCATAAATTATTATTAACAAAATTAGAAAGATATTGTATTAGAGGGGTGGCACATGACTGGTTAAGTAGTTATTTGGAAGACAGGTATCAGTATGTACATATAAACAACTCGAATTCAAAACTTTTGAGGGTAACTTGTGGGGTTCCACAAGGTTCAGTGCTTGGTCCATTGCTGTTCATTTTGTATATGAATGATATATGTTCTGGTCTCTCAGACATTAAAATGTATATTATTTGCGATGATACAACTATATTTTGTAGTAGGGAACATCCAAAACAACTTTTAAATACAGTGGAGAAAGAACTAAAAATTATAAAGAAATGGTTTGATACTAACAAATTATCACTGAATCTAAGTAAAACTAAATTCATAATATTTGGAAACCGTGTACCAAACTCATATAGTAAACTTAGAATAAATGATGTTGAAATTGATAAAGTATCTGAAACAAAATTTTTAGGAGTGGTAATAGATAATAAATTAAGTTGGAAACCACATATACAACTCCCATTTCCAGAAAAGTTGGAATATTTTCCAAAATGCAATAAAAACAAAAATCTGTGATGTTAATTCACGTGAACCTTTATTGAACTGACAAAAGTACAAAGAAAAGATTTTCAATAGCTTTACTGACCAACTTAATTGTATTTTGTAAATATACACAAATTTAGAATTTGATGGCTGCAACACACTCAACAAAAGTTGAGACAGAGTTAATATAAGATTGAAAAGTGCACAGAAAAGTCATGCTACTGTGACAATTATAGCCACCTGGGCTCGGGAGTACTTCAGAAAACCATTGTCACTCAACACAGTCCGTCGCTGCATCCAGAAATGCAACTTGAAACTGTATTACGCAAGGAGGAAGCCATACAT
This sequence comes from Mobula birostris, assembly GCF_030028105.1. NCBI lineage: Eukaryota > Metazoa > Chordata > Chondrichthyes > Myliobatiformes > Myliobatidae > Mobula > Mobula birostris. Next base: position 108,948,384 of record NC_092379.1, on the reverse strand, counting down.
CAACTCTATGCAGAAACGCTGGCGAGTTCTCTGGGCCTATGCTCATCTCAGATGGACCGGAAGACTGGAACCGTGTGCTGTGGTCAGATGAGTCCACACTTCAGCTAGTTTTCGGAAAAAACGGGTGTCGAGTTCTCCGTGCCAAAGATGAAAGCGACCATCCAGATTGTTATCAGCGAAAGGTGCAAAAGCCAGCATCTGTGATGGTATGGGGGTGCATCAGTGCCCACGGCATGGGTGAGTTGCATGTATGTGAAGGTACCATTGACTCTGAGGCGTATATTAGGATTTTAGAGAGACATATGTTGCCATCAAGGTAACGTCTCTTCCCGGGACGTCCATGCTTATTTCAGCAGGACAATGCCAGACCACATTCTGCACGGGCTACAACAATGTGGCTTTGTAGACACAGTGCGTGTGCTTGACTGGCCTGCTGCCAGTCCAGATCTATCTGCTATTGAAAATGTATGGCGCATCATGAAGAGGAGAATCAGACAACGGACATGGACTGTTGAGCAAAACTGGAACTGACTCATTGCCATCCTCAATGGAGCCTCCCAACTTGCACTTTCTACCATATAGCAGAGAATGCATGGCACCATTTCTAATTTGAACCTGGAGATTGCCCATTGCCATCTTATTGCTTTCCAAGCCTACAGTGCACACATCCTGTGAATATTTTTCTAAGTTGCATTTACTGACAATTAGCCCATTTAAGAACATTTAATTATTTATTATGTAGTCTGTATTTGTCTTCATTTTAACAAGGTAAATTACAGGATTGAATTCATCCATTTTCTGAACCTAAATAATTCATAATTTATATGTTTAAAAATTGGATAAATTGTTACAACATTTTAATAAAGGAAATTGCATTTTTACAAATGTTTTCTCCTTTTATGATAGGGTAAGAAAGAGCTTCAAGTGTCGCTTTTCCAAACTCTGGTTCTACTCATGTTTAATGAAGGTGAAGAGTTCAGTCTGGAGGAAATTAAAACTGCTACTGGAATAGGTTTGTGTTTTTTTTTCCCCAGAATGGAATATGTAGCTGTAGAACATGTCCAGAAGTATTCATTTGTAAAACTGGATTAAAAAAAAAAGAGAAATATATTTCTATGAAAGCAAGTGTCAGAAACTTGTATTTGTCATTCTCCAATAAAATGGGTGATAGAGCAATTATTTAAATACTGGAATAATTGATCTGTTTTTCTTGTAATTATGCTCTAAATATAAAAAATAATTGGTTTATACTGGTTAGGTGATCTGAGTCGAGGCTGTTTATTAAAATACATAATTTAACTTGAGCAATGGAAAAGGAAAAAAATATTTTTTCTCTGTTGTTCGGTGAATTTTTTGAAATTGTCCATTCTAATATTGAGATTAGATGAGACCAGAATTAATTGTGACTTTTTGAAAAGCTTGCTCTCATTCACTGTCTTGGCTCACAAGAAAATGGCCAATTACACAATATACTGGAGGATGCCTTAAGTATGATTATCAGAAGGTGGGAGGGACAGATGTCTCTCAAATACTTATGTAAAGTTATTAATTATGAAAATTTTATCATCAGAGGACGGAGAATTACGAAGAACATTACAGTCATTGGCATGTGGCAAAGCACGTGTATTGACCAAGACTCCGAAAAGCAAAGATGTAGAAGACTATGATAAGTTCACCTGTAATGATGATTTCAAACATAAGTTGTTCAGGATCAAGATTAACCAGATCCAGATGAAAGAAACGGTACACAAATTCCCTCATTTCTTGAGAAGGCTACCAATTAAAATACATAAACACTAATTGTGTAAGGTCGATGTGAATGTTCATATGATTGAAGGTACAAGAAATGCTAATGTTGAAGAATGGAGTATTTTTGAGGCACCTAATCATGCTATATCAATGCAGTGGCTCAGATCCAGATCAGAAATTAACCCATTACTGAAGCATTGCAGGCTTTTTTTTTTTTTAGCCATTTGCAAGACTGTTTTTGTTAATACTTACTAAATTCTGTTAAAGAACTTTACAATTTTTTTTTGCTTCCCTCATTCCGCATGTGGTCTTAATCTACAGAAGTGAAAGACTGGTGGTTTTTTAAAAAAGAATTTTTAATCTCATTTTCTTGTTTCCTCCTATACTTTTCCTGAAGACTGGTGTGTAATAGTATATGTTCCTTCATTATAATTCATAAGTGGCCATTCTGGATGTTTGAGCCTGCACAGTTAATGCCGGCAGGTTTTTGTAGCAGAATTATATTTTTTCATTATGCAATATATACATTCATATTTATATTAGATTTCTTCCTTGTAAAAGAACAAATAACTTCAGGATCAGCACACTATTTACCACTTAACTCTTATATATTAATGCAAATAGTTTTGTTCAGCTCATTGGGCATATTAAGATTAATTTATTTGGCATTGAGGATACTATCAAAATGCTGCGAACTGCATTGAAGTAAACTGTCATAACCAGTTGAGGAACTAGGAAAATTTGGAAAACCCAATTTCCAGGGGAGTTTAAAGAAAAACTTTTAGTTACCGTTCAAAATGGAATTAATAAATTTGATATATTTATCTCAAGTCCATCATTCTCAATAGCCAATGCCTAAAGCTAAATCAAACGATTCTTAACCATCTCAATTCCTCTCCATCTTCAATGTTTTACCATATTCTGGGCACTGTAGAAATACAAGAAATTGTGAAAAGTTCAGTTCAATTGCTGCTTTTGTCAAAGTTTTTAATATCCCTTGACTATATTTTCCTTTTAAAACATTACTTTCATTTAATTCTAGTATTAATAAGATTAGCCTGATTATATTATCTTTCAAGTATTGCAACTGTAACACTTTTTTTGTAGGTTGAAGAGCAGGCCAGCACCACTGAGAGAGTGTTCCAAGATAGGCAGTATCAAATAGATGCTGCTATTGTGCGAATCATGAAAATGAGAAAAACTTTGAGCCACAATCTTCTTGTATCTGAAGTATATAACCAGCTGAAATTTCCAGTCAAGGTATATATTATGATTATTTTACTTAATTGATTTGGCAATGTAATTTTTCACCCTCAAACCGTAAAGAGATAATCATGTTTGTGAATTACTCGGGCATTATGTGGGTGAATGCAAAAAATGTGGTTATGTTCCTTGTAGGCCATCAGTTGAGAAACCATTAATTCTGTTAAATGAAATCAGGATTAGGCATAGTCTGGCATGCTATAATTTTCTGCTATATTAATAACATTTCCCATTTTTTTCTTTCAGCCTGCTGATCTAAAGAAAAGAATTGAGAGTTTAATTGACAGGGACTACATGGAGAGAGACAAAGAAAATACCAACCAATACAACTATGTGGCGTAGAATTTCAGATGAAGACAAACTTCATCAAGCACTTCAAAATTTGGGTGATCAATAGCTTAGTGCTATGATGCTGATCCCAGTAAATGAGTTTTTAGTTGGTATTGCTGAGAAATATATGGAAGATGGCATTACTGAGAGAACTTCTCTGAAGGAAAATGCACCCACCCAGAGAGTACTTTGTGAATCTCTGCTAATGCTATTGGACTTCAACATGTTTGAGGTAGCAGTGGTCACCAAAACCAAGTGTGACCCCTCCCCTGTTTCAAACTAACATCTGGTAATTGTGAAGAACGGATGCAATTCTAAGCTGCACCTCATCAGTACACCTCATCAGTTTTATCTTCTTGATTAGCCACAGCATTGTCGAATTGTTTTGAGTTGTGTCCATGTTTATTGGAGGGAGAGCTTGTTTTATTTTTCTTTTTCTTGTAAATGAGCACGAGTCTTCAAAGCTACCTGATCTCATTAGGCATCCCACTAGTGTCATACACACTTGAAACTGCATTGAGAGAAGCCTAATTGCTCACTATTTCTGAAAGTTTTACTTTAACATTAATTTTAGTATTGCAATAAAATAATTGGTATCAATCCCTAGTTGTGAGCATTATCTTTACATGTTTTATTTTACAAATATGGATTTTGTTCAGTTTCTGCCAGCATTTTTGACAACAAAGGAGGTGCCAAAATGGAATATGGGTAATAAACTATTGTCTGTAATGCAGTGATGTCTGTTTAGTATTTTGACCCTGCTGGAAATTTCCAAAGCATTTGCCATGTTGTATTTATCATTTATCACAACAGTAATAGATTTAACCACTGAGAATGCAGCAACATTTGGAGATTTATGGCCGGACATAACCTTTATCAGGGTGTGGACTGCAAAAATATTTTTTTTCAACCTTTACTCAGCTTGGGTTGTGTAAAATTTTGCTTGTTTCCTGTACTATTAAACCTTTTTATTTTGGAGGGGAGGAATAGGGGGAAGAACCTGATTTAAAAAAAAAGTCTATTAAACTGCTCAGTTCTTTGGCGAATGTGAAAATTAAACATCAAATGCACAACAAGAAGCCTTTGTAATTACAAGCTTGCAACAGAGGTGCACAAAGACTACTGTGGCTTTTCCAAATGAAATTGTTATATATGTACATATGTGTCCCTTACCGAAAGTGAATGAGGTCCATATTCAAGGTTTTTGTGTTGAATAAATATTGAATAAAGAGTTTTTGTGTAATAAGTGTAATTAATTTCCCCTTTCTCTTCCAAGTTGTTTGAGGTTTGGAAGAGTTTGTTAATTCTGCTGTGACTAATGAATTCTGCTGGAACTATGAATTAATTTGGTTTGGGGAAAATTAGCCAGGATTTCTGCTTCAGAATGCTGAATATAGAAATTTGTGTTGGAAAGACTATTTTACAAGTAGTTGCAAGTAGGATTATCTTTGGATAGAAAATAAAACCATACAGCATAAGTCTTCAGCCCACAATATTGTGTTAAACTGATTAATCTAATTCCTTCTTTGTACACAATTTCCATATCCTCCATTTTGAGTTTGTGGGTGTGAGAGAAAATCAGCACATCTCCTTTGAATTAACCCTCCCATCTTAAATATATGTCCTTCCGTACAAGACATTTCAACACTGGATAAAATATAAAATACAATAAAATACATAAAATACAACTGTATCATTTTATAAAGTTGTATTAGATCTCCCCTCAGCTTCCACAACTCACTTGTTCTACCATTTATCTTCTTCAGCACCCTTTCTGAAGCCTCCACATGCTTCCCATAATGGCTGCAATAGTCTAAATCAAAGTTTTATAAGGCTAACTCTTGAACTCAGTGCCTCATGTAATAAAGGCAAATAATCAATACTACCTTATGAACTTGTGCAGACATTTTCAGGGAGCTATGGACTTGGACACTAGGATCCCATAAACACTTTTTGGGTCTTGTTATTAACTGTACTTGCCCTTCACATTTGATCGCCCAAAGTCCAACACTTTTAAATTGTGCCAGATTGAACTTTATTTCTCCACCCTTATCTGCAACTGATCTATGATCCTATTCTATCATTTTGGCAATTTTCAACACTATTAAAAGTTAAAAGTAAATTTATTATAAAACCATGCATATGTTGTCACATACTACCCTGAGATCCATTTTCTTGCAGGCATTCATAGATGCAAAGAAAAAACTAGAATCAATGAAAAACTACACAAATGCTATTAATATGCATAAGACAAAACTAATATTAAAAACGTGAGTTGAAGAGTCCTTGAAAGTGGGTCCATAGGTTGTGGAATAATTCAGTGTTGAGGTGAGTGAAGTTATTCACATTGGTTCAGGAGCCTGATGGTATAAGGGTAATAACTGTTCCTGAACCTGGAGGTGTGGCACAGGACCCTCTTCCCAATGGTAGCAGCAAGAAGAGAACATGGACTGGATGATGGGTGTCTCTGATAACTGATGCTGCTTTCTTGTGGTAGTGGGCCTTAGATGTGCTCAATGGTGGGGAAGGTTTTTTCTATGATGGGCTTTATTCACTACTTTTTGTAGGCTTTTTCATTCATGGGCATTGGTGTTTTCATACCCAGCCATGATATGACCAGTAAGGATAGTCTCCAATGTGCACCATTGACAAGGTTTTAGATGCTATCCTGAATCCACACACACTTCTAGTATAGTGGTACTGCCATGCTACCTTTGTAATGGCACTTACATGCTGGTCCTAGGATTGATCCTCTGAAATGATAACGCTGAGGAATTTAAAGTTACTCCCCCTCTCCTCCACCAATCCCCTGATGAGGACTGGCTCATAGATCTCTCGATTCTTCCTCTTGTTGTCAATGATCACCTCTTTGGTTTTGTTAACATTGAGTGAGAAATTGGTGGTGTGGCACCATTCAACAAGATATTCAATCTTCCTCCTACATGCTGATTTGTCATGACCTTGAGTCTGTGTGGATAGGTCTCTATCAGCTTTGCATATCTGGACACTGCAATTTTGCCTAATTTTTTCTCTTTACAAAACTGCTTGAACTCTGTCAGGTTGCATCGGGATCGTGAGAGAACAGCCCTTTTCAAGTCCAGCCACAAATTCTCAATTAGATTGAGGTTTTCCTCCTGGATTTCCCTGTATTTTGTTGCATTAATTTATCCTCTAACAAGCCTTCCAGGGCCTGCGGAGTGAAGCATCCCCACAGCATGATACAGCCACCACCATGCTAGGAATAGTGTGTAGTCTTTGGTTTACGCTAAACAGCATTTAGTCTGATGGCCAAAAAGCTCAATTTTGCTTTCATTAGACCATAGAACCTTCTTCCAGCTGACTTCAGAGTCTCCCACATGCCTTCTGGCAAACCCTTGCTGAGTTTTTTTTCAACAATGGCTTTTTCTTTTCCACTCTTCCTTTAAAGCTGTGACTAGTGAAGCACCCAGGCAAAGTTGTCTGCACAGTCTCTCCCATCTCAGCCACTGAAGCTTGTAACTCCAACAGAGTTGTCATAGGTTTCTTGGTGGTCTCCCTCACTCGTTCCCCTCTTGCATGGTCACTCAGTTTTTGAGACTGGCCTGCTCCAGGCAAATTTACAACTGTGCCATATTCTTTCCATTTCTTGATGATTGACTTAACTGTACTCAAAAAGGGATATTCAGTGACTTGAAATTTTTCTTGTATGAATCTCCTGACTTGTGCTTTTCAATAACCTTTTCATGGAGTTGCTTGGAGTGTTCCTTTGTCTTTATGGTATCATTTTTGCCAGGATACTGTCTCACCAGCGGTTGGACTTTCCAGACACAGGTGTATTTTTACTACAGTCAATTAAAACACCCTGACTGCACACGTCTCCAAAACCAGTTCTCCATTTAACTAATTATGTGACTTCCAAAACCAATTGTCTGCATTAGTGATGATTTGGTGTGTCTTATTAAAGGGGGTGAATACTTATGCCATCAACTATTTTGTGTTTCATATTTGAATTAGTTGAAATCAATTTGCAGAGAATTGATTTCACTTTGACATGAAAGAGTCTTTTTCTGTTGATTAGTGTAAAAAAACGATTTAAATCCACTGTGATTCAATGTCGTAAAACAATAAAATATGAAAACTTCTGGGGGGAGGGTGAATACTTTTTATAGGTACTATGTGTATATGTATATAATTATATATATGTTTATATATAAACTCCCATTGGGGCCAAAAAATTTAATTGCTGTGGAAGATTTCTTACTCTTGTGGGATGTCTTTTCTGTCAAGTGGTTGGGATCACTCTGCCTGGCAGGAGAAACTTGTGACTGTGAAACCCCTACTCTTCCTCCCTCACTACCATTCAGGGCCCCAGACAGTCCTTCCAGGTGAGGCGACACTTCACCTGTGAGTTGGCTGGGGTAATATACTGCATCCGGTGTTCCCGATGCGGCCTTCTATATATTGGTGAGACCCAAGGCAGACTGGGAGACCGTTTCGCTGAACACCTACACTCTGTCCGCCAGAGAAAGCAGGATCTCCCAGTGGCCACTCATTTTAATTCCACGTCCCATTCCCATTCTGATACGTCTATCCACGGCCTCCTCTACTGTAAAGATGAAGCCACACTCAGGTTGGAGGAACAACACCTTATATTCCGTCTGGGTAGCCTCCAACCTGATGGCATGAACATTGACTTCTCAAACTTCTGCTAATGCCCCACCTCCCCCTCGTACCCCGTCCGTTATTTATTATTTATATACATACATTCTTTTTCTCTCTCCTTTTTCTCCCTCTGTCCCTCTCACTATACCCCTTGCCCATCCTCTGGGTTTTCCCCCCTCCCCCTTTTCTTTCTCCCTAGGCCTCCTGCCCCATGATCCTCTCATATCCCTTTTGCCAATCACCTGTCCAGCTCTTGGCTCCATCCCTCCACCTCCTGTCTTCTCCTATCATTTTGGATATCCCCCTTCCCCTCCCACTTTCAAATCTCTTACTAGCTCTTCCTTCAGTTAGTCCTGACGAAGGGTCTCGGCCAGAAACGCCGACTGTATCTCTTCTTAGAGATGCTGCCTGGCCTGCTGCGTTCACCAGCAACTTTGATGTGTGTTGACTGTGAAATAATCTCAGGTCTGGGGGCTCTTTTGTGCCGCTAGTAGGAATTGGTTCTGGTATTGCAAGAAGTGGTTCTGACAGCGCTGGACACCTTTCTTCTGTCTTCTTCCAAATGCTCTTGGCATCTTCTGGACAAGTTGGCATCCCAAACAGTGCATGGCAATCTCCTCCATCCGCTGCTCTATCGCAGGCCACCATAGCTTTGAGCCAACACTTTCATTTTGACCATGTCTAGATGACCAGCATGTAATTCCTCCAAACATTTAGCTGTCAGCCTGGATGGTACAATAAGTCTCAATCCCCACATAAGGCAAGTTCCTTGAAAAATGGTAAAAATGTGGGAACTGGGATTTCTGCTGCACATTCGAACCATTTAGTATGGCCACATAGACCTTTCTGCATTCCCTTCGGAATATCTCTGCTATAATAGGGAAGACTTTGAATTTGCATTGGTGAGAATATGTCAAAAACAGTGTTTTTGTTTGTAAATTTTTCAGATATTTCCTTTTCTCAGGGTAAGCAAGACAATCCATCAACATTTCCATGATTAGTCATCCCCTAGAACTCAATTTTGTAATTGTGTCCTCCAAGAAACAGAGCCCACCTCTGCATTCATGCTGCTGCTGTTAGTGGAGCACCCCTATGTGGACTGAAAATGGACACCAGCGGTTGATGATCGGTAATGAGGGTAAACTCGCTCCAATACAAATACTGGTTGAAACAGTTTACACGATACCAAACTGAAGGCCTCTCTGTCAATCTGTGCATAGTTTTTCTCTGCAGCAGTAAAGGAATGTGGAGCATTCACTTCCATCACTCATAATGTGTGACATGACTGCACCTACACCATAAGGCGAGACATCACTGGACAATGTGGATCATAATGTGTGAGTACAGTGTCTGATGTCACCATTTCCTTTACCTTCTTGAAAGCCACTTCTCTCTGCTTTAGGCCATAAGACATAGGAACAGAATTAGGCTATTCACTCCATCAAGTCCGCTCCACCATTTCATCATGGCTGATCCCGGATCCCACTCAACCCCATACACCTGCCTTCTTGCCATATCCTTTGATACCCTGACCAATAAGGAAACTATCAACTTCTGCTCTAAATATACCTGAGGAGCTGACCTGGCCTCCACCACAGTCTGTGGCAAAGCATTCTACAGATTCACTATTCTCTAGCTAAAAATATTCCTCCTTACTTCTGTTCTAAAAGGTCACCCATCAATTTAGAGGTTGTGGCCTCTAGTTCTAGACACCCCCACCAGAGGAAGCATTCTCTCCACATCCACCCTATCTAGTCCTTTCAACATTTGGTAGGTTTCAATGAGCTTCTCCCACATTCTTCTGAATTTCAGTGAGTACAGGCCCTAAGCTGCCAAGCACTCCACATGTTAATGACTTCATTCCCAGAACCATCCTTGTGAACCTCCTCTGGATGCTCTCCAATGACAACACATCCTTTCTGAGATATGGAGCCCAAAACTGTTGATCATACCCCAAGTGTGGCCTGACTAGTTGTTGTATAAAGCCTCACAGTTATCTCCATGCTTTTATATTCTATTCCCATTGAAATGAATGGCAACATTTTATTTGCCTTCTTTACCACGGACTCAACCCGTATGTTATCCTTCCGGGATTCTTGCACGAAGACTCCTAGGTCCCTCTGCACCTCTGATGTTTGAAACTTCTCCCCATTTAGATAATAGTCCACACTATTGTTCCTTTTACCAAAATGCATTATCATGACTTTGACTTATTTTATCATTAATCTCCAAGTACCCTGAAACCCCACTTTAATAATAGACTCCAACACTTTCCCAATCACTGAGGTCAGGCTACCTGGCCTGTAATTTCCTTTCTTTTGCCTTCCTCCCTTCTTAAAAAGTGGGGTGACATTTGTAATTTTCCAGTTCTCTGAGACCATGCCAGAATCAAGTGATTCTTGAAAGACCATGACCATCTGTTATCTCTTCAGCAACCTCTCTCAGGACTCTGGGATGTAGTCCATCAGGTCCAGGTGACTTATCCACATTAAGACCTTTGAATTTGCGTAGCACATTTTCCTTTTTAATAGCAATGGCACTCATTCCTGTTACCCGACACTCATGGACCTCTGGCACACTGCTAATATCTTCCACAGTGAGTGAAGACTGATGCAAAGTGCTCATTAACTTCATCTGCCATTTCTTTGTCTCCCATTACTACCTCATCAGCATCTTTTATCTGTGGTCCACTATCTCTTTTATTCTTTATATAACTGAAAAAACTTTTAGTATCCTGTTTTATGTTATTTTCTAACTTGCCTCCATATTTCATCTTTCCCTTCGGCTTTTTTAGTTGCCTTTTGTTGGATTTTAAAAGCTTCCCAATCACTTTTTCTACCTTATATGCCCTTTCCTTGGCTTTTATGCAGTCCTTAACTTCCCTTGTCAGCCACGGTTGCCTATTTCCACCATTTGAGAACTACTTCTTCTGTGGGACATATCTACCCTGCACCTTGTAAACTATTTCCAGAAACTTCAGCCACTTCTGCTCTGCCTTCATCCCCACCAGTATCCCCCTCCCATCCACCTAGGCAAGCTCCTCTCTCATGCCTCTGTTATTCCATTGTGAATCTGATAATTCTGACTTATGCATCTCCCTCTCAAATTGTAGTATGAATTCAATCATATTATGATCACTATCTCCTAAGGTTTCCTCTACATTAAGCTCTCTACTAAGATCTGGTTTATTACACAACACCCTCTCCCCGAGTAGGCTCAAGGACAAGCTGCTCTAAAAAGCCATCTCATAGGTATTTAACAAATTCCTTCACTTGCGATCCGACACCAACCTGATTTTCCCAATCCCCTCGCACCTTGAAGTCCTCCATTAAAATTGTGACACTACCCTAATTACATGCCTTTTCCAACTAGCTCTGCAATCTCAACCCCATGTCCTGGCTACTATTTTGAGGCCTACACATGATTCCCATTATGGTGCTTTTTTTTACCCTTGCAGTTTCTTAACTCCACCCACAAAGATTCAACATTCTCTGATCCTTTGTCACTTCTTTCTCAAGATGTAATTCCATCTCTTACCAACAGACCACACCACTGCCTATGCCATCCTACCCATCCTTTTGATACAAAGTATATCCTTTGATGTTTAGTTCCCAACTGTGGCATTCTTTCAGCCACGACTCAATGATGCCCACAACAACATACCGACCAATCTCTAATTGCACCATGAGTTAATCCACCTTATTCTGAATGCTACGCACATTTGAATATAGCACGTTCAGACTTGCATTCTTCACCTTTTGAATTTTGCCGCTGTGGTACAATTTAACTCTTTGCTCTGTCTGCATTTGTACCCAATCATTGGTTTGCCTGTCTTTACATTCACGTTACACCCATCATCAACTTGTAAACCTGCTGGCTCATCCTCAGCTCTATCACACTGGTTCTAATCCCCTGCCATATTAGTTTAAACCACTCCCAACAGCTCTGGTAAACTTGCCCACAGGAATATTGGTCCCCCTTGGATTCAAGTGCAACCTATCCCTTTTGTACAGGGCATACCTGCCTCAGAAGAGGTCCCAATTACCCAGAAATCCGAATCCTTGCCCGCTGCTCCAATTCTTCACCCACACATTTATCTGCCTCCTCATTCTATTCCTATCCTCACTATCGTGTGGCACAGGCAGCAATCCTGAGATTTCTACACTTGAGGTCCTGTTTCTCAGCTTCCTTCTTAATTGCCTGTATTCTGCTTTTAGGGCCTCCTCCATTTTTCTACCCATGTTGTTGCTACCCATATGTACCATGACTTCTGGCTGCTCACCCTCCCTTTTCGGGATAGTGTGGACGCATTCAGAAACATCTTGGACCCTGGCACCTGGGAGGCAAACTACCATCCATGTTTCTTTTTTGTATCCACAGAATTACCTGTCTGTCCCCCTGACTATAGAGGCCTCTATTACTGCTGACATCCTCTTCAGTTCCCTACCCTTCTGAGCCACAGGACCAGACTCAGTGCCAGAGCTATGGCTGCCGTTGCTTCCTCCAGGTCGGCCCTTCCACCAACAGTACTCAAAATGGAGCACTCTGTCTATTGCCATTTCTTCCTGATTGCAGTAATGAGTTCAGGAAATGAAGCACATTAGCTAAGTTTGACAGGAGCCTGAGATAGTAATTGACAAATCCTAAAAAGAACTGCAAATATGACACATCCTTTGGCCTTGGGGCACCCACCACTGCATGAATTTTCTCAGCACACTTATGTAAAACTTGTGCATAAATGGTGTGATCACAGTAAGTGATGCTTGGTTTAAAGAAGTCACACTTGTCATGTCGTGCTCCAAGCCTCGAATCTTTGTAACACTATCTTGAGAATTTGGAGATGTTCCTTGTCATCCTTACCGGTAACAATAATGTCATCCAGGTAACACTGAGTAGCTGGACAGCCTACAGCACCTGGCCCATAACTTTCTCCCAGAGTGCAGGTGCAGATGTTACTCCAAAAATAAGCCTGTTATGGAGAGAAAACCCATTGTGAGTGTTTATTAGGGTGGCTAAGTTTCACAGCTGTTTTTCTGATTTGAGGAGTGACCAATCAACAAGAGGGATTCATTAGAAAGGGCCAATAAGAATAATTCAAGTGCAGGTCAAGCAGCCATTCTTTTGGAGTTTACCAGTCTTTACGTTGGTTTTGGCTTATCAGGCTTGGATGGGGTAGATTGTCAGACAAGCTGAGGCGGTCCTGATTTTAGGGAGCTAGGTAGAAAGCCAAGAAACAGGCCCTCCAGGATAGTAATCTCTGGACTGCTGCCTATGACACGCGCCAGTGAGGGCAAGAGTAGGATGATTTGGCAGATGAATACGTGGCTGAAGAACCAGTGTGGGGGACAGTGGTACAGATTTATGGATCATTGGGATCTCTTCTGGGGAAGGGATGACCAGTACAAAAGGGAAGGGTTACACCTGAACCCGAGGGGGTCAAATATCCTTATGGGGCAGGTTGGCTACAGTTGTTCGGGAGAGTTTAAACTAATTTGACAGGGAGATGGGAACTGGAGTGAAAGTGCTGAAGATGAGGTAGTCAGTTTACAAACAGAGGCAAAGTTTAGTGAGACTCCTAGCAAGGAGAGTCTGATGATAGGGCAAAATAACAGCCAACAAGATGAGTTGCAACATAAAAGGCAGACAAAATCAGAAAAGATGAATACAGGGCTTAAGGTGTTATATTTGAATGCGTGCAGTATACAGAATAAGGTAAATGAACTTCTGGCAGAGTTAAAGATTGGCAAGTATGATATTGTAATCATTATTGAATCATGTCTGAAAGAAAATTATTCTTGGGAGTTTAATGTCCAATGATACAAATTATATTGAAAGGATAGGCAGGAAGGCAGAGGGGTTGGCATGGCTCTTTTGGTAAAACATGAAATTAAATTATTAGAAAATGGAAAAATGGTTTAACTACATAACCCCTCATAGGCCTGATTTTATACTCACAAGTCCATGAATATGTTGTTAAAAAAAGATCACTCCCTACTTTGTACATAGTTTTCTTCTTTCGATTGTTCTTTCTTTCCTCTCCTTTCTATAAGTGTATACCTCAGATAAGTATTACGTGGAGATTTGTGACAAATATGATTATATGCTATTATCTTATGGAAATGTTTGTTTGATAATGAACTTCAATAAAACATAAATTACAAAAGAAAAGAAAGTGGTAACATTGGATCGTAAGGTGTTGGATCGTTGTGGATAGAGCTTAGGAACTGCAAGAACTGGAATTATGATGTAGTGGCCATTACAGAGACTTGGCTGGCACCAGGGCAGGAATGGATTCTCAATATTCCTGGATTTCAGTGCTTTAAAAGGGATAGAGAGGGTGGAAGAAGGGGAGGAGGGGTGGCATTACTGGTCAGGGATACAATTACAGCTACAGAAAGGGTGGGTAATGTAGCAGGATCCTCTTTTGAGTCAGTATGGGTGGAAGTCAGGAACAGGAAGGGAGCAGTTACTCTACTGGGGGTATTCTATAGGCCCCCTGGTAGCAGCAGAGATACAGAGGAGCAGATTGGGAGGCAGATTTTGGAAAGGTGCAAAAATAACAGGGGTGTTATCATGGGTGACTTTAACTTCCCTAATATTGATTAGCACCTGATTAGCTCCAAGGCTTTAGATGGGGCAGAATTTGTTAAGTGTGTCCAAGGATGGATTCCTGTCACAGTATGTGGACAGGCTGACCAGGGGGAATGCCATACTAGATCTAGTACTAGGTAATGAACCGGGTCAGGTCACAGATCTCTCAGTGGGTGAGCATCTGGGAGACAGTGACCACCGCTCCCTGGCCTTTATAATTACCATGGAAAAGGATAGAATCAAAGAGGACAGGAAAATTTTTAATTGGGGAAAGGCAAATTATGAGGCTATAAGGCTAGAACTTGCGGGTGTGAATTGGGATGATGTTTTTGCAGGGAAATGTACTATGGACATGTGGTCGATGTTTAGAGATCTCTTGCGGGATGTAAGGGATAAATTTGTCCCGGTGAGGAAGATAAAGAATGGTAGGGTGAAGGAACCATGGGTGACAAGTGAGGTGGAAAATCTAGTCAGGTGGAAGAGGCAGCATACATGAGGTTCAGGAAATAAGGATCAGATGGGTCTATTGAGGAATATAGGGAAGCAAGAAAGGAGCTTAAGTAGGGGCTGAGAAGAGCAAGAAGGGGGCATGAGAAGGCCTTGGCAAGTAGGGTAAAGGAAAACCCCAAGGCATACTTCAATTATGTGAAGAAAAAAAGGATGACAGGAGTGAAGGTGGGACTGATTAGAGATAAAAGTGGGAAGATGTGCCTTGAGGCTGTGGAAGTGAGCGAGGTCCTCAATGAATACTTCTCTTCGGTATTCACCAATGAGAGGGAACTTGATGATGGTGAGGACAATATGAGTGAGGTTGATGTTCTGGAGCATGTTGATATTAAGGGACAGGAGGTGTTGGAGTTGTTAAAATACATTAGGACAGATAAGTCCCCGGGGCCTGACGGAATATTCCCCAGGCTGCTCCATGAGGCGAGAGAAGAGATTGCTGAGCCTCTGGCTAGGATCTTTATGTCCTTGTTGTCCACGGGAATGGTACCAGAGGATTGGAGGGAGGTAAATGTTGTTCCCTTGTTCAAAAAAGGTAGTAGGGATAGTCCGGGTAATTATAGACCAGTGAGCCTTACGTCTGTGGTGGGAAAGCTGTTGGAAAAGATTCTTAGAGATAGGATCTATAGGCATTTAGAGAATCATGGTCTGATCAGGGACAGTCAGCATGGCTTTGTGAAGGGCAGATCGTGTCTAACAAGCCTGATAGAGTTCTTTGAGGAGGTGACCAGGCATATAGATGAGGGTAGTGCAGTGCATGTGATTTATATGGATTTTAGTAAGGCATTTGACAAGGTTCCACACGGTAGGCTTATTCAGAAAGTTAGAAGGCATGGGATCCAGGGAAGTTTGGCCAGGTGGATTCAGAATTGGCTTGCCTGCAGAAGGCAGAGGGTGGTGGTGGAGGGAGTACATTCAGATTGGAGGATTGTGACTAGTGTTGTCCCACAAGGATCTGTTCTGGGACCTCTACTTTTCGTGATTTTTATTAACGACCTGGATGTGGGGGTAGAAGGGTGGGTTGGCAAGTTTGCAGACGACACAAAGGTTGATGGTGTTGTAGATAGTGCAGAGGATTGTCAAAGATTGCAGAGAGACATTGATGGGATGCAGAAGTGGGCTGAGAAGTGTCAGATGGAGTTCAACCCGGAAAAGTGTGAGGTGGTACACTTTGGAAGGACAAACTCCAAGGCAGAGTACAAAGTAAATGGCAGGATACTTGGCAGTGTGGAGGAGCAGAGGGATCTCGGGGTACATGTCCACAGATCCCTGAAAGTTGCCTCACAGATGGATAGGGTAGTTAAGAAAGCTTATGGGGTGTTAGCTTTCATAAGTCGAGGGATAGAGTTTAAGAGTCGCGATGTAATGATGCAGCTCTATAAAACTCTGGTTAGGCCGCACTTGGAGTATTGTGTCCAGTTCTGGTCACCTCACTATAGGAAGGATGTGGAAGCATTGGAAAGGGCACAGAGGAGATTTACCAGGATGCTGCCTGGTTTAGAAAGTATGCATTATGATCAGAGATTAAGGGAGCTAGGGCTTTACTCTTTGGAGAGAAGGAGGATGAGAGGAGACATGATAGAGGTGTAGAAGATAATAAGAGGAATAGATAGAGTGGATAGCCAGCGCCTTTTCCCTAGGGCACCACTGCTCAATACAAGAGGACGTGGGTTTAAGGTAAGGGGTGGGAAGTTCAAGGGGGATATTAGAGGAAGGTTTTTTACTCAGAGAGTGGTTGGTGCGTGGAATGCACTGCCTGAGTCAGTGGTGGAGGCAGATACACTAGTGAAGTTTAAGAGACTACTAGACAGGTATATGGAGGAATCTAAGGTGGGGGCTTATATGGGAGGCAGGGTTTGAGGGTCAGCACAACATTGTGGGCTGAAGGGCCTGTACTGTGCTGTACTATTCTATGTTCTAACCTTTAGGGGCAAGTGATCATAATATGATCAAATTCACCCTGAAATTTGAGAAGGAGAAGCTATAGTCAGATGTATCAGTATTACAGTGAAGTAAAGGGAATCTGGTCGGAATTGATTAGAAAAGAACCCTGGCAGGGATGACAGCAGAGCAGCAGCAGCTGGTATTTCTGGAAACAATTCAGAAGGTACAGCATATATATGCATCCCAAAGAGGAAGAAGTATTCTAAAGACAAGATGACACAACCATGGCTAACAAGAGAAGTCAAAGCCAACATCAAAGCCAACGAGAGGGCATATAATAGAGCAAAATATAGTGGGAAGTTTGGGATTCGAAAGCTTTTAAATACCAATAGAAGGCAACTAAAAAGTCATTAAGGTAAAGCTGGAATACCAAAATAAACTAGCCAATAATATTAAAGAGGATACCATAAGTTTCTTCAGATACATAAAGTGTAAAAGAGAGGTGAGAGTGGATATCAGACTGCTGTAAAATGACACTGGAGAGGTGGTAATGGGGGACAAGGAAATGCAGACGAACTGATTAAGTATTTTGCATTAGATTTCACTGTGGAAGACACTAGCAGTATGGTGGAAGTTCCAAGTGTCAGGGGCCATGAAATATGTGAAGTTACCATTATGAAAGAGAAGGTTCTTGGGAAACTGAAAGGCCTGAAGGTAAATAAATCACCTGGACCAGATGGTATACACCCCAGGGCTCAGAAAGAGATGGCTGAAGAGATTGTGGAGGCATTAATAATGATCTTTCAAGAATCATTAGATTCTGGAATAGTTCTGGAAGACTGGAAAATTACAAATATCACTGCACTTTTCAAGAAGGGAGAGAGACAGAAGAGAGGAAATTATAGGCCAGATAGCCTGACCTCAGTGGTTGGAAAGATGTTGGAGTCAATTGTTAAGGATGAGGTTTCAGGGTACTTGGAGGCACATGATAAAATAGGCTGTAGTCAGCATGGTTTCATCGAGGAAAACCTTGCTTTACAAATCTGTTGGAATTCTTTTGAAGAAATAACAAAGAGGATAGACAAAGGAGAATCAGTTGATGTTGTGTACTTGGACTTTCAGAAGGCCTTTGACAAGGTGCCACACATGAGGCTGCTTAACAAGCTATGAATCCATAGTATTACAGGAAAGATTCTAGCATGGATAAAGCAGTGGCTTATTGGTGGGAAGAAAGGGAGCCTTTTCTGGTTGGCTGCTGGTGACAAGTGGTGTTCCACAGAGGTCAGTGTTGGAGCCAATTCTTCTTATGTTATATGTTAATGATTTGGATGATGGAATTGGTGGCTTTGTTGCAAAGTTTGTAGATGATACAAAAATAGGTGAAGGAGCAGGTAGTTCTGAGGAAACAGAGAGGCTACAGAAGGACTTAGACAGATTAGGAGAATCGGTAAAGAAATGGCAGATGGATTACAGTGTCGAGAAGTGTATGGTCAGGCACTTTGGTCGAAGAAACGAATGGGTTGAGTATTTTCAATATAGAGAGAAAATAGAAAAACTGAAATGCAAAGGGACTTGGGTGTCCTTGTGCTGAATTCCCTAAAGGTTAATTTGCAGGTTGAGTCTATGGTGAGGAAGGCAAATACAATGTTAGCATTCGTTTCAAGAGGACAAGAACACTAGGATGTAATGTTGAGACTTTATAAAGCACTGGTGAGGCCTCACTTAGAGTATTGTGAACAGCTTTGGGCCTTGTTACAACACGCACCCATCCCGCCAGCTTCCGAGGTTTAGATGTTCTAACTCCCTGGAGTGTGGATAGCTGGTACGGCCCCTTTGAAGATTCAAAACAGTCCCACTAATTGGCAGGTCATGTTTTGGGTGCCAAGGATTGAGCATTTAAGGAGCACCTGAACTGAGGTTTGGTGCTCAATCGTAAGCTCGTGATTTTGTCTCTTGTTTGCTTTGTGCTCAGATTCTCAATCCAGTTTGAAGCTGTGTCTCGAACCTAGCCTTGGATATTTCAGCATTTGGGTCCAAGCCATTCTCATTAAGGACTCTAGTTACAGGCTCCTCATCTTAGAAAAGATGTGCTGAAACTGGAGAGGGTTCAAAGAAGGTTCACGAAAAGGATTCCAGGATTGAAAGGCTTGTCATATGAAGAGTGTTTGATGACTCTGGGCCTGTATTCACTGGAATTTAGAAGAATGAGGGGTGACCTAATTGAAACCTATCAAATGGTGAAAGGCCTCGACAGAGTGGATGTGAAGAAGATATTTCATATGGTGGGAGTGTCTACGACAAGAGAACACAGCCTCAAAATAGAGGAGTGTTCTTTTAGAATGGAGATGAGGAGGAATTTCTTCAGCTAGGGAGTGGTGAATCTGTGAAATTTGTAGCCCCAGGCAGCTGTGGGATGCCAAGTCTTTGTGTATATTTATGGAAGATGATGATAAATTCTTAATTGGTTAGGGCATGAAGGGATATGGGAGGAAGGCAGGAGATTGGGTCTGAGAGGCAAATTGGAGCAGCTATGCTGAAATGGCGGAGCATAATCAATGGGCTGAATGGCCTAATTCTGCTCCTATAGCTTATGGTCTTATGGTTTATAGTAAGAAAAACCTTACTTTTCTTTCAACTCCATCTGTAGTTATTTTCTTCCAGAAAGGTTTGCAAAGAATTCCTCTATCCTGGGGGGAGGGTGTAGATCCACTTTCAGTACTGAGTTGATGGCGACCTTAAATCACCACAGATACTGACAGATCCATTCTACTGGGCTACTGGGACCACTGGTATTGCCCATGGGCTCCATTTAACCTGGAAAAGAATTCCTTTGGCCTTCATGCGATCTAGCTCACTGATTACTTTATCATGGATGGTACAAGGAACCAGATGACTTTGTAAAACTTAGGTGCGGCATTTTCATTTAACATTATTTTACCCTTGATAAGTTTGAGTTTTCCAATGCAATCCTTGAACACTGCTGTGGGATCATCCTGTCACTTTCTCAATTTTCTTTCAGTTGACTCTGTTGCAGGGGATGTGGCATGCAAATGGTGGATGGATCTCCAATCAAGTTGTCGTTGTCTCAGCCAATCACAACACCACAACGCTGGACCTCCTGCTTTTACCACATACATACCCAATGTGTCTTGTTGGTGGTTGTACTTCACTATTAAATTTCATTCCCACAGGAGTTATCTTCTCTGCAATACAAGTTCTTAGTTGGATCTAGGCTTTAGTTCAGTATCTTTGAAATGTCATTCAAACTCATTTTGTGGATTGACTGAAACAGTGGAGCCCATATCCAATTTGCCATTCATGTTTGGTGTTAGCCATATTGCTTGTCTGTTGTTAATTTCACACTATAAATTTTAGGGCTACAGAGTCCTGCGTCACTCTCATCACTATCAGATTTTTCATCAACAGCATGCAGATTAGTCTTCTTTTTGAAACTGCAACTTGACTTTTTAAACTTTTTCTCATCCTGGTGCAGTCCATTTATTTTTGTCTGCCTGGCATGCTCTTTGTATGAGTCCTATTTAGTTGCATTTTCTGCAAGTTTTGGCCTTAAACCTGCATTGGTCTGGTGTATATGAGCCCCTGCCAGGACAATAACACAATTTGTTCGGCCAGGCAGGTTTCTATTTAGACCTTGCAATTTTGTTCATGCCCACTTTCATTCCTGACTGCAACTCAACTGCATCTCTGGCTGCTGTTTCCATTGATGCCGTGATTTCAACAGCTTTTTTCAATGTGAGTTATGCTTCAGTTAGGAAATGTTTTTGAATGTGTGTGGAAGGAAATCGTCTGCTAATCGGAGAAACTCCAGATACGACGTACCTTTCCTTTTTTCCTTGTAAGATTAATCAAAATAAACAATCTCTCATTGCATCATTAAGCCCATCACTGAACTGAAAATGCTCAGATACCTTCTTCAATTCAGCCACATATGCTGAAATGGACTCCTTTTTCCTTTTGATTCCACTTATGAAAACTAAATCATTCTGACATTTTGTTCTAAATATCCCTGCATTACTTTCATGATATCAGTAAAGCTCTTTTCGGCTGGTTTAGTTGAAGCAGTCAAACACCAAAGCAAACTGTATGCTCCTCTACCCAAACTGGCTATTCAATTGCTTTAAAATACTGCTCAATTCACTCAGTATACAATATCCTGTTATTTTTTGTGCAATCAACTGTGTCTATCTTTCCATTGTAGGCAGTCATTTCTACTTTTTTTCCCATTTATGATTGTTATCACTTGGTACTCACTGTTTGTGGACCCCAGAATTTATCTGTTTTATGCCTTTTTAAAAAATTGATGGTCTCTGTCCTTTCACAAAGATGCGAATGCTGAACCTTTGCTATTCAATTGTTTCATGTTGCGCTTTTTAAAAACTTGGATGTCTCGCTGCAGTTTAACTGATAGGTAGTCATCTCAGATTTGTTTGTATCTTACTTGTCACCACTGTTAAGTTTTGTAACTCTAAAATGTAAAACTAACTGAAAGAAAAACAAGGAAAGATTGGGACAAATGTATCTAATTTCGTTTTCACTTTAGAAACATAGAAAACCTACAGCACAATACAGGCCCTTCGGCCCACAAAGCTGTGCCGAAAATGTCCTTACCATAGAACTAACCTAGGCTTGCCCATAGCCCTCAATTTTTCTAAGCTCCATGTACCCATCCAAGAGTCTCTTAAAAGACCCTACCATTTCTGCCTCCACCACCTCTGCCGGCAGCCCATTCCACGCACTCACCATTCTCTGCATAAAAAAACCTACCCCTGACATCTCCTCTGTACCTACTTCCAAGCACCTTAAAACTATGCCCTCTCGTGCTAGCCGTTTTAATCAAGGCGGCACTAATGAAGTTGGGACATAATGACATATACCATTCATGTACTTTTAAAAGTAACTCGTAATGTATTACATAAACAATGTTTTATCAAATAAGGTATTTAGAAGATTACACAAATATTGCTGAAATATTAAATATACAAGAAACTCTCAAAGGGAGATCAGTGTTCTTGTAAATGCAACTGAAAGCTGGGCTGGATATATACAGATTGTTAGGAAGGCCTCCATTGCTGGAGCTTTTCAGTACTAGGGCCCATTGAAGTACTAAGTGCTGCGAAGGTTTGTCAGACAGAAGGCTGGGCAGGTATATTGCGAAAGAGATACAAGTGTAAGTAGGCTGGTCTAAAGTTTATTAATGCAACTCCTTGACTTGAACAGACCCTTCTTGTCCCAAAAATGCAAATTCTTTCTTTCTACACCATATGACACAGCCATCCTGCTGTTCAAATGGTTGCTTTTTAAACTTACTCTGAAGCTCCTAAAACTGTAGTGTTGTACTTTCCTGCTCTAGCAGCAATGCACAGTTCCCCCAATGGGTAGAAAACTGTACTGCAAATTCTTCACCCTTCACCCTGAAATTAGGGAGGCATTTGCCTGCACTGAATTTAAATAGGGATTTGCATAAACTCGTTTACATAAGATCATAGTCATTGAGATGTACAGCACATAGACAGGTCCTTTGGCCCACTATTTCCATGCCAACCTTTTTACCCATTGTATTCACTTGCATTAGGTCCATATTCTTCTATGCCTTGCCTTTTCAAGAGTCCCTCTAAATTTCCCTTCTGATTTCACAATCTTCTGGAAATGAGCTTCATATATCAACTACTGTGTGTAATAAGGAGTGTATGGGGTGTCAGGGAGGGGTAGTACCTCTGGTGGGGGAACATGTCGCGTCCTTTTCGAGGCGGTTAGTCCACCTTTGGTCCCCACCTGGCACTCAGCTCTCACCTGTGGCTCCCCGTAGCTGTTTGCATGTGACAGCGGCCACACCCCGGGCAACAGGTGAGCGTAGCCGACGGGTCTCAAACCCTCGGTGAGATAGGGAGTTGTCTATCCCAGCATGTGAAGACAGACTCCAGTGGATTGAGCGGACGAGACCCATGGAAGGTCCAACGGTCAAGAAGGCGGTCTCTGCAAGCGTCGTGGAAAGTGTAGCACGGGACAAGACACAGAAGACGTCCTGGTCATCCACTGCGCCTAGTCCCATCTCCAGCCGTCTTGACTCTGTCTTGCCACTGGATCCAGATGGGAATTGGGAACAGAGAGTGAGGTTGACACTGCACAACTCTCCCTCACTTAAATCCAAATCAAGCGCTAGTCTCGACACCATCAATGGTGTCAAGGTTTCATCGACGAAGACGATGGATGAACTGTGTGTAAATCACCCTTAGGTTCCCTTGAAAACTCTTCCTCTCATCTTAAACCTATGTTTCCTTTTCAATATCAGTACAGGTACCATGAAAAATAAAGTATTTGATCACCTACTCTCTGTACTTTTATTTTATATAAAGAAGTATAGTCACCCTCCCCCAAGCCTATCTAACCAAAGTCTGATCACTCAAATCATTCAGTCCCGGCAACGCCCTGGTGAATTTCCTCCGTATTCTCTTCGGCACAACCGTATCTTTCCTGTAAGCACGGCAACCAAAACTCCACACAATATTCCGAGTATGGTTCGTCTATCTTGGAATTCAAATGATTTGAAATTAGTTTTGTATTTATAATCCGCATGCTGCTCAATCCCGAATTATGGGTGCACTTTACTTCGACATCACCCTTTTTATTTATCTCCCAACGTGTTCGAGACTCCTACATAATTGAATTCAATCCCCCTAGAAATCACACTGAATAACTGATTAAGAATAACACACTCCCGAGGATTATTTCAAATCATTTGTTTGTAAGGCTGAATCTTTGTCTCAGCAGTTCTACTCGAGAATTCTTCACGTAGGAACCAAAAGATTTGTATATTTTAGTATTCAAATGATTTGAAATTGGATTTGTCTTTATAATTGTTATAACGTTTTCGCTATTTGCGGGAAGCATTAATAAGGTACGTCACATGCAGCTATAAATCAGCTCAGTATCCTAACTCGTGATCAAATTAATGTTGCCAACACAGCAGGTAACACTGCGAACAGAAAACAAGCCACCCAGCACCATTGCCGCTGTTTGTTTTTCATTTCGCTGAAGGTTAAGACCATCCATCTATCACTGCGATACCAATGAAAGACCACTTGTTTCATCGCTCCTAAATTTATTAGAGATTTTAAATTGTTTTGAAAAATTGCTTAGGTCACAACATTGCAAACGTAAGGATTTCTGACTCCAGTTTGTTGAAAATACCTGCTTCCTGGAAGAGCGCGTGATTGCTTTAGTCAAGACATCGTCGTATGATTGGATGATGGAATAAATTCTCGTGATTTATTGGTTCGTTAACCACAATCGGTGGACTTCTACACCGATCATCTCTGAGACTCTTTTGCTTCTCTATTGGTCAAGTAAGAAATCGCTCGGAGAAGCATCCACAGCTGATTGGTTATCCTGCCTAGTTCCGCGCTGCGCCGGAAACTGATTGGTCGAGGATATCGGTGCGCTCATTGATCACGTGCAGTCCTGCGCTGCTGTAGTTGAGGCGCTGAAGGCTTGGGGCGAGGTGTTTTGGCGGTTCGGCGGTGGCCATGCGGGGACGTGCCATGTACCAGCTCGCAATTTTCCTCCTTTCAGGTGAGAGGCTGCTTCTCTTTCATCCGCTCGGGGGTTGTCATGCTCGGCTACCCTGAGGGGAAAGCCTGACGCCATCGCTCGCGTCCTGAGACAAACATAGGCCTGACGTTTGTCTTCAGGTTTATTTGTCTAGTCTGGTTGACGTGATCTCTTCGTGTAGGTTTCCATCCTTTATCATCTCTTTCATAGTGGTAGGCGATGCACCGTTAGAAATCTTGAGATCAGTAACGTGGACATGATCCTTCGAATATTTGGTATTTCCAGCACTGACTTGTCTGTCTCGGTTCTAGTGCTTCGGTGATGGGCGCTTATTTGTCATTATCTCTTCCATCTGCGATTTTATTACTCAATTGCTGTATCTACGGCAAACAGAAAAGTTAATGAGTCCCAAATCTGGACTAAGTTTGACAAACTGGACGCCTTGGATACGCCCTGACGGTCCTTGCTTTTATTCGTGTATCTCTTCGTACTACTTTTTATGTTAGACTTTCTTTGGCAGAATATTGTGACTTTTTGCTATTATTTTCGAAAGGAAATAGACTAAACTGGTTGTTTCTCTCCATAGATGCCACCTGATCTGCTGAGTACCTCCAGCAGATTGATTGTTGCTCCGGATTAACAGTATCTGCAGAATTTCTTGAGTTTATAGATCAAATTTGCTCAATTCCACCTAGGATTGTCCTGATTCTTAAATCATATAAAAAATCTGAGGCGCTGGCATCTGGCATTTGTTTTCTTAGCTTTGGTGAGAAAGATAATGGTGTAAACTCATTAGTAGTAGTCTGTGTTGGGGATTTTGGCATAGGGAGATTTCCCATTTTGGCATATTTCCCATTTGTTTAAATTTGGGCAACTGGCATTTGCAATTAACCTTAAGTTAAAATTGCTAGAACTTGTGGAATGCCTTAACACCATACTGACAACGAGAAATGATGAATTTTTGAAAGTTGTGTATTTTAATAATCAAGGTCAGCCTTATAATTCATCGTGGGTGAAGTTTGTTTTTGCACAGCAGTACAGTGCAAAGATAAAATTGCTATAAATTACAAAACAGTACATAGTGCAAAAGTAGTCTTCATGGAAATCTGATGGCAGAGGGGAAGAAACTGAATCATGGTGTGTGGGTCTTCAGGCTCTAACAAAGTGTGTCCCATGAGTACGAGTTTTTGATTTATAATTAAATGAGCAAGTGTATTGAATTACAATGCTTTGATTCCTATTACCAAGGCCTGTTATAAAGCAAGCTTGTGGATTCTGTTAAGCTTCAGTGAATTTAGTCTATTGATGTAATTTGAAGATATTTCAAGTAGACTGATAAATGTTTGCTTCCTATCAGATTAATTGGTAGTGATTTTTCTGTAATCTGTTCAGGGGCTATCTGACTTCTGGCATGAGGCAAATGTGCTTTGAATTTGAAATATAATTTGTACGAACTATATTTAGTGATCAACACCTCTTCAGAATGTGTGACTAGTGGAGATGCAGTTTCAATTGTTTGTATTGAAGTTCTTATTCCTGGCATAGCTTTTGTCTGTGTTCATTGTGTTGCAATAAACATGTCATTGTTTTGGATTCACCAGTGTTTCCTAGGTCACGTGTCATTTCTGGACTGTAATTTTTGATCACTTTTGATTTTAATCTGCTTTCAGTTTACATCTGCAACATTAGCAGAGTCCAGTAAAGCTCTATAATTTTGGAACAGTACCACATGTGATAGTTAATTGTTAACCTGGCATTTTAACTAGCTAATTTGCTATAGAAACTATCATAATCTCAGGTCAGTACAAGTGTCCCACCAGTGGGATTGTTAAACACGATAAATTGAGTTAATCTGGATGCTTGTTACATTTCAGGAATACATAGTATTGACACTAATTTGGTGTAATTGGCTTCCTGTTTATTCTTTTAAAGGCACGTGACTGTCACCATTTAGCAAGTGACATGTGCTACATTTTCTTGCATTTGAATGCTGGTTATGTCAATGGTGACACTAGATTCCCAGTTGCATTTGGAGAGTTGAATCTGGTTTGTTCTCTTTGCTGGAGTCTGCATGAAGTCTGGCCGTGCTGGCATAGTCATTGCTAGTGATATTCTCAGAAGGATCTGACACAGGATTTCTCCATTGATTGCAAATGGGGATTCTGCAAAGATTTAAAGAGAACAGTCAGTTTAACTTTTACTTGTGTAATGTTTTTAAGTGTTTGCTTTGAGTTAGGGCTATGTTCATCTGGAAAAGAAATGTCCTTCAGCACACTGAGTCTGTGCCAATCATCAAGCAATTACTAAGCGAGGTGGGGCCCTCTGGTCAGTGTTGACAATAACTGTTATGTCCCAGCTGTCTGTGGCATACAAGCAAGGGAGTATGATATGGAGAGCAATAACTGTTATGTCCCAGCTGTCTGTGGCATACAAGCAAGGGAGTATGATATGGAGAGCAATAACTGTTATGTCCCAGCTGTCTGTGGCATACAAGCAAGGGAGTATGATATGGAGAGCAATAACTGTTATGTCCCAGCTGTCTGTGGCATACAAGCAAGGGAGTATGATATGGAGAGCAATAACTGTTATGTCCCAGCTGTCTGTGGCATACAAGCAAGGGAGTATGATATGGAGAGCAAACTGTTGCACATGTAGCAGGCTCCCCCTCTCCACACAGCTGATGAATCCATTGGAATGGCAGGGACTGGCACAGATGGTGTTACAGGAATTGACGGTCAGTGTTGAACTCAACATAGGACTGGCTTGGGCATTCCAGGTCTGGATTTTTCCCTTGGGATTTTATCCAGAAGCCTTCCCCGTGAGTGGCTATAGCCGTAAGGCAACAGAGGTTTGAGATCAGAGTTTCCTTCTAGGTGAGTTACCAATCACAGCTGTTGAGCTCCATCTGCACAAAGCGATTGGCTTTAAGGCACCAGTAATCAGCCTTTGTCCCTTGTTCTCTTCAGTGTAAAATGTTTTGCTGGGTTTACTAGCAAAGCCACATGTGAAGGCCAGGAGCTAGACTTGGTTGTCACAAGCTGTTTGAGATGCATGCTATTAGGAGCATTTAATAGGTAGTGGGAGCTTATCACCACTACCACCCCTGGCTATAAGAACCTATTAAATAGCATGTATTAACACTGTCCATAAATGCTATTTTTTGTCCACATTCCCATTCACTTCCCTGTCCTAGTCAAAATACTGAAAGCCTTTACAATGGCCTATTAATGTAACAGCTTTCAATTTTTGTTATGGAAGGAGACCAGAGCCCCTAAAGCATTAGTGTTTTGAGTTGTTCATGCTAACCATCTAAGGCCCATGTGGCATTTTGACTGCAGTGTGGAGGACTAGTATGATGGGAATGGTTAAATACGAGCAAACATATACTTCGAGTGAGGAAAGGAGAGAAAAAAGTAAACTAGTGTAATCAGTTTTGGCAAAATGGACCCATTTTGATCATGTAATGCCTGATTGGCCGAGTATGGTGGCAAAACAGGTTTAAATGTGTAATTTATCTTGGTGCCTGTATCTTTGAGAACTAGTCATGCATTCCTTAAAATTTCAGATTGTGTTCATTTGCAAGTTGAGGTTCAGAAATTTCTTCATTGTAAAGATTGACCCTTTTTTAATGTCACTTCACTCCGTGTTCTTGCTGCAGGTTGGGTAATATAGGGTGGGCACTTAGGTTGTCCTCCTCCCTTTTCCAAGTTTGGAAGAATGCTATTGTATTGTGTTATGTACATGGGTATCTTGTGACTGTTTCATGACCATGAGTGTCCTGTGAGCATGATGTAATCGTTTTGTGGAGGTTACATGATGTAAGTTTCCCGCCAGTGAGGTCACATGATGACCTGTTCTCAACAGGTATCTAAAGGAGACCGCTGATGTGACGTAGTTCATTTTCAGCTTAGTTTTGTGTGAGTTATTCCGTATTGCTGGGTATTCGTCTTATGACGCAGTTTCATTTTAAAGTGAAGTTCTACTTTCTATTGGAGAGTGAAGACCTTACTAAAGTACAGGAACTCACCGAGTCGAGTAAAGTTGATATCGTTTGGTGGTTTTGGAGAGGATCGACCTTTATTGAATCTTCATTTAAGAAAAAGTGACCTGCAACGGAGATATCCCCTGTTAAAGTAGGAAGGATAGTGCAGTGTCTATTCTCCAGAGGAAGAGTTCAGTTCCTTTAAACCGTTTTATTTCCGTAGTTGTGAAACCTGACAAGGCAGGTTCCGGCTGGGATCAGCAGTAACGTGATGTCTTCGAGGAATACTTCAGGAAAGTCTCTCCTAATTGACTGTATAAATCTCTTGGACTTTCGAGTTTACCACTTTAAGAACTGTGTTCGAATTTACCACTTTAAGAACTGTTTTTGCATTTATCTTTTTAAGAACTGTTCCAGAGTTGCCATATAGCAGTTAACTTCCAGTTAAGTTAGTCGTTTAAATACATTTCGCTATTTTTGAGCAGAGTTTAATGTTTTTTTATAAAACCTGTCTCGATTCTATATTCATTGTTGCCGGTCACGTGACAGTTGTAAAATACCAGATCTGTAACTTTGCTTTGAATTGTGAAGTTGTGATGTATTTGCCTAAGTTTGGTTGGTAATGCTAAGACAAGTGGTTATTACGAAATGGGTGTCTGCAGTGTGCTGTAGCTTTCAAGTAGGTAACTTGCACGTCAGATCAAAGGATGGATGAGGAGTCATTGATCATGTCACTTAAAAAGACGACTGAATGAAATTTGTTTGAATGGGCTGATCATTGCCATTATGGGGATGCCAATCCACTTGAGAATCCTAATCCATAAACTGCTCAAGGACCTGAGATCTATTGTTGCTGTAGATCTTGAATATCCAAATCAGACTATGGACAATATCTTGTGAAGTTTAGGCTCAAAGGTACCTCAGCAAATATCCTTGGTACCTTTTTTTAAAAAAAAAATCCACAATGTGAGTTTGCAGATTAACTGACCTTGAATGTTTATTGCAAAGTAACTCAATGAACAATATAGTACTTCTTATTTTCAGGAGTTTTGCTGGCTGAAGCAGTAAAGATTGAAGTCCATGACAAGGATAATAGAACCTGTATATATGCTGTTCTATCAGTCAACTTCACTGTCCGTTATGAAGGAAATAAAACAATGGTAAGTCACTTAACTCCCTGTGTGATCGCAACAGCAAGATTGGAGCAATTTCAGCTCCTGCGGTTGATTTTTAAGTCCTTAGTTTCTGGGTGGGTTACAAGGTTTGAGTGGAAATTTGACTCCTGTTTGCTTGCAGTTTAGATTTTTGCCAGCAAAAATATTGAGCTTGATTGTAATAGTCTCTAGACAAAAATTAGTTAAATATTTTTTTAAATAAAAGAAACATTTAATAAATTACAAAAAAATAAGAAAGGAACAACATTTGCTTCCCCTTATTTCTTGTTGAACTGGATACCATAATGCAGTTAGCATAATCATTAGTGAAACAACTTGCTGCCAGTCATTTATCGGTATTAAGTTATCTACAGTAGCTGTTGAGCTGCAGGGAATGGGTACTGGGTACCAGTTTTCTTGGAAATGTGGCAATTGAGTAATTGTTAAGAATAGTTATATAGATTTGACTTGAACAAATTGTTCAATGAAACAAGGTATTTGCTTTGGTTAGTTGCATTATTATCCAAGCAGTCATGTAATGCTTGAAATTACCATATTTAAAGACCTTTTGAAATCATTGTCTAAGTACCAGTCAAGTTTCAATTTATCTCAAGAAATTAGTTATCTGTAAAAATCTGTTTTGTATTTTTTCATTAAATAGAGACTGCTTTGCTCAGTTAATGTAACTGGACACTCCATATACATTTTGGATCCATCCTGGGTACATTGTTCTTGTGGAGAATGGGTGTACTATAAATGAACACCCTACAGTCTCAATTTCTAGATCAATTTGAATTTGTGCTATTTAAAGTATCCAGGTCTGCAAATCATTGGGATCAGTCCTGTTTGGCATGGAGCTGTAGGTGATAAAACAGCTATCGCTTTTAATTTAATTGAAAATAATTCATATTTACACTGCTTTCAATGTATCAAATTTTAAAATTACTGCAATTGTCTGCAAATGCATTCTGTTATTCAATTAGCTCAGTGGTTAACATTCAACACTAGGCACTTGATGTACAATGCTTAGATATTTATCTGGTTATTTATCCTCTTTTTGCGAGACTGGGGGCTGGTTTTAGGGTTTGTAAGGTTTGCTTTTCTGTGTCTGGGGAGTGATGGCATTTCTTTTCAACAACTCCCATGGTTTTTCTGTATCTTGTGGCTATCTGGAGATAACAGATTAGTTCATAAATGTTTTGACAAAATGAACCTTTGACCTTTTGTTTTATTCAGAACCAATATTCAGGATGGGTGGTGGTTGAGCTGAAAATTGATTCGTCTGGTCATTGCCAAGTTATTAACTGTTATAAATGTCTTAATTTCCATTTTTCTAAGAATTCGCAAGTGATACTGTTAACCCTAGTTATAGGTGTGGAGTTGGCTCCCATGTGTCATTGAAAGGAGCTTGGGTTACTTGGCTTATTGATGGTCTAACTGAGCTATTGCAGGGATAATCATTCTAGCATCAACATGCCTTATATAATAATCTTTGTCTACTTCATTTAGGAAAATGCGACATTTCAACTGCCTGATACATTATCATCAAATGGAAGTGTCTGTGGTGGAAATAATTCAGCTCCTTTGTTAAAATTGAACTTTGGATCTGGTCAGTCTTTGAGTTTAAATTTCTCCCATTCTGCTGGAGCATTCAGAGGAGATGTGTTGACTTTCACATACAACACCAGTGATGCTACACTGTTTCCTGGAGCGATAAACAAAAGTATGATTTTTATTTTTACTTTGTATAGTGGGTTGAACAATAAGTTTAGCAATAATGTTCCTAACCAGCTGACCAGGAGAGCAAATTTGGCAATCTGTTGCCTAACCATCTCAAAGTTTGACATTAGTAGGTAAATGGCAATTTTAAAATATACAAAATGTACACACAATCCTACTCCAGGATTAGGGCAATTCCCATTGGTTTAGTTTGATTATCTGAAAATTCTATATGCTTTGTATCTCACATAGTTGTTGCCTTTGCACTGATACATCTGTTATTTTTGTGGCTCTTTGGGACACAGATGGGGACTATTGCTCTAAGGAATTTATGGTTTTAAGAATTTAGTTGCTTTAACTTACTGTCATTGGATATATTTATGCCTAAGAAGGGCAGTGTCAGCTGCCTCAATGCAAGTTTCTACTGATGTACCATGGAGAACATTCTAACTGATTGCATCATTGGTATGGAGGGGCCACTGCACAAGATCAAAATAAGCTGACAAGTGTTACTAACTCCATGTCCCAGCATTGAGGACATCTTCAAAAGACAATGCCTCAAAAACTCGATAGCTGTCATTAAGGACCCCCATCAACCAGGACGTGCTCTCTTCTCATTGCTACCGTGCGGGAGGTGGTACAGGAGTCTGAAGCCACAGGCTCAATGATTTAGGAACAACTAGTTCCCCTCTGCCATACATTTCTAAATGAACAGTGAACCCACTTACACTTTTTTGCTCTGTTTGAATTACTTTGTTAATCTTATTGTAATTTGTATATTTTTGTATTGCAGTGAACTGCTACCACATAATAAATTTCATGATGTATATGCCAGTGATATTAATCCTGATTCTGAAAAGAAATTTCCTTAGTACGTCAGTTATTTCTTCACTTCCCGTTTTAATTCCTGTGGTTTTCTCAATGGGAGGTGCATATGTTACTGTTGCTTAGTTGAAATTTGTATCACTTGCTAATGCATTTTTTATACATCCTTTGGCCATTTGTTGCTGCTTACTAATTCTTTCAATCCTTGTGTCTACAATTTTCTTTTTACTCCACTACTATCTTTTAAGCTTCCTGGCTACATTAATGTTTTCCTCAGTGATCATATTGGAGCATTGAAACAACATCTTTCATCAAATCAAGCCCATATTCCATAATTTGATCTGATCTAGGAGCAATATGGGGGGGGGGGGGGGGGGAAGAAGAGATGGGCGAAGGCAGTTATCTTGGCCAACCAGTCAAACTAATACAGTCTGCATGGCATTTTGCCTACAGGGTATAGTTGAGGAAATCAGAAGTTTCCTTTCTGTGAAGTGTACCTTGGCTACATTTTGACAAGTGACATACTAAGATTTGGTAACTTTTTAATTCACTATTACTTTCAAGGTGTGTGGTTATACCTGGCACACAGCTTCCTTAAATTAATCTCATGCATAATGGAGCAATTACATTTTGAAGTTTACTTGAGCCTAGAAGCCTAGCTTTATAAAATGAAGGTGTGAGTTGGCACGTGACCATTGTCATGAGGCTGAATTGTACTACAGGAATTCAGAGGATTATTTACTTGAGCATTTGTTATCAAGGAGGGTTCCATGAAGTGGTCATGCCATTCCTTTTTTATCCTTTTATTCCTTGAGGTTCTTGCTGTTCAGAGAATGTTTGATCTTTACTTGCTGTGATTAATACAGGGTGCATGTATTTTTTGGTCCATAAATACTGAGCTAATACATATCCATTTTCAATGCATTTCATTACCTCCACTTTGTTCCATCTTTACAGGTGTAAAAGAAGTTTCTGTGGATTCCCTAATGGAAAAGGCACCGCTCAACACTAGATACACATGTAGAAGTGCTAAAGCTATTGCAAAAAAAGACGTAATCATGGTTTTTTATGATGTCGGTATTCAAGCCTTTGTGGAGAATGGAACAATTAGCAAAAATGGTGAGATGCCCCATTTAATTGTTACTTTGGTTGCCTTTTATGTAACGACAGTGGATTTCAGTTCTGTTTTTAATGTTTACAATGGCTCAAGAATCTGCTGTGGCACTGATTTAAGTTGACACTTAAAAGTAGAATCTTAACCATTAGTTGCCCATTTCATCCTGCCTCCCACTTTGTTATCTAGGCACATTAGGTTCCAAAGTGAATATCTGAAATATGGTCACTCTAGCCAATGATTTCTCAAAATTAATAACTTCTGTATTGCATTTCAACTGCACTGGATGTTGTACATTTCAATTTTTTTTTTACTTAAAGGTCTGTTTGAAATTCTTGCCACAGTCTATTTTAAAGTAGTGAATTTAACAGCTTCATGATTTTTTTTTTCAGTATATGATACTTGAACAGAAAGGATAGGATGACCTGCTTTTAGAGTTGGTGATCCATGATTGATGTGACCCAATGAGATGCCTAGTTCAGGTCAATGGCTAAAATCAGGATGAAATACTTGATACTGATGCAGGTTCTCAATTCTTACTCAATGTTTAGCTTCATCCTTGAGCT